>NW_025333835.1:22780000-23140000 GCF_019186645.2 Phyllostomus hastatus | reverse complement strand
CTTTCTTCAAAAATAGCCATGTACCTCATGACTTTGACTTTTCCTTTCATTTTACTGTCCATGGTGAAGACACAGGAAGATTTCCATTCCACTTCCTCCGTAGCTACACAATAGTAGAGTTCTATACCTGCAGCTAAACTGAGAATTGTCATAGGCAGTCACGTACATTGCTTCACTGTTAACATTGAGAAATTCTAGGGAAAAGGTATGCAGTAAACCAATATCATGCTAAGGGATGGTTTCATGCTAAGCAATAATATCATTTTAAGGAGTAATATTATGACATCTGCCATGCTAAGAGGATGTGGCACATCTTGGGGACTTTTAGCAGAAGTAGTCTGTTTAAACCTGGAGCTGAGGATGGAATGCCTTTCTGAATCTATCAATATAGACAGGATGGACAGCTAGACATGGCCTACATCGTAAGTGTAGTCTTGCAGTCGAGGCGGGATTTTTGAAGGCGAATGAGTAGCAGCGCTACATTCTCTAAATCAGTACTGTATTTTCCTTCCTTAATGTATCTAAAAGAAAATCCAAATAAAGCCAGTGGGTGGTTTATGGGCAATGTATCTCCTTAACCACAAGATTTAAATTTGATACTCTATGCATAACTTAGAAAAGTATTTGGCACAGGGTTATGTACTCAAGAATGTTCGTGCCCTTTGTCTATTGAGAAAGAATTCAAGAATTTATGTCTCTACACATGAATAGAAGCATTATGCAAATCAAGGGGGTTATTTTGTAGCTTTTCTCTGAATCACAATTTATTCTTGTAGTTTTTGTTTTATTTTAATCACCTAATTATTTTGACTCATGTTTTCAGTTCATATAATTTTAACTAGGATTCAATATGATGAAAAACAACATTGTATTATTTTTCTCTGAAAAAACTCTGATAAGAGATATGTGCTGATTCTAGTGCATCCTCTGAACATTACTCAGAGACAAAAGACAATACATTGTTTTGTTGTTGTTGGTTTTGAGTTTCTAGTGGGATCCTAAGTCCTTCACATTTCAACACAATCAGTTGATGCTGTATCCCAACTTAAATGGACTATTTAAGTTTAAAGCAGCAGGCAAAAGGAGACGGAAGTCTATTTCAGTAATATTGGAGACAGCCTTCCCCCTACCCCATTAATTCCTACTTCTCAAGGGTCTCCAGTCTCTTATTTCATATATATGTTTCATTCTGCTATGATCATTGTTATCGTGAGAGCCTTCATAGGCTTGGAATAGTTGCAGTAATACAAAATAGCTGAGCTTTTAATCCGCTTAAAATGCCTATTTATTGTCCAAATTGAATCCTACTTTAGGCTTTAAATAGCCAAAGCTCTAGGTTTCCTTATTAGAGGTAGACCGGGTTATAATTCTTTTCTCAATGCTGCATAGAAGATGCAGTAAGAAACTCTAAAGTTTGAATTTAGAATAAAAGTTCGTGTTTTATCTTTGCAGAAAAGTTAGTCTTGTTACAACATTCATGTAGGAAACATTCATGGACTGAACACAGTCTTCCAGGAATTGTGGTCATGGTTGGACATGATATAAACCTGCTCTCATTGGTCAGGCCACCTCCCAAAGGGAGGTATTTATTTATCATGGAACAATTTTTTAGAGGAAAGTTCAGAATCTTTATCATGGTATTATCAGTAATCAGTAAGAAACTATCAACACATTTATTGTTTTTCTACCAAATAATAATTTAAAATCTTCAACACTGAGTGAAGAAATTTATAGCATGTATGAAATTATCTCAGACAATTAAAGATAGGCTATATTTTCTCCTTTTCATATAACAGGTTTATCTTTTACACTTCATATACAATTTCGCAGTCTATAAAGTGGAAAAAAGAACTTGGCAAAGATCACTGGTTTTTCCATAGATGTCACTGTGTTTTTAAAAGCATATTAAGCTAAAAGATGCCAAATGCTTTAAAACTCCATGGATACTGCAATAACTCATTCTTAGAACCCACAGAATTGACATAATTAAAATTACTTACAAAGCAAATTCAGGGTTCTTTTAAATAAAAAATTTAATTTTTAACATTATGTAAAAATTTTACTGAAACTCCAAGTGGAAATTTTACATTATTTTCATTTTCATTCTGACAGAAGACCTCTGTTTAATGACAGCAAATAATTTATATGTTATCATAATAATATAATGTAAAATGCTATAAATAAATTTCTATATAAAAATATAATCTATAAGATGACATATGTATAAAAATTGCAAATCCAGTATGCTTTGTATAAAGAAAAAATTAATTAAATATTTAAGTAATGTATTTTTAATTGATATTTTCTAACATCTACCTTTTACTGAAGGTATTGTATAGTTTATTTGAATAATTAAATATTGAGATATGCCATGCCAGATTTTTGAAAAACATAATCACTCATAGAAATTAAGTGAGGCATAAAAGACAGTTTGAGTCAGTAAAAAGTAGTTTCAGGCAACTATAAAAATACTTCCTTAAAAAATCAATATTCAGTAACACCTAAGGAAGCTATCATTCTTTGCTTAAAATAGTGTTAACTAGAAAATCCTTTGCATCTAGTTGCAAACCATTCTGAATTAAGTTTTCTATAAAACTATCAGATATCAAGTTTTATAAATGCAATTATTAATGAACTCTATTATGTACAAATATATCATTTTTCGCACATATTGCTTATAAAAATATTTATAGGAGAATAATATACTTCATGATTACAAAGTATTTATTTCTACTTCATGAAAATATTATAAAATATAATATAATTTATAAACAATATAAAATATAATAATTTATATTTAACAGAACTTAGGAAACAGGGCATTTCTTTTATAATGCTTGAATTAATAGGATGTGGATGAGTATAAAGAAAAGGTTTATGATATTACTAGATAAATAACCAAAAAGATTTTTATTCCTCTTAGTGATCATTTAATCAGTGACTTAAAGAATTATTCTAATTTATCTTAGGCAATATTCTAGAAATTGATAAGTTTTCTAAATATGATATTTCTGTTGTGGGCCAAATATCTTAATTTGTGTAACATAAATTTAAATAAAACAAAACCTATAAGTTATTATAATGTTCATAGCTCTATAAAATTTCAAAATAATTGTTATTAATCATAAAATTATGATGTTATGTAGAATGAAAGGAGCATAGATCTTTTGATATGTAGTATCAGTTCCATTTATTAGTGATAGTTATGGTGATATATGCTTCTGTGATAACCCACATATAATATCTGTCCTAAGAATGACATGACCAAAGGCATTTGTAATTGTATTTACTTCTGAAAGATTATGGTTTATAGTTAAAACAAAAGAGGCATCCTGTCATTTTCTAAACCCGTTAAATGTGACAGAATCTATTTTTCTGCCAACTTGTGAGGACCAGGCAGAGAGCAAATTTGCTGTGGTCAGCTAAGTGTAACCACTGAGCAGGAAAGTGAATTTAATAATGCATTATTGTTCTTCACTGAAGGTGAACTGTTACAGTGCCTTTGTTATAGCAGGCTCTGCCTCTGCTTAGGTTTCCAGATGCTGTGTGGATTACCTGATTAAAATCTCTAATGCATGATAAAATGTACCAGGTATACTTTTATATTAACATAAATGCATCCATTTTAGGGTCATAATACAGAAAGTGATTGGAAATATATTCCAATTATATTGCCTCGTGAACTCATTATTAATAAGCTTTTGCTATACAGTATAGAATAAATGATATGGAAGCACAAATTCATAGAGCTTATCTTATACCAATGGTGAATTTTAGAGCTACTTAAAAAATTTCTAATATTTTATGATATAATTAAGAAATGATTTAAAATTATCGCCTTATGTATTTTGCATATTTTAAACAAAACAAAAAAATTTTGAAAATAAGTTGTTCTTTCATAAGTGCATTTTGCTTTATTTTATTAAATTTATTGGGGTGACACTGGTTAATAAGATTATATAGGTTTCAAATGTACATTTCTATGATACATGATCTGTATATCGCATTGTGTGCCCACCACCCAAAATCAAATAAAATTTATTTCCTAAATAAAAACTTTACTTAGGAGATCGAAACTCATGGGGATTTGCCCATATAGGTTACTTTTATTATTATAAATTCTTACATTGATAGAGGGTTCTATTATTAAGATTTTCAAAGAAGTTATAAAAATATTACAGGTTGTAGGCTTCTGTTAACCAAACTTCTTATAGATTCATAGTTGAGAATTAACAGTTAATTTTGAATTTATTTCTCAGAAATTTTGCTTTTTTGGTGAGCCTTTGAAGGAAATATTTTCTTATAATCAATAACTGAAAGGATACTTGCAACCTAATCTCTGGTGTCACTGATGAACTTTGTGAAAAAGAGGCAAAGAAAGGCAGTTTTCTGAATATCAGTGTGAGTCATGGAACATTCAAGTTCAAGAGACAGGAAGAATTCAGTAGTTGCAAAAGGTAAAAAAATAAAAATAACTGTAGACCTAGTGTGAAAATGTTCTTATAGAACAGTGAATGAGAAAATAATTTCCACCCTTTTCTTTCCTCTTAGTACAAGGGACTGTGTGATTATGGTAGAACCATGATAATTTCAGCTACATTTGAACTTTGATATACAGATCGTATGCATTTTAATGCTATTCAATAGATCACAAAAGAAAATATAATAAACTGTGCAATATTGAGGAAAAAGAAATGAATTATAGTCTGGTAGTAAACAGAACCATCAAATTATTGCCTAAAACAATTTAAACTCTTTAATTACCCTGTTGACCAAGTTAGTCTCTTCATCTAAAAAGATAGGGAAGATTTTTAAAAAACTGGGATGGAACAAAAATGCATTGTTTTACCTGATCCTGAAATCTTGCTTTGAAAAAAAAGTACAAAGTTGATCTCTGTCGGTGAGATAGGTGCCAGACATTTGAAACTTCAGCCACTCATAAAGATTCTTTTTAAAACTATATCGTATTGCTTGTACTTCCTAAAAATCTTTAGAAACTCTTGTAGGTTGATGTTCAGTGCTCCCAGGGGAAAATTCATGTAAAGATTGAATATTTGAGACTGCTGATTTTATTAACAAGTGATCCACAGACCTAGTGTTAAAGGAAGCTACAACATGAATCCAATTCCCCTAGCCCATCTTCATGGGTACCCCTCCCTTGTTAGAGCCTCAGGAGTTACATTTCTATCCTCTTCAGCCCACTATAGCTTCTACAGGCTCCTCTTACTGCCTTATGGAATTATGTTGTTCTTGTTTAATAACATCAGAGAACCAATGGCTACCATAGGAATAAATGTATGAACTCTATTCCATTGAAACTAAATCACAATGCTCTGTAGTTACTTCCAATAGCAAGTATGGTTTGAAAGTGTCAAACTTGCTACAGGGATTGTGTGATTCTGTGTAGATGGGGTGTCAGTGTTTCCCTCCTAGTTCAGAATCTCTAACCGCACTCTCCACAGTCCTTTTCCTTGCTCAGAATTCTTCTGTACAGAGGGAGGACCTTCCACGGTTCCTTTCTCCACTCTTGCTTCTTCAAACAATACAAAGAAATCACTTTTGCATAAACCAATCCTCCTTGGAGGGAAACAAACAAAACACTAACAAAAACTCATAGGAAGAGTTACAATCAAGTATTACCTTCATAATAAAATGATGAAATCAAAGATGGCCTTAGACATTTTATCTCTCAAGTTCAAATAATTAGTGTTTTAACCTTAGTTTTATTTTACTTCCTTCTATTCTCTAGCCTTTAGAAACAACATGGGATGTCTGAAAGCAGTGGCCTGTGGTGGGTGGTGCATCCAGCTTTAAAGGTCAAGAAACAATACTGTAATGTGAGATCCAGTTTATGGGTGGTTATATTTGCAGGTCTAGAGAAGCAGGAAAGGGTTCAGTGAAAATCCAGCAGCTGGCATATCTGATGCATAAAATAAAATAAGTTAGATATTTTGTGGGTTATATTTAAGTCCATAGGGAAAATGCCAGTATAGCTCAAGTATCTATGATCTCAGTAGAAAGAACTTTATGGAAAAAGAACATCTATATGCAATATATGTTTACTTTTCTGTGCATTCCCAGAAAACAGCAAGTTTATTTACTGAGAAGCTACTCTCTATCAGGTATAGCAGATACTAAAGATTCAAGAAGGAACAGGGGATCTCAAGGAGCACAATTTCTAATAAGAAAAACACATATGAGTCAAAATTAAAGTGGAATGTGATAAATCTAACAACCATAATATATATTCAATATGGCATTGAAAAGGAATGGGTGAGCATGAAGGAGCCACTGAAGACTTTCCCCTATTGCTCTACAGAACTGGGCATTGTGATAACTTGGACATTCCCGCAATTTTTCCTTCTCCTTCCTCTCATGCTCCCCAGTTTTTCCCAAGGACTTTTCATTGAACCTGAACACCAGTTTCTGTGCTAGCTGCTGGGGGCATAGTGCTGAAGAAGATCACAGAAATAAATATAAAACTCCCTGCTGTCATAGAGTTTATAATCTTTTCATAAAAATCAACAATAAAAATGCAAACAATAAATGGGGAAGCCAACACGTGAAAGATTGTTAGGTGGCGTTTTGTGCTGTGAGCTATGCAAATGGGGTAACATGTGAAGGACAGGTAGGACATCATGAGACGGCCCCAAGGGAACTCTCGGAGGAGCATTTGGCCTGAGACCAGAATGAGAACAAGACAGAAGCAGCCGTGGGAAGTCTAGGAGGAGGAGGGGAAGACAGTTTAGGCAAAGGAGCCTGAAGCACACAGCCCTGCAGCAGGGACAGACTTCTGACGTGAACCCTGCTGGCTGAAGCACAAACATGCAGCAGGCAAACTGGTAAGAAGTCATGGAGTCAGGGAGAGACTGGATCCTGGAGGTCTTTGTACTCTGTGACAAGAAGCTTGTGTTTTACGAGTGTCCATTGAGGATTTTAATCAGGGGTATATGATTCAAATTGGCTTTTGTTTTGCAAATATGTAACGTGTATAACGGGGTGAGAAGCTACTACTGAAGAATAAACTGTATGACTATTAAAGTGGGTAGGTGAGAAATGATGGTGACTTTGATAAGGGTGTTGAAAATTAAAGTGGAGGAAAATGGATTGGGTGCAGTGGTGCTAAGTGGATCCGCCAATGGAGAGAACAGTGATAGAAAAGGAGCAATCAGAGTGTCTCTCATGTTGAGTTATGAGCAATTTGTGAAGTCCACCATGGTCCCCAGGTGCAGCCCAGCAGGCAGTTTAGTGCCCAAAGAAACACAACACTCACAGTGTTTGTTGAATAAATGCATACCATAACGTGTTAGCTTCATTGGAGGACTGAAGTTTGCCGCACTATTACTATACAGGTAAAATACTTGTATTCATAGCTACTTGGCAGAAGATGCAAAGTACAGCAAAAACACAATTACTTGTGGAGAAGTGTCTTTTCTATTCCATTACGCGCTTTTTCCTGAAGCACACTGCTGCTGGGTAGTGCCTCTCAGGGCTTACATTAAACCTGAGGGATTTGAGAGAAGAGGACTTCTCAATGTATTTCACCAGGGGCCTTGGGAAGACAAGACCACAGTGCACAGTGTTCCATGGCCTAATCCTTTAACCAAGGAAGCACTTGTCATTCAGCATAGAATTGCACTCCAGTAAAGGTTTTCCTGCTAAAAATATTTTGAAAGCAATGAACAAGTTTCATGCATATATAAATTTTCATACCTAAACTTTTAAGTGTCCAAAATATTGACATTTCTGAATACATATATTAATTTAGAAAGTTACTTAAATTAATCTCTCAGTTGTACTATTTTGTAAAGGGGTGATACGTTTAGTTAGATCTATATTTGTTAAATTTTTACTAGAATAAAGTTTAGGAGGATCAAATCAATACATTCCTTTTAATCATTTACTCTTGAAATGAAAATGACCAAACTTCTTTAGCAAATAAAACAAATATGACATTAGTTATCAGAGAAATAATATTTTAATGACTATGTTTAACCATTTTCTACCCTAATTTTGGTGCAAAATTTTCCCTCATTGTTTCTCATAGATACTGTCCAACAAACTATAATGTGTGCTTGTAAATATGGTTTCCTTTTAGCCTAGTCAACTTGGGAGACAATGTTAAGCCACTGTTCAAAATATTTTTTAAAAATGTCTTGAGATAACTTTTTGGATGTTCAGACTATTTATATGAATATTTTTGATTATCATAAATTTTCACCAAATTGTGAAATTTTCTCAAGGTACATCTTGAGAAACTATATAAAGTGAAGATTGGTATTTTGACTTTAATAAAGTAAATAAAGTAAGTACCTAAAAAAGCTAAGCAATGCAAGTGTTCATTACAAATCATTTTTATAGAAAGTACATTCAGCATCAAAGTACTAACTTGGGGGAAAAAGATATTCATCTGACTTAATTTCAAACTGTTATAATTTTCAGAATCTATAAAGGAATTAACCATGTCTGTAAAATAAGGCAAATGTCCTATGTTATTTTTATATGAAATTTGTTAAGTATATTTCATTATTTTATGATTAAAATTTCAAAATCACTCCTATTCCTTTATTTTTAATTACTTAGTTAATAAAAACATTCCGCATTTTAATTGACAATCTTAGTAACATATTATTTGGTAGTTCTTAAGTTCAATGCAAATCATTTGAGTTTAATATTTTATAAAATAATTTACATATGTTTATAATGACTAAAAATCAATGCCCAAAAGAAACCTTATTTAAGATTATTTTATACTAAGTTTTAATATGATGCATTTTATATTATGTGTTACAACAAAATGTTAATATATTGATGATGGTAAACTTGGTTTTCTAAATATAATTTTTCTATATTGCATAATAACTAAATTACAGACAACATTTTGTACTTAATACAATAGATTTAAGTAACAGAGATGCTCATATATGTTAAATATTGTTTTGGGAGTTAGACACTGTTTTTCCAAGTGATTTTTAGCTTGTTATTCCTTACCTCTTTTAGATGAAAAAAAGAAATATCTAGAATATATGTAGATATTTCATCTAGAATTTCAGCATCATTATTTGAACTGAAAAACTCATGTAGCTATAACACAGACAAGAACAAAATGAGAGACACAGTTTGCTTATAGTGGGTTCATTCAGTGATAAATTTAAACACTTTCAAACCCTTTCAAATAGTATATTTATCATTAAAGTGAGTTAAACTTCAATATTTTCATGATAGTATACAACAGTGGAATTAATAGTTTTTATCATTATAAATATTATTTCATCTTTAGTCATCCTCTGCCTCTTTTAAAAGTTTTTTTTGTAGTCTAATATTTACAATAGTATTTTATATATACATTTTTTAAATCTAGAGGCTATATTATTATTTTTTTCTTCCATGTAGCTATAATTCATGATGTTGGGGGCCATGAAAATATTGTTTGCTCCTTAGAAGCTAAAAGATCTGTTATTGATATTTTGGTTAATTTTAGAACTAGAAGTTCAGTATGATTTGAGAGTAATTCCTTTTTAATATAATTTATGTAGGTATTATTAAGGTAATAAATATGATTCAATGATTTCAAATACTCGGCAAAGTAAACAAACAAGCTGAATTAACAAAGATAATTAGATCTTAAAAACATGACTATTTTTAAAAGATTCTGGTCCTGTCTTTGTTGCTATTGTTTGTATTTTTCCTTCAATTTGTGTGCTCCATGTTTAGTATACCTTCAGTCAATACAGAAAGTAAACAATCCAAGTGTAAATCAACATAAAAAAAGTTGCCTTCCACTGAGAGAACATTTCAAAGATTTTTTATCAGTTGTTCATTTTCCCCTGTCAGATGTTGAAATCTTTTACTGCCCTTCATATTGCACAGAAATGAGGGCCTACTGATACTGTCTTCTTGTAGCTAAGCTGTGAAGAAGTCAAAATTTCATTTTGTAAAGGCAGTTATCACGAAGAGTGCGGCAGGCCTAGGTTATTGGTCCTTATTTAGCAGACCCAAAGATAAGATATCTAATTTCCTGACCAAGCTGCTGGTGTGTTTATGTGAATCCCTCCCTGTATCACTGGGAGTGGGGTGGGGTGTAAGAGAGACGGGGTTCTCATTGAAATGCCAAAAATATATGCAAGCTGATACCCTCTTTCAGGACTCTTTTATTCTGGATGCCAATACATTTTAAAAAATGAGTGAGAGGGATGGAGGGAGGGAGACAGAGAGAGAGAGAGAGAGAGAGAGAGAGAGAGAGAAACCCAATAAGTACATAGCCAGGGAGAATCATACTACAGAGAGAGTGAGTGAGGATGTGGAACATTTTCAAAATGTTGAAAACGTGTTAAAAAGGCCCTTAAACTCATTTTAATTAGATTATTTTAAATGGCGTATCAGAATTTAATATAGGCTTCAGATAACTTGTGGTCAAATTTTTATAATGACTCCAATATCATAGTGTTTAAGCCTAATTAAAAGCACTGAGAAAATTAAGCAAATAAGTAATGGGCAAGCTTGGAGTTCTCTGTTAACAGATTTAAGTTTCATGATCATATTTCTTTTTCTTTTCTCATGGTGATTTTTAGATTTGAAATAAAAGAATTACATGGGAGTGTTTTTTCACTCCCTTGAAAGCTGACCTCCAAATGGACTCATGAGGGAAATAAAAGAAAAATTGCTCTAACTGCAATTAATGGAAAATACAGGATAAAAGAATCTTATAAAATATACTTTGTATGGAGCCTTTTGGTGACTCATAGTTTCCATTATATTCTCCTAACCATTTTTTAAAAATGTTATTGATAAAGCTTCTAATGCATGTTTTTAATGTTTTAAAAGTTGAAAAGTAGGTAGGAATATTTGAAAAAATGAACTGACTTACAAATTTTATAGGTATTTTTCCTTACTCTTTTTTCTTTTGCCCCCAATATATCTAAAATTAAAACAAATTCTTAAATTGAAAGGACCTATATCTTTTTCTCAAACTCTTTTGAAAGATTAGATTTTAATAATATATTCTAATAATACAATAGGTTTGAAAACTGCAAAGAATTATTGCCAGCTAAATTATCTTTTCAAAATAGTAAAAATCTATAGGTTTAAAAATTGTCAATATCCAACCTAAGGACTTTATCATTATTTGGTATCACAGATCTTATACAAGTAATTTACAGACATGATTAGCTTATTTTCTGCTTTCTGAATGAAAGAAGACAATGATAATTATCATTAAAGGCAAGAATTTATTGAATGCCTACTATGTGCCAAACAAAATATGCATTTGCATTTATATTAGTGTTTTTTCCCAAAAGAATTACATAAAATATACATTATTATATTAATTATGGGAGTGAGGCCTCTAATCTCGGGATGATATGGCGGAGGCATTCAAAAGCAGTCTTTGACTCCTGAGTCTGTGTTTTCCATTTTACCACCCTGTTTTGAGTATAACACCTCTGGGAACAGACAAGCACTCAAAACCTAAATACCCAATACCTAAAACCGTTAGATATTTAACTTATATGTTTTTTATATTGGCTTTTCATTGATTTATATATGGGGCCTGATTTTTAGTGTATTCCTTTTTCATATGTATTAATATTTTAAGAGTTAACAGTCTGAGTTCTATTCCTGAGTTCATTTGTTAAGAAAGAAATACTGAATACATCATTATGCAATAAAATTAAACAAGAGTTTTCCTTTGTTTCACTACATTTGAGATTGTACAGTTTGCGAATTCATTCTAAAAGTCTTCATTCATACATTTGTAACTCAGTGATTTACCATTTGAGTTCTCTCATTTCTATATGTTTGTGCATGGACAAACATCTCCTCTTTATTTGTAAAATTTTAACCCCCTACCTATATTTTCCTTCATTAGAAACATGTGAACATACAATGTATCTAAAACTCAGTTATGGCCCTGGCTGGTGTGGGTCCCTGGACTGAGTGCCCGCCTGCCAAACAAAGGGTTGCCGGTTGGATTCCCAGTCAGGGCACGTGCCTGGGTTGCAGTTGGGGGCACACAACAGGCAACCACACACTGATGTTTCTCTCCCTCTCTTTCTTCCTCTCCTCTCCTGTCTCTGGAAATAAGTAAATAAAATCTTTAAAAGAATAAAATTCAGTTATGAATTCATTTATGTTCTGAAATAACTTAATTCAACAATTTATTTTATACATGCATAATAAATATAACTTACTTATTATCACCTAAAATCCTGAGAACTAATTCTTTGTTAAACTAAATAACTGTTCTTGAATAGTTAAAGAAACATTCTTCTCCTAATAAAGTGATATCTGAATGTACATATTGACAGGAGGCCTATTATTTATTATATAACAAGAGGAAAATGCCTACTTAAATTGTAAAAGTTATCTAAATGTAATTATTTTAGTTTCTATTATTATATATAGAAATTTGTTTCCAACTCATTTTCCGCTTCCTTCTGCCTCCATCTGTTCTCCACAACTCATCTCGAGCATAAGGAAGGGAGAAACAAAACCTGGAAATGATCATCTAAAGCCAATGTGGAAATTATCTTTAGAAAATATTTTTTTCTTTATTAGATGGAAATGAAATGAAATGCAAATTATTTTTACAAATGAAAGATATGGTTTAAGTTCTTGTCTTTCTACATTTACTTATTCAATAAATATTTATTGAATATCAATTATTTGACATCCTGTGATATCAAATAAATATTTGTTTCTAATATTAAGGATTTGAATTGTTTTACAAGATGATGAAGAAATATTATTTGATGCTGACTCTGTTCCTTCTGTAAAGCATTAGAGATCTGTAAATTACCAAAAGAAGACAGGAGACTGAGAAGGTAGGTCGAGTCGATGTTGTACAGACAACTGACCATCCCTAGATATTCTCAGCCTCCACTTTCCTTTTCTGAAAAAAAAAAAGTAACCTTTTCTAAAACTTCCAGTCACTTTAAAAAAATCCATTTTACTCTCTCCAAAAGAGTAGGGCCAGTTTCAGGTGTTAATAAAGAAGAGATACATGTTTTACAACTAAATATATGTTTCAAAACAATCCTTACCTTATAAGTTAGAAAATTATGGAACAAACAAAGGAAAGTGAACATAGGAACAATGAAGAAAACAAACTTTCCCTTTCTGAAGGTGCCACATGCCCTAGAAGTGATATATTGAACAGAACTAAGAAAGCTCTGCTTGTTATTCCTTCTCTAAATAGTAAATGCATAATATTAACCTTTCCTCAGAATCTGAGGCATAGAGATCCCCTTCCAAAAAACGCATTACATGTTTTCAAGGATTCTGATGTGTTGTTCACTTAAACTTCTACCATTTCATTTTATTATCTGCAACATTTAGTTGTCTTGTATTTATCTTATGTAGCAACTTTAATTTTATTTTAAAAATTTTCAGAATATCTCCAACAGAGAAAGAGCTAACATAATACAAATATTATTGCTTTTACTTACTACCTAAGTAGTTCTCTAGAAAAAACCTACATGTGGAAATCTTGTTCTTTATTTATATATTGAAGTTTTTTAATGTTACCCTAATAGTTTGTTCTGTAATGGCAATTTTGCTAAAATACTGAACCCTAAAATTTGTTTTTCAAAATGTTTCTTTTTATTTGTATATAAATATATTTATTTATTATTTTTCTTTTTTCATTCATTTATTTTTATTTTTTATTGTTGTTGAGTTATAGTTGCTCCTATTTCCCACATTATTCTCCCCCACCCTATCCACCCCCATATCCCATATTCAATCCTCCCCCCACTGCCTTTGTCCATGGATCTTTATACATATCCCTTGATGACCTTTCCTCTTCTTTCCTCCACTCTCCCCCTCCCAGCTTCCCTCTGGTTCCTGTTGGTTTGTTGTTTATTTCTATGTGTCTGGTTCTATTTTGCTGACTTGTTTTGTTGATTAGGTTCCACTTATAGGTGATATCATATAGTATTTGTCTTTTACTACCTGGCTTATTTCACTTAGCATAATGTTCTCCAGACCCATCCAAGCTGTAGTGAAGGGAAGGAGCTCCTTCTTTCTTTCTGCTGTGTAGTATTCCATCATGTAATTGTACCACAGTTTTGATCCACTCATTTACTGATTGATGGGCACTTAGGTTGCTTCCAATACTTGGCTACTATAAATTGAGCTGCTATGAACATTGAGGTGCATAGGTTCTTTTGAATTAGTGTTTCAGGATTCTTAGTGTATAATCCCAACGGTAGAATTAGTAGGAATTACTTTGTATCTTATCTTCAGAAAGAATGTAAAATATTTACAATCAAAATGTATACTGTTTGAAATTTTTAATCCCAAATAATATCCTAAAAGAATCATGATTGGCTAAATTTGCATTTCAAATAAATGGTGACATAAAACTAGATTATACTCTGACAATATCGTAGAGTTTTCTGAAGTGTGTAATAAATGTTTTCTGAACTCATTTTTTAGCAGCACAGCATAGGAGACAGAACACAGTCCTTGAGTCAGGTGGTTCTGTCTCTGTCTCTGAGTGGTGTAATAATAGACAAATAGCAATATCCAGGTTAACATTTGTTTGAAGCACTACTTGAAACCACTTAACTATAAAATTAGCACAGCTTTGGGCACATACTAAGTGCTTTATTTATTTCTCACCCTCTATTTACATAACCTCAATTTTTACTTATTGTAAGTATGTAGGTTTCTATTATCAGTTATCTATTATAATAAAATGGTTTCTTCTTAGTTGTATGATTACTAACTAATACAATTCAATAGGCCTGAGAACATATAAGAATGCACATGCTGATGGCAATGACATTAATTTGAATATTTTTAATATTAATGTTACCACTGCCATTTGTGGAACGTTGAGTGTGGGACGGTCACAGAGTTTTGAGCATCATCTCCATTCCTTACAGTGATGTGTGAGTGTTGTTATTCTTACTCTACAGATGAGGCTCCAGGAGGTGGAATGACTTGTGCAGGTAGACACAGTTATTCTGTGGGAAAACTGGAATCAGAATCAAGTATTCTGTTTCTAGAACCTGCTTTTTCCTGAAACAATTTTATTCCTTGAAGAATAGACATAATCACATGTTTGATGAAATTCAAATACATAAGTAATCTATTATTAGAATTCTAAATCCCAGTCTCATCACCTGTATTACTTTTTTAATACTTAAAATATTCCCTGGTATAATCATTGAATTGCTATAACCATGTTGTTCATGTTATGTCTGTATGAACCTGGATCAGAACTGATCTTTGGAAAACATAGTGCTTAGTATTTCTGTGCTTAATCTCCCTGAAAACCCTAATTGAAAATGTTGGGTTATTCTTTTTCATGAAATTTTTGTATCAGCTCTACAATTTATAATGTTTAAATTCATGAAGAATTAATGCTAACCCATCCACATTTTTATACTTGAATCATGTTTGCCATAAAGTTAGTATGCCTCATCTTGACATGTTTGATTACATGCACAAGAGCTAAGGGATTCTTTTAAAATGTAACAAATATACCAAAAGCAGTTCAAAGACTTTTATCATTTTTTTCATTAGTAACTCCCATTTTCATGTCATTTGTTTTAGTTTTTACTACCTTCTTCATCCAGAAAAATAAGTAAAAGCCAATGTCGCCTTTTGAAATGGAAAAATTGTTTCAAATCATTGGCAAAGCTTAATGACTTCTGACTGCTGAGATATGTTAATTTAAGCCAGACCAAATGTTCCTCAGCTGCAAATATTTGGTGTTGTTCACTGGGAACTGGCAAGATTTATGAGGGCCCAGTGGCAAAGACTGTGCTCGCATGCCTCTCATTGTAATTGTTTCCCGTACTCTATGATGAAGGTCATTAGGGGAGAAAATACCAACTTTTCAGGGAGTAGTCACTGAGACTCAAATAAGATGCTATTTCACTCTGATTTACTGTGGCATCCTCATGCCATCTAAGTTATCAAAACCCTTTCAACTTTTCTAGCCTAACTCTGAGAAAATATAATCTGTGACTTTTCAAGGTACTCTGAAGTTGCAAAGCAAGAAAAGGAAATTCTTCAGTTTCAGTCATTTGTAACTATAAGGTGTTTAATGGCAGTTCAAGAGTGTTATTTTATCCATTTTAGTAATGCATATATATCTACTTACATTGCATCTTTTAACATCTTAACCTCTTCTACAAATTACTTGAGTGATACATTCAGTAGTAACCAAAAATATTTTAATATATATTAAGTGATTTTTACAAATATACTTGAAGGTAACTCACAGTATCAAAAAAATATGCCACCTAATAGCGTTAAACACATGTGTACATTTATTTATAGTTACTGAATGACGGTTAACCATTTAGAAATACAAATGAAGGAAAGTGTTTTAATAACTCATGAAGATATCTCAAAGATGTTATAACAGATCTAATACCAGATGATCAAACTAGTCGAAGTTTAACCTTTCCATGGAAGAATTGAGCCTTAGGCAGATCCTAAACCAGAAAGTAATAGCTAGCCCCAGAAGACACCCCTGAGAAGACATGATTTTGATTTAAAGGAACCCTTAGATGTCTGACAAGAATCACCAGCAAACAGCTTTGTAACACTAGTACAAACCAGCATGTTCTTACGTAACAGTAAATGTTTACTCTAAGTATTCTTTATAATAGTCATTATACTTCTTTATATGTTCATAGTAGAATAATATTTCCTTCAAAACTTTTACAAGCTAAATTATAATCTAACCTGCACACGCCACTTACTAGGTATTGTACTAGGCACTAGGTGAAGTGGACCTGTACTAACTTGCGTAATCCTAAATGGCTTTTGGAGACGGGTAATATTATTAATTTTTACATTTTACAGATAAAGATATAAAGATAGATAAAGCATCCAGAGTCAATATTTGAGATCTTAAACTGAATCTTACATTACTTTTCAACTTAGGTTGTCTTTTGGAAAATACAGTATGTCCATTATTTGCTTCCATCAAAACATAAATAGAAAACGAAACTGTGAATGATGACAGAAAACACTTTTAAGCATTTATTCAAATACTTTATCACATCTTCTGAAATTTTCTTCATATAAAAGCTCAATTGTTAAAATATATGGTGCTTAAAAAAGATGAATGCATTTGCATTTTGCTTGTGTTTTGCATGTAATATCACAATGCTAGCGATGTATTGTTAAAAGGGTGAGCTTCTACATTATTCCATATCGAACTCCTTAATTATGTATCTGTGTAATAAGAGGAAAAGTGCTGACAGAATGCAGAAGAAAAAATCTAAATTCTTTTCTTGCAATAAATGTGACACAGATTGTATAAAGCAATATTTTTGCCCTTGAAATGTTTAGAAGTATTGACATTCTGTCCGCTAAATTGTCAGCTTGTCTTTAAGGTTAGAGCTTCTATGTTCTTAGCATTTAACAGACTGACATTGATCTCTTGGTTCTTTAAACTTGCATACCACCAGCAAGCAGGACTTGATTTTGAAGCAGGGCATTTAAAGTGCTACCCTTGATGATGATATCTCATAACACCCATCTGTTATGCTTAGGAGTCTTGCATTGAATTTCTACCCTTTATGTATGATTCCAGATATACTACCAATCTTAAACTTTCTGATAAGCTCAGTATGAGAAGGTAGTCTTAAGTGTTAAGAGAAAATCAAGTGGATACTAAAATACAGATTCAAATCAAAAGAAAGTAACATTAGTTCTAGTCTGACATATACTTCAGAGACCATTTGTATAAAGATATTCACAATGCTGATGGTCATCAATTTGTCTGAGTAGTTTGGTTTTGGTTTTCAGTATTTAGGATGTGCTCATGTCTTCAATAACTTTAACATGTTTATTGAAATATTTCAACAAACTAGGCAGACTTTCATTTGTTAACTTTTAAATAAAATGCATTGGTGAGAAACATAACTTAGAGCATTTTAAATAATATTTATTAACTGGACTTAATAAATATTAATTTATTGACAACAACTGGACTTTCCAGGTAATATTGTGATTGTTTCATTAGTTGGTTAAAAAGTCACAAGAAATTGCAGTGGAATTTTTTTTAAATTTCTTTGACTCCACCCACAGGCTCGAGCAAGGCAGTAAATAGTCCATTTTTGTTAATGAAGCTCCCCTCATACAGCTGGGATTGTTTAATATTTTACGAGTGTTACTTTGTTTTGCTCTCAACGATCTCAGGCAGTTAAGGATTTATGAATCGTGTTTTTCTCAGCCCATCTGCGGTTTCCTATCTTCCCTGGCCTTGAGAATATGTTTAAATTTATTAAAGCGAAGCAAAGGCTCATTATTTCAAAGGAGAGCCAAAGTGACACAGTGAATTGGTTATTAATGGAAAGGCACTGCCATAGGGCGATTGAAATTTAATGATATCCTACAAGAAAAAAATGAGGGTGTCACTTTCCAAAAAGTCATGCTAAATGCCAGCCTTTTTAAGGTCCTGCCGCTAATTTTATGCCTGCACACAGTAATGTTTTCAAAAGCGTTTAGGAAACACGGACCAGTGACTGTACTGATTATCCTTTTCACCTTCGCGCCTGTTCCAAATGGGTTTGTGCAGTGAGCGATTTAATCTCTAAATATAGGGAACGTTAAAAAAAATAACATTGCTGTTTTTCACAAGCTAAGGGCCTTTTTCAATCCTCCAGAGATGGACTTGCAAATATGCTATCTCCATATGCTCTCAGTAAGCTCTCTAACTGGGGGGATCACCAAAAAAGAGAAAAAAAATCAATCCCTTGATTTTTATTTCTGTCATCCAAAAGATGTTTTAATGTCATAGTCGATAAACTATCTTTATTAATATTCAGATAACATTCCATTTAAACTACAAAATAGGACTTGGGGTGATTTTAAGTTTTCTTAATTTAACTTAGGCTGTTTATTGAATTACAGTGTTGAAGCATCAAAATTCCACTTCCTTATTTCACCCCATTTAATGTAAACCAGAGACACCTATCTATTAGCAAGAACACTTTGTTGATATATTGAACCCTTTCTTTTAGAGTTATTGACTCAGTGATTTCCTGTATTAATTGAAATATTCATAAATTACTTTCAAAGTCATTTGAAACTCTTCTAGAAAAAAATTGTCAACATGATAATATACCAATCATGCTTCAGGACATTAGGTTGTATTCCATAAACATTCCTGAAAACATACTTTATTTTTTACATTTTTTGCTTTACTCGAATTATTCTGCCTGTATAATAATTGTGGTCTTAATGGTTTTTTTTTAATCTCTGTATCTCTTTCAAATATGTTACTGACATTAGAAAAGGATTGACCAGGTACAGTCCAGAAAATGGCAGGTTAGATTTAGGGTTCTTGTTCAATTAGACTTCAGATCCAACAGTTTAAGCTACATGTTAATTATATGAAGTACATATAAGCAGTGGTTCCAGCTTTTAAACATTTTTACTTTCTACTGCTGAATGTAAACTAAAATGTAAATGGTGCATTTGATAAGCACTGTTGTAACATATAATTTTCTCATACAGAATATGGTGATATTAAATTGTCCATTGGTGTCAAAAACACTTTGCAATGTAGAATTGTATGAGTTCTTTTCCCTGTTCTATGGTGAAATAATATTATTTGAGAATTTCTGGAATTAATTTTTAAAAATTAAACTTCCTCTCAATTCAATATTATGTTAACAGATTTTATAACTTGTGATCACACATTGGGGAGCTTTTCATTTATTCTAGGTCAGAGTGTGACTCTGAGTAGATGAGAAAAATTGTTTGAAATCCAAATGACAGTAATGCATCTTGGAGGAGAAAAATCACTTGGAGGAGGGTGTCAAGGATCCACAATTTAAGTCTTTCTGAGCCCTTCCTCTCTTTGAACAGTAAGCTTATCATTCTATAATCTTTCTAACAAAGACATAAACACCTCAGCTACATATATTTTGATTGTTTCACAACAGTTTACTGGAGGCTGAGCGATGACAGATTTCTTCATTGTCTTTTTGCCAAAATTTGTCCTTTAAGTCATTTTTGTTGACTGCCCCTTTTAGCAGTTCACCTCACAATGAGAGAGAAGACAATTAATGGGAGGGTGATTTATCACTGCCAAAAACTGTCAAGGACTTCAGTTGTAGCTGGAGAAAAAGCAATTTCACATTATGGCATTTCATTCTGAATACATTGTATTTACAGCTCACAGTTTTATTTTCAGAGCCTATTATCAGGTGAAACAGTTGCATCTGAAATGTTGTTTGTGACACAGGTGACCTGTTAGGATTTGATAAGTATTTACGCCAGAGCACAAGGGGCTCACACATCTGCTGTTGGCAGAAGCAATGGAAAAAAATAACCTGGAAATGAGGCGTTTGATTTTTCTGGTTCCTACACTCGAGCATCTGTTGCTATAATTAAGTGGCATTCAGTAATTGCAGAGCAATGGTGAAATAAACATATGCATTCTTGCCAGCTTTTAGGATTTGGTGTCCTTACAGTCGAAGAGACAAGCAAAGTGACTTCAATAAGAACAAAGGGTTTTGTAGCAAAGTTTAACAATTAACTTTTTGGTAGAAGAGAAAAAAGGATTTTGGGTCAGAAAACAATTTCATCAGGCAGTGAGATAGTGTACAGTTCTGAGAGAAGCAAGTCCCTGCAACATTCGACCTTTGGAATGAACTTTTCTTCTGTAGAAATGTCAAAATGGGTTACCACCATACCTATTAAGTTATATCATGAGAAGATGAAAGAATAATAAAAATGTGGTCATTATTAATCTTAATGGTACTGTGCCATGAAAAGGAAATCACAGTGAAACTCATTTAATAACATCAAGCTTTTATGTATTCGTTTGGCAAGTTGTAAGAAACCAGTATGGTTGCATCGGAGCTTGACGTCGAAAAGCAGTGTGATGGATGAGTGGGGGCTAAAGTAGTGCTCTCATCAAAAAAGTTCAATGTGATTCTCAGTGAGTGAATGGGGGTGAGTGATAGGAAGAGCTGTAAGGGAACCTGAGCACCTTTTCCGACTTACAGCCCACAAGCTTCACCCCTGCTCCCCAGGCACTTCTGAGATTCATATTTCAACGTGAAGGTACCAGTTTGTGAAAGCTTCCAAGATGTCGTCCGGGGTGTTTTCATGCTCACTCACTTTTTAGAGAATGTCTCATTTATGAAATAATCATTTATATTTGCAAAGTATGAAAGTGTCCTGCTTATGAATACTGCATATATATTTACTAAAAATTCTCTGGTTTGTCTGCTTGATGTTCCATTAGTTATTTAGAACAGTCCAGATTCTTCCACACTAGAATAATTTTAATTTGGTTGTTATACTGTAGTAGTTAGCAGTTTCCTGGAAATGTCACATCACAAATTCTATTGTGCTATAAATACTTACAAAACAATGACTTTTGAAATGAAGTGAAGTGAACTGCAAGCTCTTATGAAATCAGAGTATTAGCATGTATTTTTTAAGTCTTAAATTGATTTCATTATTCTTAGTAAGGACAGTATGGTGGCTAAGTATAGACTAAGCTAGGGAACATGGGGTGTGTCCTGTAGAGGTGGGCTGCATATGTGATTTGACAGTTTTAATTTTTAGTTATTGGTTTGAGAGAAAGTTGGAGAGAGACAGAGACAAGGAGAGAGAAAGGTCAGTTTGTTTTCTACTTGTTTGTGCATTCATTGGTTGGTTGTTGTATGTGGCCTGACCAAGGATTGAACCTGCAACCTTGGCATATTGGGAGGATGCTCTACCAATTGAGCTACCTGGCAGGGCTGTGATTTGGCATTTTTATCTAATATTTTGGCATCAGGTAATTGCATAAATCTCTGGGTAAAGAAAAAAATTGAGGAGTCAACCATGAAGAGATGAAAATGATGGATTATAGCTCAGAATGTCAAGAAATGTGTGTCTGCTTGGAAAAGAGCGTGTGTGAGCAACAGGGTCCTTGAGTTTGAAAGATTAAAAGATCACCATTTGGTTTCTTTTTTTGTTCAAGAGGTGACTTTAATGTATGTTCTAAAGTAGGTTTAAAATTTTAAATTTCCATTCAACTTAGATCTAATAGTAAGGAAATTTAGACTATAATAAATCTGCATGTATTTATGTTTATACCTATACCTCTCATCTAATTTATATTCATATCCAAGTACTATTTTAAATACTAGAGGTATAATAATAATTCAGGCCCAACAGCAACTTTCGGGGCAGTCACATTGCTGTTACTATCTCCTTTTCACAGAAGAGGGTAAGAAGGCAGAGCTCGTGGTTCTACGGCTTGTGGGTGGCAGGCAGGTCTGGGAACTGAGTCCCAGCAGTTTTCCTCCCTACACTTAACCACAGTGCCATTCATTTAGCATAACAATGAAGGCAGATACATTCTCTGGGCCCACAGAGTCTAGAGCTCTGGAGTGACAGAGCTTAAATGCATATGTGCTATAGAAGTGGGAATATAGTATGTGAGTATATAAATCTGCAAATAATCTTTTTTGCCTATATATCTGTCTACCAATTTATTTCTGTACCTAATTCCCTTAATGCTATGATATTATTGGAATCAACACTATGTTAACATTGATTTTAAATTTTCCCCCTTACTCCCTTCAAAGCACAGATCTCTGTAATTTTATTTGCTTCCTGATATCAGAGAAACTCTTTTTTAAAAAATTACTTTATTGTTTTTCAATTACAGTTGTCTGCATTTATTGATAGCTCAATTTCCTTTTTAAGTGTGTTTCCTTTGGATGAACTATTCCTTGATATATACTCCCTTGATATCGTATATAGTTGTTTAACATAGTTTTTTCATATGTAGTCATCTTTACTTTCTATATTTAAACTAGTTATTTTTGTTACAATTAATATTTTTCCCAACCTTTTCTTTTTTGTATTCATGTGAGGTTCTTGGAATCCTGTTAACTTGTCCTTTTGAATTCATGTATTGCCTCCTTTAATTTTCCCTTAGATCTTTTTGATTTTCTCTTCCCTAAATTCTCATTCACAGTTTTGGGAACCAGTTTCAAATAGTCTTCTGCCTTGGCGGTCTTAAATAATTGCAATGAGGCATTTTACAGAAAACATGTGGATCGATTCATTCTTCCATCTCCTTAAAGTTGTGATGTGGTGGCAGGAACACGGCATTATCACATTAATTTGTACAATAATCTTCTGAAGTTGGTACCATTTTATCTTCATTCTTATGAGGAGGAAATTGAGGTATAGAAAGGATTAATAGATTGTTTGAGATTCAAAGCTTGAGAATGACATGATCAGGAAGAAATCCGGGTTTGACCTCCTCTGGAGCCTTTTCTGTCTAAAGTACCTTATATTACATTAGCCTTGTTTCAATATATTGGTAATATCCTATTCTTATATGGGAATATTTTACAAGATAAGTAATGGTGAAGTGGAAGCCAGGTAAATTTGCTTGTTGAAAGATTATATCAGTTGTTGCTCAAATGTTTAATCCTGTAAATACCTGTATGCTTTGTTGGCTAGGACCAAACATTTGAACAATAAATTATCTTAAACATTAGTGATAAAATGTTGTGTAGTCTTCTGACATTTTTTTGGTCAATTTGAATATAATTAGTATTTCTTTAATTAAAACTAAAAGTCATTGTTTTGTACTTATGTTATTTTTAGAAAGTTTCTCAATAAAATATTAAAATAGGAATAAAAATAACATTTACTTAAATGAAATTACTATAGATGGTACAGCAGAATGGTTAATAACATAAGCTCTAGATTCAGGGAAACTTGGTTTCCACTTCTGAATCAATACCGTAGTCAGTGTGCTATGAAAGTGTGAGGGTTTCTTAGCTACGTTAACTTTTATTTTCCAAATGTAAAAAATGGGAATAATAAGAACCTGCTTCAGGAAGAGGTGGTAGTAATAACTGAGAAATATATTGACATGGGTAACCCTTGTTCTTATCATCTTTCCTCCTCATCAGATCACCTCTGATTCAGGTAACCACAAATTTACCAACAGGTCATATTCCAAGACTTCACTTGTGAGCTGTTTGAAAGTGAAATTTCCTTTTCCTTCACACGATAACCTCATAAATATAAGTTAGGGTTAATCAGCTCATTAATGATATTCTATAAATTTCTTATCATTGAAATAGGCTCCCTGAAAAAACCAGAGCTAGACTATTTGAAACAATTATAACAACAGATGTTACAAATCCTATTGCACAGAAAAGGAGTCAGCATGCTCTCTCTGTAAAGGGCCAGGCAGAAAATATTTTAGGCTTTAGGGGGCCATGTGATCTCTGTCATGCCTATTCTGCTATTATAGTGGGAAGGTAGTCATAGATTTGTAATAATGAACAAATTACAAATGAACAATTATGGTTCTATTCCAATAAAACTTTATGGACACTGAAATTTAAATTTCATGTAATTTCCAGGCATCACAAAATATTATTCCTCATTTTATTTTATTTTTCAACTATTTCAAAATGCAAAAACTATTCTCTGCTCACAGGCTGCACAAAAACGGGTGGTAGGCTAGAAGTGGCCTACAGTCCACAATTAGCCCACCGCTCATCTGAAATATGATTTTATCTTTCCTGAAAGTTTGCTTTAAAACATTTTACTCCAGTCACTTTTGTTGGTCTTTCATCTCGCAGAAATCTAAAAGGTCCTAAAAAGATTTAACGTTGTTTTCATAAAAAGTTCAAAGACATGCAGACAAAGACAGAGTATCGATAACTCGGAAGCTGAGTCAGAAGGCTGGCTACGAGACCAGCATCACAACTGACCAGGGTTCTGCTTTGGTGCAAGCCAGTGATACACTCAGCTCAGGCTTCTCTCTCTCTCTTTTTAATCATTGGGCTACAGGTTTCAATGCACAACTCAACAAAACAAATGAAATAAAATTGTAATTGATCATAAATCAGGGTGCACTGTAGAAATTGTGAGATGTCAGTACCTTACTCCATGATGATTGTCAGCATCTGTATGGTGGATTCCTGTGTTAGTTTGCTAGAGATGCCACAGCAGACTACCACACACTAGGTGGCTTAAACAACAGACATGTATTTTCTAGTAGTTCTGGGGGCTAGAATTCCAAAATCAAGGTGTTGGTAGGTTTGGTTTCTCTCGAAGCCTTTCTCCTTGGCTTACAGATGCTCTGCCTCCTCTCACTGCGTCCTCACACGGCCGTTCCTCTGGGTGCTTGCCTCCCTGCTGCCTCTTCCTGTTCTCATGAGGACACCAGTGCTTGGATAGGACCATACGAACTTATTTAACCTTACTGATGTCCTTAAAGGCATTATCTCCAAATATAGTGACATTGGGGATTTGGGCTTTAACCCATGAATTTGGGGAGACAAAATTTGTGCATAACAGCCGCATATGAATGATTACATTGTCCATAAAACAAAGTAAGTTACCAAGTGAAGTCCTCCTGGATATAAGATAGACAGAGCATAGGCAATGTTATAATAAGGGTGCACTTAATAATAGCTTCTTTACTCTAAAATTTCAATATCTAGGTTCTTTTAATCTGAGATAAATCTAAATAGATTTATATTACATTGAATTTTTGTTGTACTATTTTTTTTTTGCATAGGAAAATAAAGTACCAAGAAGTAAAATTAACTTGCTTTATAGAGATTGATTTTTGACCTGTGTGTAAGGTTAAAACAGCAAAAGCTTTTAACTCTAGGAATAAGGAGTAGTGATTCAGGACTTCTGGCTGTGTTTATGAAGAAAAGTTCTGCCAAGGTATACAGTAGTGTTTTCCCTAATGCCCTCTACTCCTTATTACTTTTCTTCACTGAAGATCAGATGATTTATTTTCTAAATGTTTATTTGCTATCTATCATGTAGACCTTTTGTTTGCCTTCACTTGATTAAGTCATGTGTCAGATTCTATTCATGGCATTGCTTTCGGTGGAGTAAAACAGATTGCTTTGGGAATCACCAACCTGGAGGGAATTTACATAGTGCCATTTTGATATTCTATAAAAAGGGTTTACATCCTGATTGTTCTCCACCATTGCTACTGTGAATTCATCTTCAGATATTTCAGAATGCTCCTGTTCTTCATAGACAGATACACTTTATGTTAATTTAATCTACATGTATTTGGTATTTGGTTTCCAAAAGAGACAAGGCAAAAGATAATGTAGCCTTGAAAATGGAGAAGTTCTGCAAAAAACATGGACTGACAGGTGTTTAATGGATGCACATTTATAACCAAGCCCCCGCTGACAACCATTACTTAAAGAGTCAGTTAGATAGTTAATTTCTAAATTCTCTGAAGTCAAAAAGTGGCTGTTGCGTTAATTTTGTCAATAACATGTAGATTTATGTTATGGGATGTATATTGCTAAGAACCTAGTGGAGGCCATGGAAGTAATTTTAATTGAGATTTTTACAACCATTTGATAACTCTGTTTTGATCACTATGGTTAGGGCAGGATTCCAACAGTGGCTATAAAATCTGTGACTAATCCACTGAGTCACCCAGTCCCTGTCATATATTGTTTAATGGCCCATGCTGCCAGGAATTATTATCACTTTCTAGTGATAATTTTTAAAGGGAGAAACTTTGTGGACACAAAAGATGAATATAAGTTGAAAACTTATGTCTGTAAAGACAGTTAATAAAACACATCCTCACCAAGTGTATGGTAAAGTTTACTCATTTATTTACAATGACTGCTCAGACTCTTAAATCATGTATAGACAGATAGATACAGATATAGATATGTATTTGTATATATATGTATATGTAATACTGATGAATATTCTAACTTTCCTTGGTTAATGTTTGCAGGGCACTTACAGATGCTATAATAATCTCTAATGTTTTTGCTCAATCTGCTCTGGAGATGGATGAAATAAATAGTTTAAACTAATTAATGTAACACCAGCTGTTACAAGTGCTTGGCAGACGTCTGTGCGTTTTGATGGGCAGGGAGCGGCTGTTGTACTTGACTTTATTTTAGTACAATGTTGATCACAGTGTAAGCTGGAATAAATGACAAGCCTAAAGAAGGAACAGAGGATGCATTTCATGTAAAGCAAAATAAAGACCATCTTCCTCTCTAAACATATATAATGTTTAAAGCTGAAGGGTAGAGGGATGGTTGTGTGAGACGTCAAGTCATAAGGCCTTTGATAGCTACTAGGTTACACATGCCTAATAATTCTATGCTGCAAATAGAAACGCTGCTGAAATACACGTATGCAATCATGGACACTCTCCTCAGTTTTTCCAGAGGACCTATTTGAGTTGCAAGGATGCAGTGTCAGCTAGATGCTTCAAACTCTCTTTCTGCTAATTCAATATCTTTAGAAAAAAAAATAAGAGAGATCATACTCATCTGGAAAAGATTGGAAAATTATTTTAATTAGATATTTTAGCAAGTGGAAAGGAAGTGTTAGGTGTTATGGCTTGGCGGTTATGCATGTTATTATTTTTAGGTTTCTACAGGGCACTCAAGTATATTTCTTATATATCTGATTCCTTCAGGAAATAGAAAGGAGAACAAAAACTCTAAGCAGACATCATCCATTGTAATGATCTCCTTACGATGAGAGTTTTATGTGTGATCCTACAATGGAGAAAAATGCTTCTGCCCATATCACGATAGTTCCCACAAGACTTAAGAAGTTTACATGGTCTCCCAATTCCTGTTGTAAATTTGGAGGGCAGAGTCATTGTGCTCTGATGGAGAAGCAGTGGCTGTTCTCTGAGTGTGTGCCAGCGTTCAGATAGTGGTGTCATTGTGCAGATTGTTACCCTGTGAATGTGTCTAATAAGTTATTACAACGTGTGCTGAGCAGATGGCAAGTGCGATCCTGAAAGAATTGATGGATGGGATATGATGTCATCAATGAGATGACAAGGTTCACAAGGTACTTGACCTCCAAGAATAAGTCCTAACTGGTTAGAATTCTAAATGGTGAACTTTGGTGACACCACCTAAATGGGAAATATGTGCAATTTGTATTTCTTTATGGTGGTGTTTACCCCTTTCACTGAACTCCACATAATGGGATTTTGTCCCTGAAGACTCAGAGATATTGTTGAAGGCTTGCACCCTGTAACCTTCGGAGGATTTCAAATACAAATCCACACATCTGAACTTTAACAAAATCACAGTGAATGTTATTTATGAAGTCAAGTTCAGAGCTTTCCCCTTTTTATATGTATATATGCAGAAAGAACTTAGTTAAGACATCCCATTAATTTTAACATGTTATCACAAAACAGCCAAATGCTGACTCCGTGAAAATATTCAGTGCATAAAATTAAACTTTTATATTTTCATTAAAATATGTTTCTATATATACAAGCTTAAAACAAGTAGAGATCCCAATGTTGTCTTTATATTTTAATTATGACTTTACTTGCACTTATAAGTGACAAACCTAAACACATTAACATTTTTATTTCAATATTATCATTTTAAAATTTTAAATGACTTCAGAATCTATTCTGTATCACTGGTGTGACATGATCTCAGAATTGACTGCGACCTGGTGAAAGTGTTCCGGACAGAGATCATAGCAAATACTAATGTGATGGGACTCAGAGAGAAGGCAGACAAAACATGATAACAAGATTTGTGCATTGTGTGAAATCAAGTGGAAAAAAAAACAACTATTTATAACTGCTTTATATAGAAAGGGTTGACTGATTAAAAGTCATGTCCAAGAAAAAACACTGTAGATGTATTAAGAAGGTACCAAGCATCAAAGCAAAAACTCCTTCTGAATATTCTCACATCAAATTTTATACATCAGCTGACAAGAATTGTAAGGTCTAACAAAGTAAATTGCTGTAAGTATGGTGGGCGGCATTCATTTATGTTCATTTGGAATAACTGAGCTCAAGTTATTAATAGTCAAGATTTTTTTTAAATGAGACAAGTATCTTTTTTGAGGAGGTGAAAGAAATGTACACATATAATGCTGTCTAGCTAAAGCAAATATGATACTGTGCCATTTTCTGAAATAGCTATTAAGTGCTTGATATAGCAATTTGATTATGAATGCTTCATATCTGCCATTAATATATAATAAAATTCAACAAAATATAAAAAGATATATCCATATATATCGATACTGTCAGGTGTTAAAGTGAAGATATATATATATATTTCAAATGTTAATGAAATTTTTAAAATAGTAACTTAGCCAAGTAAATAAATCTACAGTTACATAAATTACCCCATGAAGGTTATACATTTGATAACTTCATAAGCATTTGTAGTGGCATAAATGTGCAGAAATTAAGTATTTTAATTTATTGCATATTTTTATATAATTCTAATTGTAAATAAATTGCTGAGTGTTACTTAATTACTTTAAGTTGACAGCAAAAGGTTAGCCTATAGTTGCAAATGTTATAACAATAAATTAATTTTAGAACAATTACTATGGTAATATAGATTATAATTTAGATTCAGTCTTTTATCTTTGGATATATCAAAGCCTATATGTTTAAACGAGTTCTAAACTTTATAAGCTTATACTATTATGCTTTAATATTGCTCAGATGATTAGCATAATTAAACAATATTCTGTCAATGTATATCAAGTGATCAAAAGAACATATGAAGTTATTTGATAAATTATTCAAATGAATCTGCTATTTTTAATATAAATGAAATAACAGAACCCATATCTCATGCTACATTGACACTCAGTATTGATTATATGGCTAAACCATTTTCAAGGGCTGGCTTTACTTAATCTGATCTCTTTTTCTGTCTGAGGCAGATAAAATATTAATACAAGGTAAATGAGTACTCAGTGAACTTGCCATATGGCCCCTGTGGAGGACAGAGGGGCTGGGCAGCCTATGGACTTGCCATATGGGCCTAGAGGGAAAAGTAAGTATTACACAGAGAACAAATCTACCATATGGACTGGGTGGAGCACTGGAGACTCTAAATACTTCCTTATACTGGGGCATTTTCACAAAAGAATAAAAAACACATAAATAATACATTATACAAAACCCCTTGAAAATGGATCAATTGTTTAGATTTAATATGATGCTTTCAAGCAATGTCCAGAGCATATAAATAATCATGGTTTACTTTGAAATGGCAAAGAGGATCATCAATCATTTACCCCTGACATTTTTACATGGCATTTAACATCTGTTCCATAATAGCATAGTACAGTAATATACTTAACATCATACTACACACCAAAGCTAAACAAATAAAAACAACACTAAATTAGAGTTTCTGAAAGTTTGTCTTGCTTCTACTAATATTTTTGCAAATACTGAATTATCTACCTTTTTCATCATTGAATTTTTGTTATTATATAGAGCAGATGAAACTAAGCAAATGGCAAAAGCAATTTTCTTGGTACAATCAAACCTCATTAATTTGGTTTCTGCTAATATGGAATTTATGATAATTCAGCTTGGGCCTGATAAAGTTTACCTTTGTACTAGATATAAAGAAAAGATTTGCTAAGCCAATTATTAGTATAAACAAGATTACAATGAACATGTTTAACCCACTTATGAGAGCATACTTTTAAAGGATTTTAGCACATTAATTGAATGCAAATATATACTACTAATAACAAATGAGTCTAATTTAGTCTTTGAAATAGGTCTTGTAGTACCTGTGTTTGTTAGCAGATGGTTCCAATTACTGTATATACTTCTAAGGCTGTGCATATTTTTCTGCAGTGTTCTATTTCTTATACTTTTGCTGAATTTCAGAATAGCCGTTTTCACTAATTGCTATCTGATTTTATTTTCCAAAGCATCTATATTTCTGTTTTTGTTTTTTCCAAGGTGTTTAATCCTAAAAAAAAATATCTTTCTAGCTTTTCTTTATAGGCATAATGATACTGCTGTGGGTTTTTAAAATTAGATTTGTATAATTGAAACAACAAAAGGCAAATATGAATCAATACAGAAACACAACATTTTGGCAAACATGGATACATTTGAAATTTTTTTCCAAATCATTCCTTGCAATTCTTCACAGCCAATTAATACATGAAAACAAAGATTTCTTCATGTAAGATTTTGATACGTTAAGAATCTGGTAGCTCTAGATCTGAGTTTATTTATACCTTCTGAACCAAAAAAAAGTCTGTCAGGATAAAATTACCCAAATCTCTGGACACTGTTGGTCTACAAAACCAAATATTTCCTTTTTTGACAATGCTGACAGCCTTTACTCAGTCCGCATGGTTGGCACTGGCTTCCTCCTGGGTTATTTGTATTTTCTCTTATGTCAGTTTCCTCCTCTTCCACCTCCCAGAGCTTCTCCCTCCATTCCGTAACTTTTCTCCTTCTATATAGTGGATGTTTGTTAACTTCTGTGAAACCAGACAGGATATCATAGTGTTCCAAATTCAAAGAATCTATAGGTCTGAGGAACATGGTGCAGAGAAGCTGGGCCCAAACAGATGGGTGGCAAGAAAGTTCTGGCAGGTGGTAGGTGGTAAATGAAGGCCTGTAAGTGGTAGGCAAATGTAAAATTCCAAGGGTGGGGGAAGATACTTGAATGCATTGGGGAACCCGTGGTCACAGATAACTAGGTTCTAGGTTAGATGGGAGACATAGGAACTATAGGCAGAGGGACACCAAGATATTGAGCTTGGAGCCAAGGCAGAGGTTCTGGCACAGAGTGGGCTCCAGTTATAACATTTGGAACAAACCCCATAGGGATACAATGCAGGAATGCAGTCACTAGCAATAGGACCCAAGGCCAGAGCAGATCAGTAAACATAAATTGATACTGAGGTTTTTGTTTTTTTGTTTGCTTGTTTAATCTTCTAGCTTGGTATGCATTATAATACTCCTGCTGACACTAAAGATTGGTTTCAATAATTGTTGTCTGTTGAATCCCTAGTTAAGGCCTAAATGGTTTGTGTATGGAAACAAGGAGGAGGAAAGATAATCATTATAATTTTAGATCTGTATCTATAAGGAGCAAGCAAGATTTGTTTTTTATTTCTCTTTGTTTTTAGTTTCTCAATTATTTTCTTGTTTACACATAAAGTAAGAATTCTTGGCTCAGAGACTTTTAGTAAGTAATACAAACCTTTATTTCAAAGGGAATACCGTCAGGAACTTGTATTCCCTCCAGCCTATGGCTTGCTACATCCATGAGGGTCTTGTTTTTTTCTTTTTCTTCGTTTTTCCTGGCTCTCAAGCACACAAAGACTTTCTAGTTGATTTCCACTTTTTCTTGTTCCACAGTTTAGTCACCAATTCCTGTGAATTTCTTGCCAGTAGCTCTAGAACTGGCATGCCTAACCAGTTGATAACAACGCCTTAAACAGTGGTTTTCTACGTGGTCTGCCACCACTATACCCAGACTTCTTCTGGACTCACAGGACCTCATCGCTCACTCACAGTTTTCCAGAATTTTCATTGAAGCAAGGACTGAAGCTGGTAGCAGGCCTTTCCCCTTGCGCCCTGTTGCTATCGCCATGACTCCAGTAGGAAAACCATGGGATTTGGGACCAGACAGGGGAGTGTGGCAGGAGACAGCTGAGAGATGCATGACAAATGTGGTTTCAAATTTTGGGTCTGTCCCGGTCCAATTGTGTGACATTAGGAAAATTACTCAGTCTCTTTAAGGTTCCATTTCTCTCACGAACATAAAGGAAAATACTGTATTTTGTGAGACTGACATAAAATCATGCATTCAAAGGTCTAGCACATTGATATAATAAAAGCATTGTACAGCAGTATTCTTTTAATATAGCAAATATTTTGAAATCAACTGAAAGCTGTAATGGAGGAATAAATAACTAAAATGCAGTTTAGTTGTATAATATAATTCCATATAGCATTTCACATGAATAAATAGAGCTATATGAACCAACTTAGATAAGTCTCAAAACCATAATAACTGTTAGAAAAAAGATATTAGTAATAGGATATTATCATGTAAGTGTAATGCAAAAATATGTTAAATATTACTCATGGTTACCCATACAAATGGATCTCTAGAACAATATATCCACATATTATCTATAGCTTTATGGACTATGATGAAACATTACAAATTCATCATTTTAGTTAACTCTTAGAAGAAAGGGAATGGAATAGGACTGAGATTAACAAGGTGTGATAGGAGGAACAGCAATGGAATTGGGTAATTAAGTGTCCGGGTTTTTGGACATGTGAATTGCAAGATGCCTCTTTGGTATCCCAGTGAAGTTATGAGCCCAGAGATAAGGGCAGTTCAGGCAAAAGGTCTGAGCTAAAGATATGAATTTGGAGCCATCAGCATATAGCTGATACTTAAAGGCATGGTTCTGAGTGAGGTCATGAGGAGCTGGGTATAGCAAAGAAAGGGTCCCACCCTGGCTGGTGTGGCTCAGTGAATTGAGTGGCAGTCTGTGAACCAAAAGGTCACTGGTTCGATTCCTAGTCAGGACACATGTCTGGGTTGCAGACCAGGTCCCCAGTAGGGGGAGCACAAGAGGCAACCACACATTAATGTTTCTCTCCCTCTCTACCTCTCTCTCTAAAAATAAATTAATAAAAGCTTTTTTTAAAAAAAAGAAAAGAAAAGCAAGAGGTCAGAAGGTACCCTATAATGTTTTGAGCATGAAAGATTAGGTAAAAGAGAAAATAATAAAGAGGCTAAGAAAAAGCTGCCATTGAGATTTGGTGTGTGAAAGAGAGCATGGTGCACTGGAAGACAAGCGAAGACAGAGTTTTCCGAATGAAAGAATGACCAGCATATCAAGGGTGCTGCTACGTCAAGTATGCAGAGATCTGAGGCCTAACTCAGATTTGGCAAAATAGATGACACGATTATTAGTGATAAAAGTAGTTTTATTAGAGATGTGGGTAAAAAAAATTGACTAGACTTGGAAGAAGGTGAGATTATAGAGAGTACGAATAACTCAGAAAGGAATGAGGGAAACTGGGTCAGGAATTGGAAGGGAGGTTGGTATCAGGGAGATTTTTTTTAGATTAGAAGGGGATATATTACAAAATGGCATGGCATGCATCCAAAATGATACAAAGGAGAACAATACATTTTTCTTTTGTTTTCATTATCTTTCCATGAGAAAATATAAATAGTGAGAATAGCCATCATGGGAGCCCAAGATAGATGAACAGATGGGAGGAAAAGTCGTGGCTATTCTAAACGAATTCAGGCCACATGAATTATGTTCTAAGATATCTGGAGTACATTTACAGCTGTATTTGCTGGCCTACAGATAAGAGGAGTGATCAATGAGTAAAGCAAGCTTATGCAGTTTGCTTTTTTAAAAATGGATAGAGGCACATTTCACTGACAGTGTAAAAAGCACTTTGGTAATGACCCTGAGGAAGATTCTAAAATCATTCCTTCAAAGAATTTGTTGGGAAACAAGATAGTAATCTCTAGGACTGACACGGGCTTACCAGAAAAACCTTTTTCAATCTAGCCTCCTTTCTTTGCCTGTCAGGGAAATGTGGGATTAATAGAATAAGGCAATTTCAATAAACATTTATAGATAAGGGTTATTTTATGTTTAATTGTTAACAAAAAATAGATGGTAGAGGAAAGTATATTAACATTTGAAGGACTAAATATACAGTACAGGGAGAGTTTAGAACCTTGATATAAGATAATAAATTATCTTTTTTTCACAAGTTATTTCTTCTCCCCATATAACCTGACTAGGCTTCAGCCACACCATAAGTTTTGTGTCCTGATTATGCTTCATTCTGAACATGTTTTCCTTCTGCAGGAAGTTAGAGAATAAACTAAATGTCCCTACTTGCTCTGATATTCTTGTTCTTGTCTTTGTTACAGGGCACACTACACTGTATTAAATTTGCTATTCATCCACAGATATTTCTAGAAGGATTAAATTCTAATTTGACAGATTTGCCAACTGAATTTATTGGCAAAATAAAATGTATTCATATTTCAGGGTTGATTTGGTTTCCTAACATCTCGCTGATGAAATTTATGATGGAATTTCACAATTGTGAAAATAGTTTTGTGAAGGAAATAACTTCCTTAAGAATATCAGGACATTTTTGAAGCTACTGATATACTGAGCACTGTACTAAAATTTCTGTGGAGAATTTGTATGATATAAAAGTCATCAGATAGATTAAGATTAGATTATATGAGAAAGGAGAACACTATGTTTGTGATGACTGCCAACTAAAAGGAAGAGATTGCAATGTAAGTTCTCCCTTGTAATAACTGTCCTGGGTCAAGGCAGGCAGGTGGGGGACATACCAGAAATTTTAGAGCTACATGTGAATTTAAAAATGCATATAAATATAATATTTTACTTCTTTATTTTTGTTATTTCTTTAAATTATCTAGTTTAAAATACCATTAAAAGGCAATGTGAGTTTTTTATGTTTATCAAGAGAGTGCAGGAGTACAGCCTGCATGTTCGCTTTGCTTGTACAAACATGGACTTCCCAATACATTCAAATATTTTAACTGTTCCCAAATTTTTACACAGTACTGAGTCATTTATGAACTCTCCTTTCAATACATTTAATACTTATAATTTGTTCATCTTAAAGCTAAAATGCGAAGCAATGGAAAATCTTCCAGGTTCTATCTGGTTCTTGCATTCTTGTGAAATCTTACATGTGGAAAAAGAATAAGCAGTGAAGGATAATATATTATGTAAAATAATAAATTTAGTGTTTATTTGCCAAAAGCTTTTGGTGATAGTTTTTAAAGGGAATTAATAGTCTAAACATAGAATAGTTATTGGTTGACTAAAGATAGAAGACTTCTACATACCTATATATCAATAGCTGCATGTATGCATATATATCTGTGTACTTGTATAACTATGTTTATGTAAATATATACATATATACATATGTATATATCTTTTTATATATGCATGCATACATATGGTATACTTTTCTTTTAATTTTCTTCAAATACATTAGTTCTTATATGGTAATTTTATCTATAGTAATATATAATTGATGTGACTCCTTAATGTGCTATGAAACAAGATTATTTAACTAATATATGTTTATAAACTAGAGATTTATGAAAACAAATGCACAGAAATATCCAGAAAAATTATTTTGTTTTATTTTCAAATACTTATTAAACATTTATCTTTTTCACCCTACACGTACTTATTGAGAGCCTGTAAATGCACGATACCATTCAAGATACAGGGGACACAGTGGCCATAAATACAGAAAGGAATTTTGTTCTTAAGGAGCTTGCTCTGTAACTAAAAGAGAGAAACTATAAAGAAATATGCAAGAAATTATAAAGTAGCAATAATGCTAGCTTGATTTGAACAGAATATTCCAGGGGAATGATTAGTCACATGGTCACACAGGGTAAAATAGTACTACATTCTCGTGAGACAAACATGATCAGAAAGAAATGCCGTTTCTGTAGGACGATTGCCCGTGTCTAGCTGATTTTAAACATTGTGCACCACAGACATGTGTTCAGGCCCACAAGAGATTGTACATATCTGGCCCCTCATTCTTGTGATGTTTCCACCAGTCACTCTCCTCACACCCTGTGGGTCTCATCCAGGCCACCTTCCCTCAGTTCCCCTAACACACGTTCTCTTCCCAGCTAAGATTCATCTGACGCACTCATACTATTGGGCAGACAGAATGTAAAGTAGGAGGAAACAGGAAATACTTTAATGAAAAAATTGCTTAATGCTTTTTCATTTGAATTTTTAAAGCAAATTTAAAATTTCAAGCAAGTAGTTTGCAAATTAATATTAAAAAGGTCATAAAGGAAAAGTTAAGCAAGGTTTCTCATTTTTGTATCAATTTTTGATATTTTTGACCAACATATGTGTTTTTCTGAAATATAGCACATTAACACTAGTAATCACAATTTTATAAATCTGACAATGTCATTTTTTCCTTTGCAACAAAAACCAAGTAGTTATACATGGGAAATCAATTTTTAAAAACTTTATTGAAGGTCCAGGAATTTGCATTATATTTTTATGCACTGAGGGTTGCAGAATAACAGCTGTGCTGATGAAGAATCCCCTTCTCACCAAGAGAAGAATGCTGACAATGACATAAACATACACTCTTAACTTTTTACATTTCCCTAAATCCTAAAAATTAGTGCTCTGCTTTGCATTTTTATATGACATTGTAAGAAAGCAGTTAGTTTTTAAGGAAGGAGTCATAAAATCTCAATAAGTGAAAGGGATATAAAGGTCACTTAGTTTAACCTCCTATCAATTTCTAGTTTTTACAATATTTCTGACAGGATGCTTATCAAACTTCATACAGACACTCTCTGTCATGGCAAATCTATGACAACCCAAAGCGCCAGTAGTGCTTCTGGAGAGATGAATCAACTCCTCCTGTTTTCTGTGCAGACTCACTGGTCCCTTTTCTGCACTGGGTAACCCCATTTGTATTTAATTATTGTTTTTTTTAAATTGGGAATTAAAAAAAATAGAATTTTCAATATCATAAATAATGTTTACATGTTGGATTCACATTTCTAAGAAGACATCTCAAACTGAAAGTATTTATTATATAGTTTCTCATTCAGACTCAACTAATTAAAATGTAAAATAACATCAGTTAACATTTATCTTTATTAATAAGAACAAAGAATGTAAGCACAAATTAAGCCACTGGGAAATGTATTATATCAGATGTTCAACCAATCGACCCATATGTGCCAGGCATTGAGGTTACACAAGTGAATAAGATGGGCAGAGTTCCTTACCTCACAGTTTTTCATGTGAAACATACTTAAGGAACAAACTTGTGAAGAACTGTATTTGTTGATAATTTTCAGTGAATTCTATCTTTTGAAATAGTCCTGGTAAAACGCGTTAGTCATTGGTTGCAGTGGATGGGAGGGGAAAGGAATTGTTCTAAGCCGGTGAGGTTGAACGTGTAGGCAGTTATCAGTATTATGTCAGGTGTCACCTTGGGAGACTTTTCCCATTCATGTGCCACATTCCTGGTCTCCAGAGACTGTGGTAAGATGAGGTGGGAGTGCAGGGACCTATTAAAACACACCTGTAGCTTAGAATGAGTCATTGTGGTTAGTAAATTATAAGACATACAAACATTAATTTATCTAGGCCAACAAGCTGGTGTCTAGTTTAGGGCAGGGGCCCGGCAGCCTGGTGCACAGGATCTTCTCTGAGCCGAGTGGTTGAACGATGGGAGCTCCCAAGGCGAGGAGGGAGCACACAAATGGAGTCTGGGAGGGGTGAGGTCTGAAACTGAGAAAGGGTGACTTAGAAAACTAAATAAAGCTCTTGTGTGGTGGAAAGTGAGTTCATGGCTAGGGTTATACAGTGAGGAAATTTGGAAGTTAACTTAGGACAAGTGCAGAAGAGAGTTTGAGGCAAGATCCAGGGTTTAATTGTAGCTAATAAATGGGTGAGGTATGAGACCTACTCCTTCTGACTCTCTCGGACAATATTTTTTTTTATTTTAAGAATCTTTCACTAGGCCTTGCTCTTTTACCACATGTCATGCTTATATCACTTAAAAAGTGACGTTTTCAAGGCTAAATATTTCTCACCAGAAAAGTATAAACTTTGTTAGTATGTATGGCTTTAGATAAAGATGCAGAGTGAGGGAATTCACGGGAAGATCTCTATAGAAGCTACTTAAAGTTAGAGTTGATGTTAAATGTCTATTTTACTCATGGTTGGATTTCTCTAGTCCCATGTGGAGATAATCTGGAATTTCATTTCTGGTTAGAGATATCTTTGCTTCCAAAATGAATAACCATAAGTATGGCAGTAGAGGCAGTCGATTTGGGGAATTCTTGGCTGCTGAGGATGATCATTAGCTGGATTTTAAGGAGTAAATTAAGCTTTGATTAAGATTGAGGAGTGACAGAAACAGACTCACAGATATAGAGAACAGACTGATGGTTGCCAGAGATGAGTGGAGTTGGGGAGCTGGGTACAAAAGGTGAAGGAACCGAGAAGTACAGATTGGTTGTTACAAAATAGTCATGGGGATGTAAAGCACAGCATAGGGAATGTAGTCAGTAGTAACATGATAACTACATATGGTGCCAGGTGGGTACTGGAGATATCAGGGAGGACATGGTGTAAAGTATATGATTGTCTAACCACTATGTTATACATCTGGAACTAATAAAAAATACTATTGCATGTAAACTGTAATTGAAAATAGTGTAAAAATTAATAAAAAGAATGACAAAGTGAAATAGAAATGCTGGTTTTCTTCTACTCAGATAAAATAATTTTGGAGTGCATGTTTCTTATGCATGTTTGAAAGCACATATCCAATACATTTTTAAATGCTTATAGAAATTTGTATTTTACTCCTTGAGTGTTTAAGGATCATAAGCTCTGAAACAAGGCTACTTGGATTTGAGTTTGTCTCCTCTCTTTACTAGCCAAGCTATCTTGGCCAGTTAATTACGTTATTTTACCTCTATCTACTCATGTGTAAATTGAGTTTAACACTAGTAACTATCTAACTGAATTATTGTGAAGATTAAATGAGTTAGCACATGTGAACTACTTAGAGCATGGCTTTGCACACATAGAAAACACTCAATATATACTATTTATTTTGACAATGATAATGATGATCATCGTCATACCAACACCTCTGAAAGAGGCATTGCCTTTGCCTTTTTTAAAGAAGAATGCATTAATAGAGTTTTACTGAGTAGCATTAGTTTTATTAAAAACATTATATTACAGAAAATTTGAAACAAGCAGAAAGTTAGAATGGGGGCGTGCAGCCCCCACAGACCAGCCGTGATTCAGCTTTAACAGTGACTGTCTCGTGCCCAGACGTGCTTCCTACATCTCTGTGTCCCGTTCTCATCTCCCCTGGGTATTTTTGAAGCCAATCACAAACATGTTTTATTTAATCTGTAAATATTTTCAATTTCTTTCCAGTGTGCATCTCTTAAAGATAAGGACTCTTATTCCTTAACTCACAATCACATTACCATTATTACTCCTAAAATCCCTTAGTATTTATTAAATATCCTTCCAGGCTTCAGATTTCTTAATTGTCATACATGTATATATGTTTTTCGTATATATATACCCTTGAACTATTCAAAATGTCGTTCCTCTCCATTTTCTCTAAATTGATAATATAACCTGTAATAAAGGAAGAAATAAGAATTCATAGACATTTGAAAAACATTGGGTCAATCACTTTTGGGTTTGTTTCATCTGAATGAATTTACACCAAATGATTTCCAAAGATATCTTACATTTTTTAAAATTTCATGATAATTTTAGTCTAACACCCATGTGCAAATCAGAGTTCAAGTCATCCACATTGCCAAAGCTATTTTATATTTCCAGAGGATAATTTGAGAATTGTGCCATTTTATTCACTTAGCAATAAGGTTCACTGTCAGTACGGAGACTCAGGAATGAATTAGAACTACTGTGCAGAAATGACAAAAACCAGGATATCAAACCACGGCACCCTCTGAGGGCGCCCCGTGCTTCTCCGCACTTTCTCGTTGCCTCTAAAGCAATACTAATTTGGAAAAGGCCTTGGATTTATGTGACAACTCCTTTCCCCCACCCCATGAAAATTCTCCAAGCACATTTCAGAAACTCATTTTTGGCAGATGTAAATTTAAGTAAATTGGCCAAGGTCACAGCACAATAAGGGCAGAGTTATCAAGGGAATGCAGTTTCCTGCTTTTTCCACCATCCATGAAATTAGAGTAACTCCACCCCTAAAAATGAAAGGTTCTACTTTTTTTTTTTCTCTCTCTCTCTCTCTGAAATTATAAACCATGATTTGGGAATTTTTTTTTCCCTGTTCACCATTAACTCGGGCTCTCAAAAGTGGTCTTTTAGGACTATGAAATGTTTGTGTGTGCATTATTTCAACAACTGTTACTGCATATATTACAACCTATACAATTTGCTTTAAAAGGAGAGTACATTTGTTGTTTGAGCTGAACCATCAGATTTTCTTTCTCACACTCTATGACATGATGAAGCTATCTGTGGGAGCAAAACTAGTTCACTTTCCATGGGTAAGCACAGACTGTAAAGTAGATTATTAAAGTACACAGAAGTAGAAAATTAGATCAGAAGTGATGTTTTACTGTGAGGTCTTCTTTGGGCTCTTTAAAGTAAGAAAGAACTAACCTTGTTCTATTTTTGAGTCCTAAAAAAACACACAAAACAAAAACCTCATAGCAGGCATATCACCTTTAATTAGGTTTCTGCTTTTGGGAAGCATTTTACCAGCCCCCTTTCATTTATTTTTAATGATGTTATCACTAACAGGCAAACAGTCCCTTAATAAAACAAAAACAGTTTCTATATAAAGCCTGGTGTACATGTCCTGAGTCAGTCATCTAAAAACAAATGTTATGATTGTTTCCGTTGTGCTCTTAGAACCCTTAATGGCCCTACTGTGCAGATATGCAAAACATCAGCCTCGGAAATACAGCTGTGTCTGTTATGCAGCTTTCAGTAAATGCTTTTCCATACTCACTTGCAATATCAGCAGTGAGGTTCAACCGGCAGGGTCATGGAAAAGACAGAAAGGTCAATTAAGTGGATCTTTTCAGCCCAAGCTAGACCGGCTCTTTCATAAACACATAATGACTTATGACTTGAGAAACAAGCCACACAAAATGTTTCAAAGATAAATCAAGGTGTGTGTGTGTGTATGTGTGTGTGTGTGTGTGTTGTGTCCATGTTTAATGATTGACGCCATTCCATTTTTGCCAAGCAATCCCAAGGGATGCACTTCAGTCCTATCTTCTCAGTTGCGAAAGGCAGTGAGGCCAAGTGTGGAAATATTAAATATGTAGCTTGATTTAGAGTTTCCCCTGTATATACCTCTGCGAAATATAAATGCAGAGTGGTCAGAAATGAAAGACTGTCTTTTGAGAATAATGGTAGAAAATAGGCTTTCCCTTTAAAAAGATGAAGTGTTTTTAAGACACTAAGGGTCCCTATTTTCCTTCAGCTACTATCCCTATGTGGTTGCTTCCTAGAAACCCTGGACCCCGCAGTGTCTGCATTTTTCCCACTACCCAATGCCCATTCCAAGCATACCTTGCCATGAAGATTTTGGTTTTCTTTTTTTTACTCTCCTTTCAAGTTGCATGGTCTAAATATAATCTCTTATTTTTCTGAAGAACCACTTGGTGCCATTTGAATCAACCTTTTGGCACATAACATTATTACAATTCTAATTGCAGACTTTTTAAAATCATCTTCCTTGAGCTTCCTCATAACCCAAGATAATGTCTGTGAAATTGCCTTGTAATCAATAGTGTGGTTTTCCAAGAGAAAGTATTTTTAGTTTTGCTCTCATGAATGTGGTGTAACCTCGGGTGAGCAGAGATTACTATATCCTCCTCATTTCTGCATTTTGAACTCTTCCAGCTTTTGCCTCTTCCCATCTCACTCACATATTCCTTCCCCAGCATTAGTAAGTATGTCTCTGTGTCAGGGCCCTGAGACTATTTCTCCTTGCAAGGCATGCTCCCTAACTTTCATTATCACCTCCGAAGTGAACTATTCCAACATTAACAACCACAGATAAAGGTGAAAGTTGCATAGATGTGTAATAAATGGTTTGTGCATTAAATTGGGCAGAACTGTGAGTCTGGTATATTTTTTAGCACACCTCCAGTATCCTGCCAAATATGCACTTACGATGATCTCCTTCCCATATTCAATCTTTCCCTTCATCCACCAAAACTCAAAATTCATAGTTCTAATATAACTTCATTCAAGTGGATCCAAGGAACCTCTTAGGTGTTTATGTTCCTCTTAGTGTACTTACCCATTTCTTGTGGCTCCTGCTACCTGAAGTGAAATTGGCAAACTAATTTGTACTCTTTCTCAAGCTATTTCTATCATAATTAAAGTTTAACTGTTCACTGAACTAATCCCAGGTTATTTTGTATAAGGCAACTATAATAACATATAGCGGTAATTTTGTTATCTAGTGTAGATGATATTTCTTAATCACCAACCTCACTAACGATAAATAACATAGAACCACAGACTTATGCTACAGGACCAGGATTGCTCCATGGAATTTTGAAGCCAAGTGTAGGAAAAGGAAAATTGTAATATATTTAATTATTTTAAAATTATTAACACTTTGTATGTATTAGCATTTTATATTTTACAAAGCAGTTTTACATAGGTAACTAAGTGGATTTAAACTATAATTCTCTGAGTTTGTAATCATCTCTTTAATAAATAAATCAAATGAGTCTCACAGAATATAAGAGAAGGCGTCTTTGCTCTACTGTTTGGTAGTTCTTGGTGAGCCAGAACTTGAACCCACATTTTCTGATTCTACCTTGGTTTGCTTTTCATTTTTCCAGTTCTCCCATTTAATGAGATAGCTCTCTCACATTATGAAGACAATTTCATAAAAATTTCTAAAGTAATTTTGAGCCCAGAATTTGAAAAATGGGCTTAAAATTACATATAGGAAATAGCTTCATTCCATGATAGGCCTGGAAATTTTGTAAGAATTGGAATAGATATGTGAAAGTCGTGCAAATCAATTTTAATATGGTATTTTTGGAATTCCTTATTTTTTGAGAAGATAAAAATAGAAAGGAAAAAATTTACATGGCCATATTCTGATTTATGATTACATTCTGGGATTACATTTTTCACCTTTATTTTTAGTCTCTATTGCCAAATTAAACCCAGAGTCCCTGAAGGCAGAAGGAACCAGGTTGAAGTTATGGCTGAGCTCAATTTAAATGACTGTGTTTTATATCTGAATATAGGTTTCAACTTTTTTAAAACACCAATCCTGAATTTTTCCGATTATTTATGCCTGTATTCCAGTTCAATAATGTGGATGAAAAGCTTACAAAACCACCAGTAAGTGTAGCTAGCTGTACAATTGTGATGTATATTTAACAAAATGAAAAAATATATTTTTATAAGTATTTACTTTTGTACAGAAGGTATCATACTCTCAAAATTTGTTAACATTTTAATCACTTTGCTAGTATACAAATAGAGCTTTATCATGCAAACTCCCAGATCTCTTGTAAAATACTTAAATACAGAGTTTTTCCCATTTTAATAATATTACTATCTATTCCACATCAAGAGGAATAACTGTGAATCCACTTAGAATATATCATTTTCTAAAAGGGAGTATTGTTTTAGTATTGGTTTTATGATGTAATAAAAGACATGAGACAAAGACACACACACACGCACACACACACACATAAATTTGAAAGTGGCTTAAACCGTAATTCAAACCCAAAGGGATTAGTAGTGAAAATAACAACTGAGTTAGATTTTATTAACAGGAAAGAAAACATTTTAAAGTAGAGGCCCATTATTTTTTTTAAACAACATTGTTCCTTAGGATATCCTGCTCAATTGTTATGTCTGATAAGATTGGAGGGAAAAAGCTTGTCTTACAGAGTCATCAATCTTACTGATAGTCATTTATTGATAAGTGACTTTAAAATATGGGTAAAATCATTAAATGAAGTGATGAGAAGAATGAAATAATACTCTTCTATGTTGTATTGATTTTGAATTTTTAAGACAGTTCTCTTCCATTCAAGCTTTCTATTTATATCTATTATTCCAACTGATGTTAGCAGATTATATGTCATTATAATCAACATTATATTTATTATGTAATTATCAATATGTTAACCTAGTCAATAGATTTTTCTCTGGTCAAAAGATAAAATTGTGTATTACACTGTAATATATGTATTCTATTTTTCCTTTAGAAAACCACTGTAGTTTCCTATAACTGAACTAAAATGCAAAAATACTTTAAAGTTAGGAATCATTCTTCCTTTGGAATCTACAAATAACAAGAACTCCTTTGAGTGCTGGCATAACTGCTGGTCCCTTATGGACGTGGAAGGCTCTAAAAACAGCACCTAGTTAATGCAGCTTTCAAAATGCTTACTTTATTCCCAGATCGATGCACCTTTCACTGCATCTAATTTACCATTCCAGGTGTTGGGAGTGCTCATCACATAGGTGGTTGGAGTCTTTTCTAGTTTAATAAAATGAAGCAGACTAATTTAAGGATTCTTTTACTTCATTTTTATTGCTTACACTACTACAGGTGTCCCCGTTTCCCCGCCTTTGTCCACCTCCACCCAGCCCTCGCCCCCCTTCCTTCAGGCCATCGCCATGCTGTTGTCTGTGTCTGTGGGTTGTGCATGTGGGCTCTTTTGGCTAACTCCTTCACCTTCTTTCATCCAGTTCCCTCACGCCCCTCCCCTCGGACAGCTGTCTGTCTGTCCCATGTGTCTACGCCTTTGTTTCAGTTTTGTTCATCAGTTTATTTTGTTCATTAGATTCCACGTATGAGTGAGGTCATATAGTGTTTGTCTTTCACTGACTGGCTTATTTCACTTAGCAGAATAGTCTTCAGGTCCAACCATGTTGTCGCAAGTTTGTAAACCTAAGTAATCAGTGACATGCACTGAAATCTTGTGTTTGTGTGAATCATTCTTCTTCAGACATTATCTAGATATTTGTACCTCTTTGAAACTTATAATTAAGAAAGTACTGACATTTCTGATTTGAAAGCAACTCATTACCACTCTCTAGTCAATATTGATGAAATCTCTAAACAATTTTAAGAATTTTTATAAGAAATAATAGAGATATGAATGACACTAAAATTTGTTTCATTCAACCTGCTAGTTTTTTTAAAAATGAGGAAATTGAAGCTTGAAGTGGTTACATTTCCAAAGTATCTGAAATAAACTGGACATGAAGTCGTTTTTTTAATACATTCCAAAATACTAAAAAATTGTTACATACTGCTTTAGTTACCTACAGCTGTATAATAAATCATACCAAAACGTAGTGACTTAAACCACCAAACATTTAAAATCTCAGTATCTATGGATCAAGAATTGGATGCAACTTAGCTGGGCACCTCTGGTTTAAGGCCGCTCATGAGTTTGCAGTTATGCTGTCAGCCAGGGCTGCAGCTCAGCTAAAGGCTCAGTTGGGACACCAAGAAGAGGTGGGACACAGGTTTAATGGAACACTATTCAGACCTAAGAAAAGATGTAACACTGCCATTTGCGACAACATGGATGGATCTTGAGAATATCATGCTAAGTGAAATAAGTCCCGTTGGATAAAGGCAAGAACCATATGGTTTCACTCATATGTGGACTATAAGACTTAAAGCAACAAGATAAACAAACAAAAAGGATTAAGGATTAAAAGGAAAGACAGTTCAAATATATGTACAAACAGAAAGAGAAAGAGGATCAGAGAGACCATTTAAAAGCAAATGTGGCAAAATGTAAAAAATGGTGAATTTGGGTAAAAAGTTGAAATAGTTTCTAAGGCTGTTATAACAAATGACCACAATGTTGGTAACTTAAAAGCAACAGAAATTTATTTTCTCACAGTTCTGGACGCCAGAGTATAAAATCACAGTGTCAGCAAGGACAAACTTTCTCCAAGTGGCTACGAAAGAGAATCCATTCTTGACCTCTTCTCACTTCCATGGCTATCAGCATTCTTTGACTGTGGCTACAAAATTCTGATCTCTGTCTCAGTCTTCTCTTTGCCTCCTCCTCACCTCTGTGGACCTCTCTGTCTCTCTCAAACCTCCCTTTGACTTTCTTTTTATAAAACACTGGTCATTGAATTTAGGGAGCATCCTAAAGCCAGCATGATCTCCTCATCACAAGTTCCTTAACTTGGTAACATCTATGGACCCCTGTTTTACAAGTAACATTACTGGGTTCCAGCGATTAGACATGGCCATATATTGTGTCTACCATTCAGTTGACTACAGGGGTGTAAAGGAATTCTTTGCACAATTCTTGCAACTTTTCCATAAGTTTAAAATTATTTAGGAGCAAAATATTGAAGAACAAAACCAGATTACATTGTCAAATGCTATAATCAAAGATCATAGCATCTGACAAGCCAACTTTCTTTTAAAGATAAAACTTTAAAAAATATGTACAATCGACAAAATTGGAATAAGGTGTTTTGTGAGTTTGTGCTTCATCATCATTCACTGTTTGAAGTCAGTGGAGATTATGTGATGTCAAAACTCTCTTCCATGTTGTCTGGTCTCTGAGACTTTTCCTTTAATCTTCTTAGAACATTTAGGATATCAAAGGTCACTTTTATTTTAAAAGGAAGAACCATGTTCTCAATTTTACTCTTTGTCAGAAGACTAAATGAGACTTTCTATGATGTTAATTGCCACAAGATGACCATTTTTTTCCAAGGTAGAAGAGTCTTAAAACCCCCAAAATATTTTTGTTTTGTTTGTTTGTTCTTTGATTAGTTTGTTTTCTTTTAAAAAATGCATATTGAGCTTAAGAATCTCTTTAAAGTTTTTAAGTAGTCATTCTGCCCTAAATTTGTTTATCTATGTATTGAATTAAAGTGAATTTTTGTAGTACCTCCACTATGTAAAATGATAAATGATTAAATTCAATCAAGTCTATACCAAATAATAGTCTATTCACATATATCTGAGACCATGGGAACCAAGATAAGCATTCCATTGAAGCAACTGCAAAAAAAAAAAAACATGAAATGTGCATGCACACACACACAGAACAATTTTAATCTTATACTGGGAAAAGTTGAATAGTAATAGCATAAGAATGGAAAACAAAATGCTTTGCTAACTATAATAATTAGCTACTTGGTGATTGGGATTAGCCACTCTAGAAATGCTCCTGGAGGATTGTAGATTGTGTTTTTTATTTTCAGTGTTCTATCTTCAGTGTCCAGCACATCATTTTTGTTAAGTAAATATTGGCTACATAAATGCATGTATCATGATCGGTTTAAGTAATCCACACAACAAGCAAACACATTCAAGCTTACATGTACTGAAATTTAAATAATCATGGGGGTGATGGAACTTCTAATTACATGTGTGTGTGCATACAAACATGTGTGCTATTTTCTCGGACAACCTTTAAGAATTGTAGAGTCTTAAACTACAGCTGAATGTAACCTCAGGTGGTCATCTGGTTCTATGCCTTTCTTCAAGAGACAAGCAATTATTATCCACATGATCTATTAAGCCACATTTTCTTTAGCATCTGACAGCTAAGGTGATGTTGATCAGAAAATATTGCTCTTCATTCTTAAACAATTTCACATGCACATAGATGTTTAACAAGCTCCTTTTCAGAGATATTATGAGAAAACACTAGCAGCCTTGGTCTGGAGGAGTAATTTATGACAGCAAGGTAAATGGTGTCCAAGATCACCTTGATCGTATTAGCCATGCACTGCTGTCTTTCTTTAACCCTGTTGACAAGTGGGATAAAAAGAAAAAGAAAAGAAGGACACAATGAATCCTTCCTTTGCTGCAGACTCCATTTCTTCCTCTAGTGCCTGCTGCCTCCAATCATCTGTCAGTCAGGTAACAGAGGAGGGATAGGAAGGAGAAACTGCAGAGGAGTGAGTGAGTGAGTGAGTGAGTGAGAAAGTTCTGTTAATAGAAGGCCTGTGTCCATTGCTCTCCTCTCCAACCTTGCTTCCCTTTAACTAGTTCACCAGCGAGAAATGTGGAAAGGTGAGGCAGATGAATTCAGCGTGTTCTGACATTAGTTAGAGACAGAGAAGTGTGGCAACTTCCACAGTGTTTCTGCCCCAGAGAGAGCTAATTGGAAAACGTGTTGTGTGGTTAGGTGTTGTAATGAAAAATAAAGGAATGATTGAGCAGAACAATGGAATTGAATTATAAGCACAAATGAAATTGTGCTGAAAAGTTTTTAGCCACCTGCAAAATTGAGAGATATTATCAGGACTGTGCAAATACGTTGCTCTGATTAATTTTCCTGGGGTCAAATGAGAAAATATTCATAAAACTGAGAATTCTGCTATAAGTAAAATTTTCTCTGTGATATAATAAACTAACACAAGGCATAACTTGTATCTATCAAATGAAACATAATACAGAACTGAATAAAAAGATTTCACTGTCAGAGTAAAAATAATCTGTATTGGGGCATTACCCCAAGTTGCTTAAAATGATGAAGACTATTCCATAAAATAAGTAAAGACTGCATTATCTTAGATGGTTTTATATATTTTTTAATATTTTTATGGAAGCTGTATCATTTTACCCTTCTATAGAACCCCTTTTTGTGAATAAAAAGCTAGTTTTTCAATGTTAAGGTAGAGGGTGTTCAAGTTCAAAGGCATTAGATCTTTAGTTTTAAGGACATTGAACAATTCAGTTATAATTTATAAAGATTATGTTTGATTTCAACTTTGTTTTTAGTTGGGAATGATTTTATTTGTATATTGTTTTGTAGATTTCTTAACAACGTATTTGATCAAATCATTGACATAAAGGAAGGGTTAATTGAGAAAGAAACATACTAATATACAAAGTATTTCTGTTATATGAAGCTCTAGAAAGATTCTATTGTCAATCTGAACAGAACAAGCTAAAATGAGATAATTGGGAAGGTGCCCATAAAGTCAGCCTGAATATATTATCACAACTATATATGAGATAATATTTGTTTTAAAAAGATTCTATGGCACTGTAAACTCAGTCTCATTAGAGACTGCATTTAAAAGGCTTATAAAGTTACTCATTAATGTTATCTTGTTGTATCTCCACAGCTTTTTCATTAAAGAAAATTCAGCAGAAAGCATTTTCTCCTGATAGCAGGAACCAATTTGCAATAAATGTTCTGGAAACCACTAGGGAAGCCATTACTGAGGTCTAATAAAAACAGACAAGCGTAACTTGTTCTATATTTTTGTTTCAATCACATACAGATGAGACCCCGCTTTCCACACCAACCGCAAGAGACAGCCTTGACAAACTTTCCCTCACTGGGCATGGACAACCCCTACCTCCAGGCTTTCCGTCTCCTTTTCTGTTTCCTGATGGACTGTCTTCCATAGAGACCCTTCTGACTAACATACAGGTAAGCCTTTTTGCTTTCTGGCAGAAAGGAACCCAAAAACTCAGTTGAAGATTTGTACCGAATTCATAATTTTCCAGTTTAATCCATTTATGAATTTGACTAAACCATCATATAGAACATTTTCTAGCAATTTAAGATTTGAAACTTGGTACACTGATCAAATTGGTTTAGAAATACACAAATATGTACATTAAGCTGTAATAAAAACTTAAATGAACATGACCTGGGCCTTTAAAAAATCATTTTACCTAAATGTTCTCCTTATTGCTGACTAATGGGAAGAATTTGAATGTTTAAGTTTGCCTGATCTACTAAATGATGGCACACTCATTCTAATAAATATTTAGTTATTTTTACACTGTTGGCCTTCCAGTGAGGAAATGGTATGTTTAGTCATTTAAGTGTCTGGTATAAAAGAATCCAAAAAAAATCTCTTCTTTCATAAATAAGTTTGTTTCAGTTAATAGGATTTCTTCAAAGAATGGACTTCAAAAAGCCATACAAAACTTTCCACGGATTTCCTATGTAGTCCTCAGGATGTATATTTTACGTACAGTACATTATGAATCAAAAATACTTGCAGTTAACAATAACATGGAGCACGGAGCCAAAATAATACGAGTGTGTGGGATAAAAGAAAGCATAATTTTCTGCCCACACATGAAGTGATCATGTGGGCCCCAGATGGGGACTTTGCCATCGACTTCCCCGTATCTGGAGTAGCTGGCAGTAAGAATGTGCTTGTTGATTCTGAGCCGGTAATATGTATTTTTAAATTTTTACTCTAGCACTTCATCCTTAGTGATATTTTTCTGTACACATTTCCTAGCATATTAAACTTTCTCCCAGTAGAAATGTAATTAATTTTATTTACCTCTCCAAGGACATAGCAGAAGGCCTTTAATGTAACATATCTTCTCATCTATTAATATGGCATTTTTAATACTAATGTAATTAGAGTCTCCAGAACTGTATTCAACTTAAAGGTTTTATATCTCAGTAATTGAAATAAATCATCAATCTAGCCTAAATTTAATCAAGGCCAAATAGTTGATTATATTTTAAAGTAAACAGAGACTTTTTCTAAATTTGACCCATGGTACTGTTTACTATGAGGTAGAGTTTTGCAGTTTTTCCCTTTTGTTAAATGCTTTTGCAAAATATCCCTCAACGCTTTTGAATTTTCACTGTGAAAAGAAAGGGAACGATTCATTTTTTAATGTCTACAATTCCATATGAAGCAAAGAGAAAGCAAAACATCTACTTAAAATTCTCATCTAGCTTGTGTATCTTCAGTAACTCAAACCTCCGTAACCAGGAAAGTGGTCATTTAATTTTAACTTCAGCAGAGAAAACCTGTCTAGTGTCTTCAGTGTGAAACCAGCCCGCTCACCTGGAGGTTAGGGTCACACATGGACTCTTCTGTTGTGTGAATGCCCTGTCTCTAAAACAAATACTGTCTGTTCGGAAGTATTCACCCACCCCAGACCCCAGTCTCCCAGACTAGCAATGATATCCACATCGCCTCAAACTATAACTCTTCCTTTAAAAAAGGGGGGGGGGGAGTCTTGCAATGTCTTTTACACAACATGTAACATTTAGGCATTTAGACATTATTTATTTTATTGAAGCTATCTATAGATTTAATATACCCTCCTTTCTAACCTCCAGACAGCCTTGAGGACATATTTTAGCAGAAGTTGTTGATAGGATAATAGTCAAGACAAACTAAATTATTTCTAGTTCGAAATCATAGGGATCCGGCACTGATAATGTTAGGATACCTACAATAAAAATACATCATTAAAAATAAATTATAGCTATCCAATATGGTCTGACATATATGTAATGAGACTATAGATTAGATATTATATATTTATTTGTATATATTACATGTATGTATATGGGCATGCACATATGTATACCTAAGGTAAAATAATTAAAAATCTTACAGAGTTTCATGGACAGTTATACACACACACACACACACACACACACACACACACACACACTATATATATATATATGTACTTATACACATGTACACACATAAATACTGGATCTATGGTTAGTAATGGTTTTACAGACATTTGTAGATGCTAGCTCTTGTACTATTGCCACATTTACTAAGTTGTAGTAATATCTTTGGAATGGTATAGTGTGTTTAAACAGTCATGACCCCAGCTTATTGGGCATACAGTAGAAATGTGTTTGCTGTCCAAATTCTAATTTTGGTAATTACATTCTGCCTACCTCAATTTCCTCTGCAATTTCAATTATATGCTGTGGTCTCTCTGCTTTCTACTTCCCGATGGTAACATTCCTGGCGTGGTAAGTTTAAAGCTCCATATTTTCTCTGGAGGTGTTTTATCAAGATAGAAATGAAAAATTGAGTTGAAAATGTGTAATTTTTCAAATTATACAATTTCATGTATGAAATTCTTATTTGGTATTTTGGCATATTTGGTATTTTAATTAAACAAGGCATATGGTTATGTTTAAACTTAATGTACATAAAGTTTATTTTTCTTAGAACCTTCAAAATAATATGTTTAAGAAGTAATTGTACTAATATTCAAGAATTTAACTTCACAATATTCTATAATAGTTCTCAATTTTAAAATTTGTAATGATTACTACAGACTTCCCTTCCATGACATATTATAAAAATTGAATTTTCACAGATCTTTTTGTGCTTTAAAAAAGGACCTGTAGAATAATACTATATACTAGTATACTAGTATTTTAAAATATAGTATATATAATAGGGAAAAGCACTATCTATATATATCACCAGATTTTTTAAACTCTTTTTTGAAACTTGAGTGTTTTAGAAATTAAAAGTAATAATGGATAAATGTATTTACAGTAAAGGATAGTAATTTCATTTTAGTGAGAGATATGATGCATTCTCAATTTTGCTTTGAAGGTTTTTAACATTTTTATCTTATATGAAATTTCATTTTATGTTTTTAAATGTTGGAAGTCTCTTTTATAGCTTCATTATTCAAACATGTCCATGGAGAACTCTCTGTGTGATTTCAAGTGAGGAAACTGGAAATTCAATGTCAGTGTACTAGATGTGCCACTTCAAACACTGATGACCATTTGGACACACTTAAAGAATAATTTTACCCAGTATTCTTAATCTGAACTTCCATGCAATGAATCAAAGCTAAGATCTGTATGTACATAGATTTGAGAACATACAATATGCATTTGTTATTTTAGTGCCTGAATTGTTTTAAATAACTTATAAATACTACAATTAGAATTGGTAAGTAAGTAAAAAGTAGAAACTAAAATAAGAATAGAGAACGTGAAACTCAGCTAGGGAGGAGGCTGACATTGAAGACATATGCCTCTTTAAGGGGGTATATATTAGGAGTTTGGTTCACTTAGTACTTCTATATGGATGAATTAAATAAAAAATAAAGACCCAAAAAGAATGTTAAAACAACAAAATAGATCATTGGCTTCAAAATATGGGTAAGCTGAGATAAGATATGTTGTTCTTACATTTCACTATGAGGAAAAGAATAGCATTAATCTCTTAAAAATCTGGAGTACTTACCACATTTACTATTTTATATCATAAATACTCTGCTACAACACTACTTCACTTGTGACACTTCTGGTCATCAAATGTCTGGTAGTTTTCCCCACAGCAAGTGATTGTGCAACACCAGCTGGTGCCCTGCAATTTAACTCAGCTCTGACACTATCTACCTGGAGAATCAGTCCCACAAAACTGCTCCTGGCCCAACTTCAGATGCCAGTTGCAGTCCAGGCTGTAACTTGTGGCTTCTGACCAACTGTCTATAGATTGAAGGTTCCCATGACCACTCCTCAGGTTCAGTGAACCTGTTAGAGCAACTCACAGAACTCAGGAAACATTTTACTTGCTGGATTCCCAGTTTATTATAAAAGGATATAATTCAGGAACAGCCAGATGTAAGTGATGCCTAGGGCAAAGCATTGAGAAGGTGCCCAGAGCTTTCATGCCCTTTTTGGGCACACGCTACCCACCCAGCTCCTTCCATTTCCAACCAACCCAGAAGTTCTCCCTTCGGAGTTTTTCTGGAGGTTTCACTTCCTAGGCAGGACTGATGAAATCATTCACCATTCAGGATCAGTTTAGCTTCTCTCGCCTCTGGCCTCCCTGGAAGTCTGAAGGGCAGGACTGAGAGTTCCCACTGTCCAATCACAGTGTGGGTTCCCCTCACAATCAGCCTCTGTTCTTCGGGGCTTTCCTAAAGAGATCTTAGTAACATCAACTCAGACGTAGTTGAAAGGGGCTTATTATGAACAACAAAAGACACTCATTTTACCTTTATTGCTCTTATCACTTAAGGAATTCCACCCGTGGTAGGATTTAAGTGCCAGGAAAGAGCATATATACATATATACCTCTTAGTATAAATCTCAATGTCAGAGGTCAGTCTCTATGCTAATTATATACAACGTTACATGACTCTTTTTTCTAACTCTACACAGTGGATTTTGTTGTTATCGGCATTCTACACATGCAAAAATAGAGGCAGATAATCATTTGATCAAAGTTACATGTCGTTGGTGATGTCTGAATTTAAACAACAACAGGCTGATCTCAGAGCCTGTGCTGCCATATTGCAGTATGGGTCCTATGAATCACAAGACAGGTTTATACCTGGAAGAGCTTTTGATGAAGGGTCCCTCATTGATCCGCTTTGGAGAATAGTAACCATAACGTTAAACCACGTATAGCTGTATCTTTTGTTACAAGAACTGTGAAAAATGAATCGGTCAATATTTTCTTATCATAAATTTTTTCTGTCTACAAAGTTTCCTGATTTAAAGAGACATCATTTTTTTCCCATCCCGGAAAGATACACATAAAAAGAAAAAAAAATAAGGTTCAATATGTTGGGCAGTTCTGATCTAGGTTTAGTGAATTCACTAGTTTGTTATCTTGGACAAGTCACCTGACCTTTCTGAATCTTGATTTTCTCACTTTAAAAGGTTTTAGTTAAAATGGGTGATTACTGAAAACCCCTTCAAGTAGGTCCGTTGCCTACTCATTAGGAGTAACACTGCTGAGCACAAGTTTTGCCACATGAGTTTCAGTGATACTCAAGGAATCTTACGCACCATCTACTTCTGAAGTAAACTCATTGGAAATACAAACATGGGCCATGTGAACTTTTCCTCTCTGATCTAACCAACATATTAAGAAATGTTTCTTTCATAGCAGTATTACTTAGGGTCCTCTTATACAAGCAGAGATTTGTACTTTCTAGGTTATATTAGGAATAGTTGAAACATTGTTAGATCAATTACAGTGACCTTTTTAAAGGGAATATACAAAGATACATTCTCTGAAAAATTATGAAAGTAATTTACAAAGTAGATCATTTTAGAAAACAGAAATATTTATGTGTTGTGACAACTATTATGCCTCACTTATGGGAAGGAAATTTGAAGCCAATCAACAATAGTCTGTTATAATTGCTGTGCCATAGAATAAACTAAAAATGCATTTCTTTAGAATTGCCCTTGTCCCATGGACATGGATAGTGGTGTGGGGATTGACTATGGAAGTGGGGGAGGTCAGGAGGGAGGGGGGCAAAGGGGGAAAAATGGAACATCTGTAATAGAATAATGATTACAAAAAAAAAAAAAAAGAAGAATTGTCATTGCCCAACTTCAAGATTGTGAGAACTGACCTTCCCTTGGGGAAAAGTTTATACTTCAAACCTTGTGTCTTTCACTGTAACTCACACTGTCATCCCAGAATGTTGCTCCATACTTCACGTGTGCACGAGACCCAGCGTCCAGAGTGACCATTGGCACGTGGTCTGCCCGGAAAACTGACAGAAGTTATACAAATCTAAAACGACTGTTACCATGGACAGTTACAATGGAGTCCTAATCATTTGTCGCTGCTACGAGCACCACTCGCTGTCGCGTTTCCCAGGCCCCTGCTGCGCTGACACTTCCTCTGCTCTCTGCGTTTTCTGCAGCGGACTGTTGCGGGCAGGAACATGTTTTTGCATATGCATCAGTTTGGCTCTAGTGTGGATGTTTGTTCACACTGGACTCCTACTGATATGTACTGATTTAAAGTCTAAAAAGGAAACTTAATTTTATACAGCTTTTAAGTAGTCTCCAGAGGGTGGTGGATCCTAAAAGCTAATATTTTTCAGACGTAATCAGCAGGATAGGCTGTGTATTACCATTAGTTCTATTAGTGGCAACTGTAACAAAAGGAAACAGTAAACATGAATGTTCTTAGCAGCTTCATACTTTATAAGAAATATTAATATAAAATAACACAAATTAGGGTTACAGTTTAATGTTATTCTACATGTTTATTCATAATGATTGTTTCATATTTAAAGAGCACCAAAATACTAGTTTTGTCAGGCAAGGACAATAATAGTTTAATAGTAATTTATTTTAAACAGCTACTGATAATACAACCAATCAACACATTAGGTGGTGCCAAAGTTGGCATCTTGCTAAGTAATCTCTAGACATCGCACAGAGAGTACATTTTTCAAAGATAAGTCAACAAGAGCAATCAGAGCAGAAAATTAGAATTTGGTATCTTAGAATTAAAATACAGCTAAACTAAAGTTTTAATTGGGGTGATCTAAAAGGGCACTTGATGTAATGATCTCTTTCATTTGTTACTAATTGTTTGTTCCTGATCAAGAAAAAACAGATACAGGAATGTTGCTGAATTGAGTGAGGATGGCAGTTTCCTTAGCAGCTATATTTTATTGTTAAACAGAAAAGAGTAGGGAGGGGCAAACTGTCGTGCAGAAATCCTTCATCTTGTTTCATGTGACAATAATTAATCCAGGGAATTCAGGGTCAGGTATAACAAACATGAAATAATTCATATGTGCTTGAAAAGAGACTAGAAATGGCTTCTGTCAGTGCTACTCCATTGGTAGGCTGAACTCAGGGAACATCGCTTTTCTGACAACAAGTCAAGGTGGCTTTGCAGTTTCTGGTTCACGCTGCTTACATCGTCTCCTGCGAAGGGTTTGCATCATAGGGTAGATGGAAAAATGGTACCAACTTCCATTCCATGTATAATTTCAACTGAAAATGTCAGTCTCTGATGTTCACAGACCAAAGCAAAATATCTTCTATGCCCAGATAGCTTTTTATGTTCCTGAGTTGCTAACAATAGAAATTTTAGGGTTTTGTTTTGTTTTATTTTACTAATGATTTTACTGATAACTTATTTTACTGAACTCATTTCTTATTTATTTGACATGTTTATCTGCTGCCCTCATTTAGCTTTAAATTCAGATGCTCTGATTAGAAACAAGTGAAACTAAATGCCCAAAATATTTGTCATCCGAAAATATTTTCATCATTTAGAAATTTTGTGTGTTAATTATAGTACTTGTCCTAGTGAGTACAACAAAGTGAATGCACAAGAATGAAAAAAATTGATAAGTGGGCTCTTCTCTTTTAAAATGCTTTAATGTAATGAATGAAATGTGCTTTGTACCAAAATATTACAATTCTGAATACCTTCTTTGTACAGGGGCTCCTGAAAGTTGCCATAGATAATGCCAGAGCTCAAGAAAAACAGGTCCAACTGGAAAAAACAGAGCTGAAGATGGATTTTTTAAGGGAGCGGGAACTAAGGGAAACCCTTGAGAAGCAGTTGGCTATGGAACAAAAAAATAGAGGTATTCTCAAACTTCCAAATAAGTTTAACACTTTGTGTAAAATATTTAAAATAACAACACTATGCTTGGTGATTTACTATGAGACAATACTTTTTGTTTTCACTTGTAGCTAAAGTTCAAAGCAGGATTTCAATCCCAGGCTCACTGTATTTCTCAATGTCCAGTGTACATGGTTTCTTTTTGGTTCTAACCTCAAGATATTAAAAATACATCCATTATATCATTAATCATATAATTTTTGTTGTCTATGAGTTGTAAAAACCATAATTTTAACATAGACAGCCACAAAGAAAACTTTTATATTTATTCACAATTGCCCTTTGAAAAACTTGAGTTAAACTTATAAAGCTAAAATAAAATATAAAATACTGATTATTCAAGTGAAGCAATTTGGTAAGAAATATCTTATGAAATGAAATATCTTATCAAATGAAACTGAAGAGTAATGAACATCTGAACAAACGACCAAAGGTGAGTGTTTTATAGATAATCCTTCTGAAAGACTCATTTTCATCCAATAAGGTCAAATACACATTAGTGTGGAACCCGATATCAATTTTTATTGGGTAAAAATAATGATATTATCAATCAATTAATCAATCTATTATTACTTCTTTTAACACACTTTACAGTATATGTATACATAATTTTGAAGGTCACATTTCTTTATATGTTTATTTCATATATGAGATTAAGGACTATTTTGTTTACAACCAATTTCTCCTTTGCTTCAACTATAAATTTCTCCTAGTATCCTAAAAAGAGTGCTTCTTTTCTCTCATTTAATGTGTCCTTAATAAATAATGCACATACTCTCCTTTTATAAGTTTAACATGGACATCTAAAAATCATTGTTTCTGTTTTGCTTTTAAAACTGGCAAGACTTGTAGGTTTTGACATTAGTTACTATGAAGCAACAACTAGTAGGTTTCTGGGATTAGGTTGATTTGGTAAATTGTCACCCCAATAGTAAAGTTCTTCTGTAGAGTTGTGTAGTACAGCTCTAAATAATGTGACTTCAATAGATTTAGGTGCTAATATAATCAAAACAAGATCAACATTGACAATGGGGTGTGTTCCAAGTACATAGTAAAATCTGGTCAGAGTTCATTATATGGAACCATATTCGTAAGATAGCCATGTCTTGATGTTGTTTGCACCTGGAAAAGTCTTTTTTTTTTTTTTACAAGACTTAAAAGTAGGCCCTTGAATTCCTAAAGTAAGCTTTTGGTTATTTGAGTGACCTTCAGACTTGATTGGTTTAAGCATGTTGTAGGATTTATACTCTTTTTTATCCTTTTAACCACTAGAGGGCAAAATGTTTCACAGATCACACCATGAACCTCCCACTTAATTATGAATGATAAGTTAAAGGTAATAAGTGTCAATAATGATCTATTATGAATGTATCTATTGAAGCAATGCACTGGCCTGAAGAGAGAACATAGCAGTCGCATTTGGTTCAATCACTTGGGAAGAAAATGGTGAGCAATCAGTGACAAGGCAATGGGTATTGAGTTTCTAGTGTCCTGGGAGTGTGTAATCCAAATTAGTAATTCAAGAATTAGTGCAACTGCACAACAATAACAAATATGTACTTAAAGAAATAATTACTGTTTCTTTTCAAGGAGACTTATAAACAACCATCTTTAGAAAGGGAAATAGGAGATGAGTGATTTTGTTAAGATGAGCATATGATTTTCACACTATTAAAAGAATTGGACTAGTTAATTGAAACCAGTTTTGTTTTTCCTATAAGACTGCAGCCAATGCACAATTTCTGTTAATCTATGGTACCTGCAACAATAAACTCAGTAAGGTAATGGTCTGCCATCTTAACAATATTCCCCCTGGCTGGTGTAGCTCAGTGGATTGAGCACAGGCTGTGAACCAAAGCATCGTAGGTTCGATTGCCAGTCAGGGCACATGCCTGGGTTGCAGGCCATGGCCCCCAGCAACTGCACATTGATGTTTCTCTCTCTCTCTCTCTCTCTTTCTCCCTCCCTTCCCTCTCTAAAAAATTAAATAAATAAAATCTTAAAAAACAATATTAATTATATATGTAAATGGGATTTGTGAGCATTTGAAATTGAAACTAAATTTTTTCATGAACCATATTACCTTATTTTATATATGGACTAAATACTGAGTTAAAAAATATTTTTCTTCTTCAACCTGTAGTAAGATATTAGATAGTACACTTGTAATGATTGCTCCTTATTACTAACTCTACCAGAAGGATTTTCTCATACTGATTCTGTCACATTTAATTTCACAATGTTTATCTGCCATCAAAAAAATTACTTCAAAGAAAAAAATAAGTATGCTTCCTGTATGCTGATTGCTTACTTTAAATATCTGTTGTAAAAGTTAAAGCATTTATCATTCTGAAAATACAGTCACCATACTTTTTATGAAGAACATTTATTATTTATTGTTATGTGTTATAGACGAATATAGAAATTGTTCAGTAGGAAAAAAATGTTGCCATAATCAACTTTTGTGTCATAATCTACTTTCTTATACCATTGCACATTATCGTTAGCAGTAGCATCTTACTTTTAGTGGTGAGATTTTATACTCCACCAACTTCCTGAAAAATAAAAGTATAACTTTCTTAAGATGTTATAGTGCATATAAATTTGCTGAGGACATCATTAATACTTATTATAGCTTCATCCCAAAAGATGCTTATGCATCTTAAAGTAATTAAGAACATTTAGCTCCTCATATACAATAACATTATTGCATTTTCTAAAATTCCAAGAAAGAATTATTAAAAATGCAGTTCATGTAATAATATTTGTAAAACATTTGCAGGGGAAATACTTATAAGGGAAATATTTATAAGAATATTTCCCCATTTTCTACTTAAAATTGGTGCTTTCTGGATAGAAGGCATACTTGTAAAGGTTAGCACTGTTCCAGAATACTCAGCGCTGTTCTGATTCAAGGACAGAGACTAAGCCATAACATTCCTTTAATTAGGCTTCCTTTATCAGTGAATTCAAATATTTACTAAAATTAGTTTCCCATTAAATTTGTCTCTACATTTGACAATTAAATCCCTTCTTATAATGCAATATATTTCAAGGCTAAGTAAAAGTTGGCCTTCTTGGACATTTTACCTGGATTCATTTTAGGTGAAGGTGGGGTTTTATTGAACTTCTTTGCATAGGTAAATTCAATCCAGTGGGTGGTGGGGTGAAAAGAATATTGTAAAAAAGCTAGATCATTTATAAGTTTGAACATTGCAAAAATTTAAGAAAAATTATGTCCACTCTCTTTTCTAGCCATAGTTCAAAAGAGGCTAAAGAAGGAGAAGAAGGCAAAGAGAAAATTGCAGGAAGCACTTGAATTTGAGACAAAACGGCGTGAGCAAGCAGAACAAACACTAAAACAGGCAGCTTCAACAGACAGTCTCAGGGTCTTAAATGGTAAGGGGCTGCATCTTTACATGCAGCTAACTGTCTTTTGTCTTGAATACTCAAAAGGCAATTTAGACATGTGTATCTGGTTTTATATATTCCTATGTTCTGTCGTTTGTTAAACCGTGCTTGCAGCTGAAAGCCTGGTGCAAAGAATAGTCCCAAGTGTTGGGGGGAATGAATTATTTTATAGGTGCTTCCACTCTTTTGTTACTTAACTCCAGTATCTGGAACCTGACATTGCTTCTCTGTTTAAGCAAATCTGTCTCTCCTGAAACATGAGAAAAGAGGAACCTGAGAACTTCTCAACCCTCATTCCATTTTATGAACCAATTGGTGTTATTTATCTATTCAAATCTTTTGATAATTCTTATGGTTATCGTCTTTGTTTACCCTTGAAAAGATGACAAAGATTTATATAATTTTAATGCAGCACCAGAGTAACAGGTTGCTCTTTTAATAAAGGACAATAGGAATCCAATGAAATGTGTGTCACTCTTACCTTCCTGTGCTTTTAGATTCTCTGACCCCAGAGATAGAAGCTGACCGCGCTGGCGGCAGAACAGATGCTGAAAGGACAATACAAGGTAGGAATTTGCAAAAGGCTATAAATCTAGATCTTGCTATATGAGTTTTTCCTCAGCTTTAGCCTGCTATTCAAGCATGTAGCCTACCATCTGGGCCACATCAAAACAAGTTCAAACAAGGTCAAGTTCATCTTGCTTGTTTATATGAGTGAATTCATTTTGTGCTGATAGATTTTCTTTAAATTAACAGGTCATTTCTGTTTATACAATGCAATTAAAAAGGAATAATTAATTTTAAACAATGTATGATTTAATCTTGGACACAGTATTGAATGCTTAAAGCCCAATCTAATGCAGGAAGGATTTATAAGTTCTATTCTGTATTAATAAAATCATGAGCTAATCAAATAGAGAATTCTTAATATTTAAAAATTCTTTCTACTCATTTTGTGACAGTTATTGCCAGACCCATGCAAAATCGACTGTTTGAATGTTATAAATAAGATAGTTTAGTCCTACGTGGATTTTCCAAATGCCCTGTATGCTATTATATGCATTTTAATAACACAAATCTGCTGAACAAAATCATATATAGAATACTAAAGGGAACTGTGTTACACACTCAGAGGAGCTAAATATATATATTGCCAAGACCACACTACAAGAGGACAAAATTTGAAGGTAGCATTTATGGTCTAACATCTATTCTCGACAGTAAACTCCATCTAATTTCATGAATACAGAACAGTAAAAAGAGCATTTGTTTTTTACTTCAAATGAAGAGGATTCTTCAAATGAGTCCTAAAATGATTAACTGCTATAATCGTCCCAATTGCTTTTATTTTGCATTTTAAGCTCAGTCATTTGGGGGATTTTTGTTTGACATTAATTGTGTTACTTAACCAGCTCCAAATGTGCCATTCTCGGTTTTGTGTAAAGAAAATATATTTTTGTAAGGTATCATATATGCAATAAGTAAATATCAGAAACTTGAAACATTCCTAAAGAATGTTTTTTGCCTATGTTTATTTTACCTGAAACCATCATAATTATTTTTTTAAAATCCTAAAACTTGAACCATATGTTATTATGATATCCCCTTGGATATACAAGATTAATGCAATTGTAGATGTAGAAAAGACTTCATTTTTTAAAACTTATGGATTTCAGCAAAATTATATATATATATATATGTGTGTGTACATATAATAATAAAGTCAAAAGATGCCTGTTGCATTTCTTTTAAAAGCCGTATACACTTATTAACAAATTATTAACAAAGCCAGTCTTCTTGATCAGGGTGTATAATCTCAGTAAGGCCAATGTAAATACCGGCCCTGGCTACAATGAGCAGGGGTTGGTTACTCACACACTGATTTAGCTAAGGTCCAAAGGGGTCTAAGAAAGGACACGAATCTCAAGGTAGATGTGACATATAAATTATCTGTTGTCCGCAGAATTTTCTTAGATTGCAACTCAATCTAAGAAAAACTATGGGCACTGTATTCTTGCACATAAATGGGAGATTTGTCATTAATATTAAGAAATGTTCAGGCAATGATGAATTATTTTTGCATGAGTTTGCTATCAGAAATGTTTTGGTCATCAAAAAGGCTATGACTGTTATTATTTGAATCTTTAAAGTTCACATATATTCAAATATGTACTTTAATATGGATTAAATCCTGCTGTATGAGGTTGAAATATTGAGAATTCTCTTTCTATTGTGATTTGCTTACTCTGACAAAAACTTTTCATCGTAAATTGCCTTCTTTTTATCATTCAGAGTGCTGTCAGTTGGATAACATAAAAAACCTACCCAAATAACTTTATAATTAAGGAAACAAAACATCTGAACAACAAGTATGCATAGTAACTTTCAGCCAAATATAAATGAGTGTGAGGTTATTTATTGCTTTGTTTCAATTGTATAATGAAGTCAGTCATTCATTCATTTACTCATTCTGCTGGTCAATTAAAATGATGTGTTCCTGAAGTTTGAGGTACATAATCAGTAATGTTCTCCTGTTTGCATATTTACACTTGGATTTAATAATTTTTTAAATTGTTTAATGCACATTTGAATTTCCAATGTAATTTAAAGTACTGCACATGAATCTATATTTCTATGTGTTAGTTGCTAACAAGTTATTTCACCAACAGTTGAACTACCCAAGACTTTTAAAATACGACAAAAAAAAGATTGCCTTTTGCTACTCTAACCCCACTGAGTAAGCTCATTTAGCCCTTTGAAGTTTTTTTTTAAACCTTAGAAACTAAATTCTCATATTTGGAGGGAATGAAGAGAGCAAAATTAACTGTGAACAAAAGAAATCCAAAGAAAAAGACTGTACTTAAATTCTGAGTGTAAGCACAAGAACAGGAAAGGCGATGAAGACAGACCCAGAACTCACTACTAATTTGTGACACGGCCAACACCAGGCATCTGGGGAGCCGTAGCACCTGCTGCTTCCCAGTGGGGGAACGGCACAAACACAACCTCTTGCTCCCTTGGCTTTCCCTCTCTCTCAGTGTTCTCAAGCCCACACGTGATGTTGTTATTTGTACTCTTTCTTGCTCCCAATCCAACCATAACTGAAATTATTCTCTATTCCAAAATAAACTCAACTTAATTAGGACAGACAAGGAAAACCCACATTGCTTCATGCTTGCCATGTATTTATTTATTTTTAATATTTTTAGCAATAAAAATGCCATTCTTGGCCCAAGAGTCCCTTACCTGGCAGTGGGGCACTTCAATTCTGCTCAAGTGCCAAGTAATTACCTCCTGCAAGGACCTGAAGTTAGACTAAATGTTGCTGCTTTGGCATTTAGTACCATGATTTCTATAAAACTATAAAGGTGTGGGAGAGGAAATAAGAAAGCAGTTTATAAAGTATTCCTGAGCAAAGAGGCCCTAAATAACTTAGTTATCTTGATAAGTAAGGTACAATATATCATCCCATACTACCCAGAAATAAATCCTTCATTCCTGATATTTCTAATAACCAACTCAAAATTTATGAGTGTGGAGGAGATATTATGAATGTTGAATAAACATCCAAAAATTAAAACACAACGACTTGTACTAGGAGCTGAACCTGATGGTGCTTATCTCTCTTGTGCCTTGACTCTTATAGATTTGCTTATGTTATGATTTGTGTTGGAGTTTGAAAAATGTATTTTAAAGCTATTTATAAGATCTTTTAAATACATATAGTAGACATAGTATACATAAATATTCATTCAGCAAATTTTTGGACTAGGCAGTAAATGTCCTCCGAAACCCCCTCCGTATGTGTGGGTAACACACACGCAGACTATGTGCAGCCAAGCCTGTTGCGTGATGGCTTCCTTTAGCCAAGTCCTAGTCTCTTCATTCTCTCTCCCTAAGCAACAGCATCCACCTAAATGGCTTAACTTACATATTTTGACAACTCTAAAAATACCTTCTCATCCCACTGAGACATCTGTTAAGAGCTCCAGATAATATTCAACTTTTATTTGGCTGTCTCACAGGGACATCAAGGTCAGTGCAAAAACAGAAAGATCCTCCACCTCGGCCTTGCAAACCTGTCTGCCTTCAGGATTCTCGCTCTGTGGTACCCTCATCTGCCTGATCCAGTACCCCCTAATATATAATGAGGAGAGTCAGCTTGACCTTTCCCTTCCACACCTTTACACCCAATCACAACTCTTCCCCTTCGTTCTCTGTGCTTTTATTACACTGGGATTTTTTGATTTCCTGAAACCCTCACATCTTTCTCCTCCTACCAAGGATGTTTCCTGCTCTCCCCTGACTTTACTTACCCATCCTTTAAGTCTCATCTTAGGAGTTACTGCTATAAGGGATGCTTCCTAGTCTCCACACCGACTCTGGCAGCACCTTCCTGACCCTGGGATCTAGTTAAGCCTCTTAGAGGTTCTTACCACACCTGTCATTTCTCCACAACAACACGCTGTGCATTTCCAGTTCCCTGATCAAGCCTCCTTTCTCCGAGCAAGGAGTCAGCAGAGCTATGCCTGTTATTCACTGTGATACCCCTAGTGCCCCACAGAATGCTTAACACATTCCTGAAGAATTGTGTCAACCATTGATGAAATAGGATCTGTATTAGATTTTGTGGATGCCTGAGATCCTTTTGTTCTGACGAATCTCCCAGTTTAGTCAGAGAGACTAATGGGAACTAATAAAGAATAATATGGTTTTTTCTAGGATAGTCAGAATTACGAATTCAGGAAGAACTAATTTTTATTTCTGATAGCTGAATTAACAGTGTTTGTTTATTCTTCTCATGGGCATTTCTAATAATTCTTTTTGCACATTTGGCCTAAGATTTTGATTTTGTGAATAGTCACTTACACTCAATTTTTCACTTTAAATTTATATTTAATTTAACATACCATAGTCATATTTCTTAAAAAATACTTTATTATTTACATTAACCTCATGCTTCTTTTTATGTATTTCATATAATTTCAAATGATTAAATTGTCCATATATATTGTTTATGTGATTAACAAATGAACCATAACATGGGAGAATCATGAGTTAGTCCTGTTTTATCTGTGTCTGGTATAAATTTCCAAAATCTCTACAAAGTTCACTTTTGAAATAGTACCTGTTGTTTTTTCTTTCTAAGTAAAAACCTGTCCTCCCAAAACAAAAGGCAATTGTTAAAATCAATGGAAATGTGGACCACAATTCCTCTAACATCTTAGAATATCAGTAAGTTATGCTTGAAAATCTTGACTTCACTTGAAAGTACATCTCTTTTATTTACATTCAATAGCCATAGTCAAAACTGTTTGGCTTTTTTTTTTTCGACTGATCTCAGATCATAGAAAATCAAACATTGTTCCAAATTACAGACATAAAAGGCATGCCTTCCTATTAACAATCTTTTTTTATTTAAAAATATCTTCTTTCTGCTTCCTAGATATGTAAAGATACAAGTTAAATGTAAAATTATTTATCTATTCAACAAATATTTATTGAACACTGATGATATGCCAAGCACACTTATATGACATTACTGCTTTAGCATTGGAAAGAACTTTAAAGATTAATTAAATATCTTTATTTTGCAAAAGAGGAACCAAGGGTTGAGTGAGGGTGCATGAATTCTCAAAGGTTACACCATGTGTTAAAGGGCATTGAGAATAACTCATTTCAGTTGCTGTTCACATCCCCTTATGTTCTTACACATTGTTTTTAGACTAGGATTGTTAAAATACTGCTCCTCTAAAATATGCTATTATTACAGTAGCTTCCCCTTATCTTCAGGGGATACATTTTTTCAAGACTCACAGTCAGTGTCTGAAACCATGGGTAGGACCAAACCATGCTTTTACCTGTATATAACCTATACATAATACCCATATAGAGTTTAATTTATAAAGTAGGCAAAGTAAGAGATTATAACAATAGCTAACAATAAAATAGAACAATTATAACAGTGTGCTGTAATCACAGTTATGTATATGTCCTCTCTTTCCCTCTCTCTCTTTGTCTCCCTGAAAACTGGTCTGATGATCAAGGCTGCCACTGTGTGCAAAGTGGGCAGGTAGCATACACAGTGTGGATGTGCTGTACGGTGGAACGATTGCCTCCCGGGGTGGGGCTAGCAGGAAGGTGCCTGATTGCATCAGGCTACTCAGAATGATGCACAATTTAAGTATATGAATTGCTATTTCTGGAATTTCCATTTAATATTTCTGAACTGCTGTTGACTGTGAGTAACTGAAAATTTCAGAAAGCAAAACCTCCGATAAAGGATGGACCACCACATTACTTCTTTAGTAACTCACAGCTTCAAGATATTAAATGCAGGTTACATGTGGAACTTATACCTTTTCTCAAGCTTTTATTTATTGAATCAAATGTTCTAATACTCAATGGATTTCTCATTAATGCATTTTTAGACTTAGTGATATGTAGTAAGTGGAAGTACTCATTTATTAAAATAATGAGTTGGACTAGGAATTTGTATTTATTGAGCCCTTCGTGTATATTCTAATTTAAAGGTGAGATAACTAAAGCTCAGTGTGCCTCATTAACATTCACACATTTGTACTGTAAATGAATGGGGTTGCTGACGTTTGATTCGGGGTTGATGAGCCCCCAAACCTTTGTTTTTCCCTCCCTGGTTTGTTGTCTGCACTTCCGTGTCTCCCTCTTAGGATAACCACTTGCAGCCCCATTACTCGTTTCGGACAGTGAGCATATTACCTGTTAATAACTTCAAAAGTTTAAAATAGTCTACTGACAGCTACTTAGGAATGATATACAGTTGGAAAAAAATATTTCTTTTTCAGGGTTTTTTTTTTTAACCGTTTCATTAGCCATTATACGTATACAATGTTTATAGACACTTCCAGACACCCTGGGGAAAATTTTTGCTCTAACTGAAGAAAATAAGCTGTCAATAAAAGAAATTAAGATGTTAGCATATTTAGGTAAAAGATGTATCTACATTGATTAGCATGCAATGAACTCATGATAAATTTTAAATCAGACACAAATCCAGTTCTGACTTCATGTGAGACATTGGGAGAGCCTCTGCAATTCTTGCGCGGTGTGTGGTTGAACAGTTACTAAATGATATCCCAAGACTTTTACACTTACTGGTCCCCAATGGAATCTTATTTAAACATACTGCTTTTGAGATCTTTATGAAAGTAGTATAGAGATTGGATTTCTTATGGACATTCTAATCCTTAAAGAAAGACCTTTAAGTTTAACGCAGGAATGGAAGTTCTCTAGAACTCTGTAGAATCTAGCAATTAGAAACTTCTAGGAGTCAGGTCTAGATTCAGATCTTGGCTCTACTCTTTTTCTTTTCCCCCTTTAGTAATTGCTTAGACTCATGGAGTCACTATAAGGATTAAATAAAATAATTTGTGTAAAGCATTTAGCACATACTAGGCAATAGTAGGCACACAGTAAAGTTTTAGCTGTTAATATTAAATGTTATTATTTTGTTTTACCATAGTTTCTAGCAACTGGTAAACACTAAAGTTATTATTACTCTAATATAATTTATTTTTCTTTTTTCAGAAAAATTATTTTTATAATCTATTTTCTATAACATAGTAATTTACAAGAACTTTTTACTCGAACCCAATTTTACATATTTAAAAATGTTTTTATTTAGCTTAAAAGGGAGAGGTGACTTTCAATTAATTAAAACAACAAGGAGGGGAGGGTTTGCTTGAAACTGTTGTCTGGTCTGCCTGCAGAGCACACTGACTATTGCTTATTCACTTACAAATACGCAGTCACCATTGGGATCACCTCCAACTGTTTTATTTGATCTTAAAAAATAAATATTAGAATTATGTTGCTATGAACAGAACTAAACAATAATCAATTTACTCTAGTCTCTTGGCCCTGGTTTCTGGTGTTTGGCAGCATGTCAATACAGCTAATCAATTTAAGACAGCATTGATTAAGGTGAACAGAAGATGGTAGCGATGGCTGGCAGTAACTAATAAACAGGCTAACATTCCATAGTTTTCGTAGGTCACTGTTAACTACTCGTTCAACTTGACAGTTATTATTATTAACTATAAAGCCTCAGAGATACTCACGTTTTAGTATTTTGTAAACTTTTAGAAAAATGTAATCTTAATTTCAGTATAAGAATTTTTATTCTTTTAAGAAATGTATAAAACAGTAAATCTTGTCTTTGATTACAGGTAGATATGCTTAAATTCCAAATGTTGAAGGCTTCTCATAGGTGTTGGAAATGGCCTTTTATGTAATTTAAACTAATTATACATGAAATTAGACATAGTGGGCAGTTAAGTTTGAAGTTGTTCAAAACAGTCATAAAATGTAACTCATTATAATTGTTTCCTACACAAGATTATTTTCAATGTATATTTTAATAGAGCTGATTTTCTAAACTTCTGGTTCTTATGAAAAAGCATGATTGTCATTATTCTATATTTGTGTGGGTTTGTGACATACAAGGTTTTATGATATGATTTCAATTCTTTTTGCATTGCCTAAATATTAGACAAATTAAGGCAAAACAATTGGGCTTAGTTGTAATTTATTGAAATATTTTTTTCTACTAAAAGCAATATAACACATGGTCAGTACTGTGAGAGTTTAGGGGAGGTGGGGAATATCAGGAATAATGCATTAGACTTAGAAGTTTAGAGATGGGAAATGGACATTTGTACAACTACATTGTTTTTCTTTAAGTATTGAAAGAGAGAGGATATTAATGGAAATATAATAATGTTTTGTTAGCATAGATAAAATTGAAAAAATTGTATTAAATTACCAAGTTCATGAACATGTTTTTGGCTTGGCTTGAATACTGTGTAAAGACCATTATTAAAGAGTAGTTGGGAATGGGGAAAGGTATTCGCAAAGGGCCCTAAAGATTAATACTAGATCCATTTTGATTTAATATCATAATTAGTGATACAGAAGAGTGGTTAAACAGAACATATCAATGACAGACACAGAGGATCCTAATTTGGAAGGTGTAAGAGACGTCTGAGTGGACAGTATAAATAAGCAAAAGGAACTTGGATATTTTAGAAATTTCAGGATGGATAAAATGAGATTACCTTTTTAAGAAAGAAAATTTGATTTGAAGAACTGTTTCTAGTAAACACTAAAAGCTCAACAAATACCAGTGATGTGTGTCCACTTACAACCTTTCATAATACCCTACACTAATAAGGACTGGCTGCAGGACAGAGGAAAGTGCCATAGACTAGGTAAAAATTTTACTGATGATACTTTTTATTATTCTAACTGACTAGACAGTTTAGCAAGTTGGTTTTTCATTATGGTTAATACATTGATTTTTATTTTTAGGGAGTATATCATTATCTTTAGTTTTAAAAGTTTATTTAATATAGGGTTTTGCTTTAAGTCTTTTAAAACCTTTATTATTAAGGGAAATTTTGATGGCCATTTTAGCCAATTAATTTGCTGACTGAAGATCTTGAGTAGAAAATGTGTATAATATTCTCCAAAGCTGAAGAAGCCTTGATAATACAGGTTAGTGGTTCATATTCATAAAACTTGCATTCTCGTGTTCTATCCACCCTTAGACAGTAAAACTACCCTGGCCATCTGAAAGAATCTTTAGTAAATGTAGAGAATGGCTTCTTTAAGATGGAGTGCAAATACAATTTTTAAAATATATTTTGAGAAATGCTGTTTATACTGTGAATTATAAAAGTGATAAAATATTTGTTACATAAGAAGAACCATCATTTTTATATCTATTTGCTAAATTACAGGATTTGTATGAAATAAATAGAAATTGGTACATAAACACATGGTGTGGTAAGTATGTTATCAATTTTGGTAGTATGTGTATGTTTAGACATTCATGATATATAACATCATTTGCTTTAAATTTTCCTTTAGAAAAAAAATAAAACATCATCATTTGGACTATAAATGTAAAATGCTTATGGTGCATTATCCCACCTCTCATGATTAGGAACAGAATGCAGACATGCCACAATAATGTTTTTTATTTCTACTGTTTGAACCATATTAATGAGAACATCATTTTGGAGAACTAATTATTTCTATTTGTCTTGTGTCACACTTTCTAATTCCCCTGTATTAGCACAGCCAAAGCAAATTAATTGCTTTTCCAGCAGTTGAACCTTGTCCAAGAATGAGCTCACATTCCCTTCCAGTTTCCCTGTTTTTGGGAGTGCATTGTATCAGAAATTTCTCTTGATACTAAACATAGTCTAGAGAATATCTTTACAGATTTCTGTGCACTCACTTGATGAAATTTATAAGTTTAAGTGACCCGCCAGGAAAGATAAAGTTCTTAGCTGAAAGATTATACATCAAAACAGTTAAAGTGAAATTAAAATTAAATGAATGAATCTCACTGAAGCAAAAAAAGCAGTAATTAATGGTTCCCTTAATTGTCTTCATAAAATATTTGCATGGGTCTAATTTGCATAATTTGCATGTATTAATTAATCTTTCAAAGGAATTTTGTGCTGAGAGAAGCCAAAAAATCTCTTTGTTTTATTTAACATCTAATGAAATATTTATCTTCTTTAATGAACTTCTCATCTTCATTAAAATAAAAATTGCACAAGTTTGTATGTTTTAAATGTTTTTATAATTGAAGTGTTCAAAAAATCTCTTTAGACTTACAACAGCTGAAAAACAAACACATTATTTAGCATTTGGAATCATTTTAACAACAGCAACCTTTTTGAAAAAAAGAAAGTCTAATTTTGCTTTCGCATATGTAGTGAAGCATTTGGTAAATGAATGTAACTAGCATTACAAGTAAAATTTGCAAAGGACTGATCATTCCTTTTAATGGTGGTATTATTTTTATGGCTGAACTAGTGGGTAACAAGTGGGTATACATGAGAAAAATCAGTATGTTTAATTGTTTGGGAAATGATTCAATGGTTGAAAATATTTTAGCTGGTTGAAAGAAATTAGCCTATTAAAATCCATTTGCTATTATTAACATCTGCTGGACGGACTGACCATATTCCCTGGCAGAAGCCGTACAGTTCCAACTTTACTCTAAATCTGCCTGTCAGAGACTTGCAGCAGGGGTTCCTCCTCTCACAGGCTGAGGGATCACAGTGCAAATCAAGAGACGTGCCTTGGAGGGAACGGAATCTAAAATTTCAACAAGTGCCAAATGGTATATATTCAAGAGAACTGAGTAAGAGTGTGAAAAGAGAGCCTGAAAGTTAAAAAGATATAATGGGTGGGAAATTGTTTAGCAAAGAAGGGCATCTAAAAACGTTTCTTAGGAAGAACATCAGCTAGCATCTCTAAAGCAATCTGAAATTTGCCCAGTGTTTTCTCATACATTATGTTGTTCACCTTCATGGCATGCACATTTTATACCATTTGAGGATACTGAGGTACATGGGGGTAGAGCAAATTTTTCATTTCATATTATTTTTATTGAATGGGTTAATAAAATTATATAGACTTAAGGTGTACAGTTTTGTAACACATCATCTGTAGATTCTACGGTGTGTTCACCACTGCAGGTCATGCCTCTTTTCATCACCATTTACCCCTCTTTACCCTTTCCTGCCTCCCCTCACCCCCATTTCCCTCTATCAGTAACTGTAGTGCTGTCTATCTCTGAGGTAGTTTTTGTTTTGTTTTGTTTTGTTTTGTTTTGTTTTCACTTAATCTCTGCACCTTTTTCAGCCAGTCCCCCCACCCCCCTTGACTCTTGCTTGGAATCAAACTGTGAAGTCAGGACCTCAGAGTCACTTTAACTCCGTATAACTTGCTCCTGCATGACATCAATCTTTTATCTCATGATAATTTATGAAGTGGCTATGAATGGCTAAATGTTAAACTAGATAATTAGGGTGGCATAAATTTATAAGAATTAAGATTCAAAATGCAAATATATAGTTCTTTCCATGTAAAGTTTATTAATGTGATAAATTCAATTAAATTGCCTTTGGTTTTCTATGGAATTCTTCTTTAGGAAAGTACAAAGGCATTTCCATTAGGTAACAGATATTTCTTAGCCCTGCAACTGCTCCCAAAATTTTCAGATTCTCATGAAATTTTCTCTAATATAAAAAGAAAAGTAAATCTATTAGGTTACAGATATTATTACTAATCAGTTACAAAACAAATGCCAATACAGATTTTCTTTGGCATTAACTTTGATGATTTGTTTAAATAACTGATTTCTTTTCTTAATATTTTATAAATAACTGATTTCTGAAGGATTAAAATTAACCCTAAAACAACTCCGGCCTTGGAGAACGCTGGTGGACTGAGGGCCACCACCTAGTACCAACACTTCTGTTTGTTAGTGCTGTGACCCTGGTGACTCATCTCCACTGCTCAGACTGACTCTGTTGCTGGTGTTTTTATCCTGTCACAATTGCAAAGACATCTAATTTTTTATTTGTACACTCACCCACACACAAACACAGTGTGTCTGTGGTCCATTATGGGTGCATGAATTCTAGAATCAGACTACCTGAGTTCAAATCTCCACATTGCTGGTTATTATCTGAGTAACACTGAGTGTATAAATCAAACTTTTTGATTTTGAGGATTCCTAATCTATAGGATAATAATCATAGTATCCACCTTACAGAGATTTACATGATTAAAGTGAATATGTGTGTGTGCATGTATATGTATATATATGTATATATATGTATGTATAATATATATACACACACACATATATGTATAATTTTAGAACAGTGCCTGGTAGAGGTTAACTGATAACAAGAATTTGCTAGTTTTACATTTATGCACAAATTTAATGTAATGGTACTTGCAGTACTATTCATATATGATAAAAATTAAACATTAGTGAATGAAGAATTTTTTCTTAAGCCAACAAATATTTTTTAGTATGCAGCACATGCTTTTTTTCTTTTAGCATGTTCTAAGGTGGAAAATAAAAGTTATATTTACCAGGTTTTCCAAAGCAATTAAAAAATTAATGATAGAGTGTGACTTGAAATATTTGTGTCAGTTTAAACAACATGGTTTAAGGAAATTTATTTGCAGCCACATATTCTGTATGATTACCCATCTCTTTTCAAATTAAATAAAAGACAAACCAATTATTTTTGTCTCATTTAAGATAGAAGCATTAGAGCCTCTTATTTTTTTTATTTTATTTTGACAAATTTCTCTTAACACAATTTGTATTTTCATATAGTGTGGAGTAGCTACAGACTCTTCTAATTCATACATAATCATACTCCAGAGATAGTAAATTTCCAAACATAGTTCTGCTTAAGCTTACTAATTACACCTATAAAACAATGAATGATGGCTACAAATTATTGGATCTGACTCTCATTCTTTATTTATTTCACCCTGGGAGAAAGAGCACTGGATGGGGAGGTTTTAGACCATAAATTATTCTCTTACATAATCAGGTGTGCTGTGTTTAACTTCAATATTCCATACTGTGGTTTTATATTTACTTATGGAATTCCCATTTTAACAGATTAAGAACTAAGTATTTGATTTTCATGATAAAATATTTACTTTTATTAATAATTTCAGTGTTTTTAGTGATTTATAATGTTTTTTATAAATTTCTCCAGAAAAATCATATGAAATGTCACAGTCTAAGCCAATCCTTGGTTAAAAGTTTGGGGATCGGGATAAATTTTACAAATGAGAAAAGATTACATGTGAGACCATAGGAATGGAAAGCACATTTCTCTCTAAACCCAAAAGACCGTTCTGTGTTCTAGCCAACTCCTGCTCAAATGGGACTGTAAGCTCAGTATATCCATATTTGTTTTCTGAGGAACTCAAAGATACTACTTTTTATGTAAAATTGCAGATTTTTTAAAGATACTGTCAATGTCCAAGCAAGACACGTATTTACCTTCTGTGAAACATAAAAAAACTTCTCTCAATTAAAAAGAAAACTAGTAGTATATCAACTATTAATACATAAACCAAATTGAAAATAGCAGTTAAGTCACAAGTAAAGAGACTAGCTCTTCTAGCTTTTCAGAATGAACCAAACTGCTTCTTCCAATTGCTTCGAATCCAGACACCCTTTGGAAAGAATATTTCGAGGCCCACCCATTCACATCTTCCTTCAGATGTGGGCAATGCAGATTAATCCCGTCATGTCAGGATGGGAGTCATGTGGCCATTGCACAGAATTAAAAATGTCCCATTTTTTATTTTTTAACTTATAATTATACTTCTTAAATTATTGGAATGAGAAGCATTTAAAGAAATTGCAGAGGTACTTTAATTTAAAGGGTTGTTGAATCATATAACATAGCCCCTAGACTTGTATTTCCTAAAGAATGCAGAACCGATCTTGGTTAATGTATCCAGGTCTCAGTGAATGAAGAGTGAGGTAAACCTGGTAAATACAAAGAAAAATGTTAATGACATAGCACTCATTTATTTATGGTCTATATTTGGGAATAACATTTTAATAAGTTTTTTACCTTTCTCAGGCAAAACTTTATTGAGATATGATATAATTGCACCAACTTTCCAAGGGTTACCAGCATCAGAATCAAAATGTGGTTATAAAAAACTATTTTTCCATGTCATTTTGTTATATTATTTGTAGATATTGTATTGTTATTTTAGACAAAAAAAAAGACAAAAGTCAACTGGTGACATACTGCTCCTTGTTGTACCTACTGATATAGTAAATGAGAACAGGTGGCCCATTGCCGTGAACTCATTTGGGGTCAGATTAGACAGAAACTTCCACAGTGGCTCTCAAAAATTTACCATTGTCAAGTCCAAATCTGGGTCACGGGATTGGTCTTCAACAAACCATGACTAACTCTCCAACAGACCATCCATCCAAAAGAAGCATAAAGACACTGAAGAGTATGAACTATGGTGTTAGCAATAGAGCAAAACTCCTTTTGATCTGAAGCTGGGAATAGTTTATAACTTAGTTTCCATATTCTCTCATCTCATAATTTCACATCCACCACAACACTCTCAACTGACTAATTTCAAAAATACTGATGGCATTCATCTACACAGTGAAAATGATATGAAAATTAATGCTGGAGCAGTTGGTCATAAATAAAAAGAAAAATTAGGTGAATCTGTTGAGAGATTTATGTACTTAATATACTTAAGTGCCAGTATAGCTAGATTTTTTTAAAGCTGCTACCAATTGATTTCCTAAATTAATGTTTAAATATTTAGTTGGTAGATAATTTCCCACTTTGATCTCAAATGTAGTTCTTGGTGGCTTTGTTTTGGATAGTATTTCAATGTGTGATTCTATTCCTCTGTGAGAAAATTAGCACACAGGCATCTACTGAAACCCAGCAATTCACATAGAAAGGCTGTGAATTATCACAACTCAGTAGGCTTCTTTGCATGTTATTCTTCCAAAACAAAGGAGATGCCTAAACCTCTCTAATTATTCTTTTAATGTTAAAAATGTATAGTCAACAGAGGTGAAATTTTATGTTATCATTACAAAACTATGATCTGTTATTTTTTCACATTTAAAGTGGTGCTTTCACATGAAATATTAGGGAAGAGGTATGCATGAAATTTTATCAACACTTACCGTGATCAATGACTGTAGAATTCTAAAAGACTTCAAAATTATGACTTTGATTATTGTTTTTTACTATTGGCAGTATTTATTATTTCTGATTAAAATGTGTTAGCAAAGTGACAAACTTAAATGAATATATAAAACCAGACTTGTTTTGTTTTGTTTTGTTTTTGTGCTTTTAATTTTAGTGCCTTCTTTAGTGGTATTGTCTTCTCCCTCTTTTTACCACTCACTGTGTATGGTTATGCTAATAAATAAAAAACTATAATGTGTTAAAACAGTTTTAGAAGCTCCAAATGGTGAAATTTAAGTTATGTCCACCAAGATTGCTATTCTCTTTATTTTTATGCATACATTTTTCATCTGATCTCTTTTTTTCAAGCCCCTTTGACCAACACAATGTATAAAGTATTTACTGTGGTGTGGAATAAAAGAGTGTAGATGAACAGGCTTCTTCAGCATGGTTTCCAATGTGCCATCAATGTCCTTTTCTGAGAGTCATCGCTTGAACAGTTCGGGAAACAAAATTTTAAATGGGTGTCTGTGAAAATTGACTTTCAGTTTAAATATATATATATATCCTCTTAAATTTTCAAAGTCCATATTTAGTATTTTACATACTCTAAAATTCCTGTATTAAATTAAAAAAAGTCTTAATTTCAATATATTTGATGGAGAGGTTAAATTAGCATTTTCTAAAATCATCTGATTGCACAATCAATTTATTGAATTAAAGGTAATAATATCTCATGGAATGAACTTTGCCACACTGTCTGTGGCAACTAGTTCTTGTTAAATCTACCTGTCGTAACAAGTTCACTTTAGCAAATGCTTAAACACTTAAGTGCTAGAGCCAGACAAAGTGCAAAAGACACTACATCGTTTCTCAATAATTCATAATATGATATAGAGATACAGAAATAATTCTAATAAAACACATGTGGAGTTACTTTTTACTGCTAAAGCAGTGAGTGTCAAGGTGTTGTCAGGGGGTGGCAGGAACTATAAGCCAAATTTTACTTCTAGAGTAATATGAAATATTTATACATTACACTAATTACATGAAACAAATTTAACAAAGCAAAACATGTATGCATGTTTCTGTGTTTAAAAGGTAACATCCAAAACATTTCAGTAGTAATATTTTGAAGTTTTTCCAGTGGAGCTCAATTTTAACTTTGTTGTTTATAGGAACTCACTAGCACAATATTGGAACATGTATCTAAGACCTAAAATTAATTTAATAGATTAAATCTGAAATTTAGAAATTGGGCATGATTTTTCCCCTGAAAGATATAAAAGATTTATTATCCTCTTTTAATGAAGTAACACTTTGATCTAGTGCTTCTGAAGTGTAAACAAAGTACTTTCAGTGAACAAACAAAGCAATAAATTCCATTTGGGTGATTAATGAAGATACATTCAAGTCTAGGTATATAAGTCTAAATCCTCCGAGAAGCCATATTATTAACATATCATATAAATATTGGCAAACAGAAGAGAAATAAATGTTATAGTGATATCTGAGTATGGCACTGGACATATTCTTAAATAACATTTATACAAATAAAGACCTGGTCTTCCGGGTTTTTGTATTTGAAATTAATATACAAATTCTAAATCTAATATAAATCTTGCATAGCAGGTATTGATAAGAATGAGAATAAAGAAGTGAAGAATGTAATGAATTCAGAAACTAGATGAGAATTCAAGTTCTGGTGTGCAAGGAACAGAGTGGGAAGATGCACTTGAAATACAAGGGGGGAAATCGTAGGATTTAGAAAAGGAAAACAGTGCTTTGTAATTGGAAACAAGTAATCTTGGAAAGAGATCCACACTAGACTAAACAATGAGTCTGGCTCCTCCCTACTGAGTGCAATGTAACAAACAACAGGGCACGTAGATGGTGGTAGAGTAAGCACCTAGGTGAATATGGAGTTGGAGTTTGAATGGGAAGGGCAGAGAAGAGATACAATGCTGGGTACTATTAAAGCCTTACATGGAAAATTTAAAATTTATTTCCATAATCTAATATTGTCATTGTTCTGAAAGGTTAGAACCACCCCATCACCAAAAAACAGATTATAATAAGAATAATACATACAACATTGGGAAGCAAAGTATATTCTCATGGTTATGACAGTACATATCCTAAACATTTTATGTCATCCTTATTTGTAATAAATGACATATTTTTAACAGAGAAAATGTAATCTAGCTTTTTTTATGGTGGTAGGAAGGATGGATCACCGATCTTGAATTTTGTCTGTTAAAGTGAGTGTAATAAAACTAGGACTGAAAAATTTACAGTGTTATATACATAATATTAGAATAGAGAATGCTAAAAATGCATAGTAGTATATTAGATCATTCATATTTTGACTTATTTATTTTGCATCTTTGTTGATTCTGCAGATCTTACCTATGACAAACTGTCAATTCAACTCTTGCATTAAGAGACATGTATTTTTCATGATACTGTTTCATATGGCAATATGTTGAATATTGGTCCTTTCAAGTAATCAAACTACATTGAATAGAATCATAAACAAAAAGCAACAATAATTTACTTTCATTGTTAGCTTTTTCCTCTCATGCATAGATATTCTTTGCAATCATTTGAACAGTGTAATACATTCTTATTTTGATAAAGGTAAAAATTACACTTATTCTTTAGACTTGGTAAGTGAAGAACAAATGCTCATGTAATTGCATTCTGAATTATCACAACAAAGTGTGCGTTACACAAAAATAGTTCTAGCCTGACACTATATTTTAAGCTTTACAAGCATCATGATTTTTCAACATATAAGGCACTTGGTAATAAAGTCGTGAAACACCTGGTTAGGGCTGCAGCACTTTGAGAATTCTCATCCAACACTGGACTAGTGGAGAACCTGTGAAAGAGGCTAAGGTTGTGAACTCTTCATTCAGACACCATGATGCTATCAAAGACCTGATGGGAAGGCAGGCAAGGCTGATTATCCACAACTTACCAATTAGTGTTCTTATACTATGCCAGTAAGTATTCTTAAAAAGAGATGGAACTAAGTTCCATCTAATTGAAGTGAATCAGGGTCATTAAGATGAAATAGGAGTTCTTGGTTGAACAATTTGGTTTTGTCCAAATGCAACTGTGAATTATCCCAAAAGTAAGGGTATATAGTCTGTAAGGTAGGAAAATAAAGATTTATTATAAAGTACTTTTGGCATAACCCTAGCTGAGTTCCTTAAATTCATAATGCTTCTCGAAACTAAACTCAATCCAGGATATAATAATCTACATGGTGACATAAGTTAATTTTATTCATATCACAATTGCTAGTGATGGGAAAATAAGGCAACACTGACAGTAACCACAGCCACAAGCTATTAATTTTAATGGAAATCGTGGCCTGTGTTACCATGACCCAGAGCAGAATTTCACAGTGGGCATGAAATATACATATATCAGAAGATACACTTATCTTCTTTCAAAATGTGTGCACATTTATAATGATATACTCTAAATGCTTATTTGTAGAGTTCTTGTGTTTATTTTAAAAATTGTATTAAAGAAATTTGGCAATCATGGAATTTAATATATGCTGAGGACTAACTGCAACTGACAATGAACATAAATTGTAAGCGCAGTGTCCAGATGATTCCTGAAATTCTTGTTTCTACAGAGACAACTTGTAAAGTATAAAGTTATCTATTAGCATTGCATATATTTGTGATAGCACGTTTGTCTTTTTTTACTGCTTTCCATTTTAGAAAGTATTTAGCGTCTTACATTTGCTATTGTCTGTGGCTGTTTGGTTGATATTTTTCTGATTCATTTGAAAAGATTATGTCTGTTCCATTTCAAAACATGCAATATAATAAACAACAGCTTCAAATATTGCCAGATGCCAGATTTAGCCAACATTGAACTTGACCAATTACCACTTCCAAACAAAAGATTCTGAGAGACATTAAAAAGATTGGTTTATGAATTGGGACAACTATAATACCATAATCAGGAAAATCTGAAAAATAAAAATAAATATTTTTTAAAAAATATTATCTTTCTGCATGGTTTTAATAGAGAAGTCTAGAATTTTCCCCTTGTCTCTTCTCTTTGTAAATGGTAGCTCATTAAATAGTAACAGCCGTACCTGTGCAGAGCACGCCACATCCTGGGACGGCCACTTCTGTCACCTTGCACCAGGTGATCTGATATAGTCATAATCATTATTATTCTGAAGTAAGTTTAATATAAGGATTAGACTATTGAAAATTATTATTTTCATTTCTGGTATGGCTACCATAATATGAAATAAAATTACCAGTCTTCCAGAGAAACTTATCTTTTACTCCAAGTAAAATAAAAGTACCCTAAGGTAATACACGTAATTTACTACAGGATGGATAGATAGAGATCCTATAGTAAGTGAAAATATATATTTTTCTACATTGTAGATCTAGATATATAGATCTATATCTATATATATTCTGTATAATTAAAATATATGTACAATATATATTTTAAAAGACTAAACAAATTTTAAATGAAAAAATATCACGTGATTTTATATAATTTATTCCATTTGTAGCAAATCCTAGAGCTTTTCAAAAATTATTTTGATATAGGAAGACAAGACGTAATTGTACTGGGAAACATGTAGGCTGGTTTTGTTGTTTCTCTGAAATGCAGGCAATCTTCCAGCAGCATTACAAGGAGGCTTGGTGAGCTCACATGATCCAGATTTAGGTCATCAATCTTTTCCAGAAGAAAGCAAACTAAAGTATATTAAGCACAGCAAGCCACAGGAACTGAAAAATTCACCTGTGCCATTGACCAGCACATCTGTTTATAAAGAAAAGAGTATTAATTAGGTACTATGGCATAACAAATTACTTCAACACTTTATGGTTTAAAACATTTATTACCTCACAGTTCTTGTATGTGAAGAATCTTGGAATAGCTTAGTTGGGTCCTCTGCTCAGGGTCTCTCCCAGGCTGCAATAAATTGTCAGCAGGGGCTACAGTCATCTCTAGAATCAACCAAGGCAGGCTCTACTTCCAACCTTACAGATACAGCTGAGACTGCATGGCTCATGTCCTCAACATGGTTGGACTGAGAGCCGCGGTACTCGCTGACAATTAGGCAGCGGCCATCATTGGTTTCTTGCCACGTGCCCTGTCCATGGGGCAACTCAGTATGTGGTAACCTGCTTCATCCGATCAAGCAAGTGCAAAGACCTGCAGAGATAGAGTGTGTGTGTGTCTGCCAGCAAGACGAAAGTCACAGTTCTTTTCTTATAACTGACTCTTTGAAGTGACTTCCCATCATCTTTTCCATATCCTCTTCTATTACAAGGCAGTCACTAGATACAACTGACACTTAAAGGTGATGGGATCACACAAGGATGTGACCGCCAGCAGACAGGAAGTGTTGCTGGCTACCTTAGAGGATTTCTGCCTCAGACGGCTATGCGAGAAATAAAATTGTCAAGTTACCTGGAGAGAATGAGATATAACAGGGACCATTATCTGAGTCAACTATTTTATGGACCCAGGAATATCTCTAAAAGTAGACCAGATGTCCACATTCATCTCTGGATGGTCGCTTAATGAGCATTTGCCAAAGTTTACCTGTTTAACTCTGTTTGTCTGAACTACCTATATTTCTGGACATCCTACTGATTCTCCTTTCTCTAAATTTGACCATTCTGTCAACACATTTCCCTATTATTTTTTTTTTTGGCTAGTCTGTCTCTTTAATAAAACTTTGTACATCTCTGAACTGATCCCTACATGTAACTTTTAAATTTAGTGCACCAAGGGCTACCTTATTTAGTAGTTCTGCAGCATGTCTCTGTTCTCACCCCACCCTATCTAAATAATATTTCATGATTCATTAGATAAGGTATAAAGCAAAGCTATTCTCCACAAAAATGTCATTGCTTTAATTTAAAAAATCCTCATATGTATTGAAAAAATTGAGATCTTTCGTTGAAGTTTGTCATTTTCAGAGTTAAACACTAAACCAGCATTTTGGTTCAGCACTGTATAAGTATTTTAAATAAAGCTCTAGAGATTTAAAACTTCACTCACTCACGATTACTTTCCTAAACAAATATAACTTTATTAAAATTATTGAATTAGTCATTCTATAGAAAATAGAAAATGCTATACTTTTAAAAGAATAATGATGATTTTTTTCTCCAAACATAAAATAAAATAACTAGGGTCCAACAAGAGCTGCCCTTCCAGCTGCCACCTCTGGTTTTCCACAGAGAGAGTGTATGCATTTTTTCTGGAAACTTTATTTTTTTCACTGAGGATTTTGCCTGTTTCTTGCAGCTCTGAAAGATATACATGCTTGATTTGAAAGATCGTTATTTCCCTCCTCTGTAGTATCTATTTCATCAAATAAGGCATCACTTTTTTTTCTATGTTTGTTTTAATTAAGCACAGGAGATAATGTGCCCGTTTATCATGCAGGTTCAGATATGGCTTCACAAGATTATTTTTCCCATCTCTGTTTCTTAGTCTTCTTTCCCCCGGAAATGGATAGAAGAATGGAGAAAGTAATGAGATTTTACTATGCTTCACTTTGCTGAAGTTAGGTCTCACCTTCCAGTCAGGACAAGGTAACCCAAGTGCAAAGTACCCCTTTCTCCCTCACTGGTTCATTAACCACTCAGAGGGTTTCTTGCTTCTTCCTAACAAATGCTTAATTAGAACACACACACACACACACACACACACACACACACACACACACACACACACAGTTTACCAAAGCTGTCCTATCAGCAATATCACTTTTATTTATTTACAGAAACAAAACAAAACTTTTAAACAGGTCTGTGCTCTTCTTTTTGTTTTTGTTTCAAACAGTTAAACAGATAGTAATTTCCTTATACAAAAATACACACTAGCACACACAGTCCTAACTAACTGGTATTACAGTTAAGCATACTTCATAAAATTTAACATTGTAAATTTACTGTTAGAACATAATGGACCAATAGACAAGAATTTAGGTTATATCCACACCACCCTCAGTCCAATAAGTTCCTTAAATCTGAGCTTGCTTTTTTCCTGAAGAACTCTCTTAAGAAAATCACTCTGCATCTTCTTACTGCCTAATACTTCATTAGGACTTCTTGAAGGCCTTGTTGAGAAGAAGAAAACATTTTTACCATGAGACTCCTTCCCATTTAATTAGATGGTGCAGAGTGTTAATCATCAACACTAATAAATATCTGATATTGATGATGTATTAAGAATTTACTTCATTTAGGCAAACTATTTTGTTTTAAAATTTGAATTTGAAAAATACTTACAAAAGAGTTCAAAAAATACTAAAAGTTTTATATTTAATTTAACAAGATTCATTTATTATTATTTTGTTCCCATGTACTTCATAATTTTATATCTCTGTATTTTCTGAATTATTTGAGAGTAAGCTATATAAATAATAATTCTTTACCTATTATGTTTACCATACATATTTCAGGGGGTATTTATATATAAAAATATCAGGGAGTATGTATGTGTGCATGTGTGCATGTATATATATATATTTACTCATATATAAACACAGTATATTTAACAGCTCAGTAACTATTTCATTGACACAATAGTTTTATTTAATCTGACTTTGAAATTTGAATTTTGCCATTTGACCTAGGCATGTCCTTTATAGATTTTTTATAGTATTTCTGAAGCCAAATTGGGATCACATATTATATATAGTTGTCCTTTACTTTTAGCCTCTTTGATCCTGAGCATTTCTTTGGCTTGTTAAAAAAGTTTGTGAAATTGACATTTCTGAAGATTCAGTCTATTAGTATGTGTGTCATTTTGCATTGATGTTTCTTTGTATTTAGTCTAGGCAAGTATCCTTACCAAAGTGAGGTGTTTTTTCAAGGTATAACATCCAGAAGCTCATAATGTCCATCATCCCCTCATTTCTGATGTTTGTTTTGATACTTCCATATATTTTTACCGAGTACTTTCCAGTTTCAAGGCAATGTTCAAAGTGCTAGAAATATGCAAGGTCATATGGTATGTTATCTGCTCTTAAGGAGATTATAGCCAGACTTTAATCAATTTCTCTAGGATAGTGAAGCTCTTTAAGAATTGTTGTAGTGACAACAACCTGGGGGAAATGAGTTCAAATCCTATGACAAATGGTTACAACAACCCTTAAGTTCTAGCGATACAATGTATGGGATCCAAACCCTGTCTACATGAGTATAGGCTGAATGTTTATGACTGAAAGTTCTGTCAGAGGGATAATTACTTAACATTAGGCATACAACTTTCCCTGTTGCTTGGACGAATATTAGATCATTATAATGATTTTGTAAAATCAATTTTGCTTGGTTGTGGTCATGGAGTTAACGATTTAAGAACACTGAGTTCTAAAGTGATATGAGTTCATAGAACTATAGGGTTCAGATTTTTACCCCAAGTGGGGAAGACTCTCGAGTTACACAATAAAAGGTCTTTAATATCCAGTAAAGTAGGATTATCTTAACCATTGGTAGTAAATTCCTCTTCATCTACAGATAGCGTCAACATCACAGTTGAGCCTGAAATCCAGGCAATTGATCTCTTTTTTTAAGATGCTGACAAGAAGGTCACTTCTCAGAAGAACTGAGATACTGGAAACTGATCCAGCTATTTGAGAAAAGTATTTTGCTTATGGTTGGAGTTATCTAAATAACTCTAAGCTAAGTGAGATTGCCCATAGCCTTGTATAGATATTGAAATTCTTTCTCTTCACATTCTTCAGTTCAGCCTTCATTACCCGTTTGTCTATTTAGTTTCCCTTTTAGAATGTGACTAGATCAGCTTGCCTAATGATGACCCCTTCTAGCCCTCAATACCTGAAGTCTAATTCTGCTCACTTCAGGCTGGCTGTTGAAGCTCAGGTCTCTCTTGGCTTCCTGTGCTTACCTAGAGTCTGATACAAAGTCCCTCACATGGAACGGGCAGGGTTTCACTTTCATTCTTTGTCTGAAAACATAGTTACCTTTGAACCTGCATACTACAATTTCAGTAATCTTCTGTTCTCAGAACATGTTTTAAACTAGACTGTGTTCTTCTCTGAAGAGAACTGAAAAATATGTAAAACAAGTTCCTGATTATATTTTTGTCTTCTGTATTAGCCACAATTAAGACCTTTACTTCATATTAGTCTTCATAAAAAAATGTTATCTACTCTGATTTCAAGTGAGCTCATATTGGTCTATTGATAACCACTGAGGGTCGTATTGGTCCATTAGATAATCCACTACTTACTGCTTGTTCTGGTACATTTGGATTGTACAAACAGAATGCGTCTTTTGTATTCTCTTACACGAAGTCTGCACCACTATCTAGAATGGCATCAAATGCTGATGGAGGAACCATTCAAAAGATACCTGCTCTCTCACTTTACCTCAACTCTGTGAGCCTCAGTCAGGTTTTGTAGCTATAACCCTGAATTACATGAAATTCAAAATCTGTTGTAACTTTTTCAGCTTTTACTTTTATTGTATTTGACACACTCTTGAATACTACTTCTAGAAAATCACTTATACTGTTATCTGCATTTTATGAGAAGATATGTTATTTATTTAGTATTCTATAAAAGGGCCAATGCTGAACATCAGTCTCTCTTCAAATGTTTCTCATATTAAATGTAGACTTTGTGTCTCTGCTTCAGTGCTTTAGCAGTAGCAGAATGTTCTTACTATAAATATAAAATGATAAAAAAAGCAAGGAACAATATTTTCTTTAATTAACTTCTTCTTTTGGGGGTTTTAGAAGAGGGGTTATGACTTGACAAAGATTCTTTCCATCTGTTCCTGTTTGTTTGCTTTTATTTTGACTTCCTTTCGTTGTCTTATCAAATATCACACGAATCATTAACATTTGTTTTCATCACTTGTTTTGCTTTCCCTTATTTCACATGATTAAGACATTATGTTGAGAGAGGCTCAGAGCTACTAGATTTCATATTAACCTAATTTTAAGTAAATATTAAACTTTCTAGAAATACAATCTTGTATGTTTACCCTCTGTTATGTTAATATTTCCTTCAGCTCTGGTGTAGGGAGACCTATGCTCATAAATGTGCTGTTTTATATAAGCAGCACACTTCATTAGATTCTAATGGTCTAGATATGTTTTTAACAAATAGATGTCTTTTTAAAATAATGCTACTTCCCAACAGGAAATGTAATTTATTAAGCCCTTTGTGCAAAAATCATGTAAGAGATCCTTGTGGATGTTTGCAGGGGTGTTGTATTCAAAAGTAGAATATTTATCTATTTGCATATTGTATCATACCTTTCACTAGTATAATTCCTTATTAATAATTTCACATATTTTTCACACAATGAAATAATTGTATTTCAACTAGGCAATTTGAAATTGTCTAATTTGTATGCTATCTTCTGATATAAAATCTTGTTGTGTAATGTGATTGTTATTGAACAAATTTTATTAGTTTTTAAGTAAATGATCAAGCTATGCAATGCTCTAGTTTTATACATGGAATAAAAGCTAAATTCTAGGTCTACTCATATATATATTATACACTACAAATAAACATAAATCATAATACCTGCAGATATACTAAAGCAAAATAATAGACAATGCACAAACATAAAACAAGACAAAACTGGAATTATATGGTATATTCCCCATTTCTCCTGCCTTAGCCACAACAAGTAAATAACATAGAATCCATATACCTAATGGTCTGATTTGATGGTTGCAACTTTAATATTAAAATATGAGACCCATTTTTACAAGGGATTTAAAATGTTTCCTTCAACCCACTATCTGTAGATCCAAACAATTGTTATCTGCAAATAACAATGAACAGCATACAAAAATTCACACTTGCAATAAACTATTCAGTGATTTAGATACACTCTTATACACCAAATTATAGCTGTAAGCATCAAATTACAATGAATTCTGGAACTATTAGGAATTTGTAATTTAAATAGTTTCACTCAATCCCTACTCCCACAAGCTTTTAATTAGAACAGACTTTTTAATTAAGTACTCCCATGCACAAAGTATAACTTGATGATTCTTCTATCATATCAGCTTGTTATACAAAAGCAAATAATCATCGTGTCAAAGGAAGATATTTTCTCTAAAAACAAACTATAAGAATTCTGGTTCTGATTTCAAGTTATCCAATTGAAGCTCTGAGTCCTGAAAGGAATCCCCTGTCTCCAGAAAGACCCTGAGGAACAGAACCAGCAAGGCAGGGACACTGAGGTACTGAGGTGTAGAGGAGCCAGTACCTCACCTCCCCAAGTAGGAGGCATAGAACTCCCCCGAGTAATAGTCCACTTAGGGGAAAGTGATTGTGAAGGACCTCGTGAATTTGGGGGAAGTTCAATTTGAGAATATCTCTTCTCTCTCTACTCCTAGAAAATTCTCCAATTTTTAAAACTAAGAATGAGAATTATACTCTTAACATGATTGAATATACAATAGAAATAATGAGATAATTAAGAGGAGAGAGAAGTAGGGATAAATTAAGGACTACAAATTTAAAATTTTGGGTGAATGTATTAGCAGTCTACCTCTTTGGTTATTTATACATTTTCTATTACTAGATTTTTCTTTAAAAATATGTTGCTTCATGTATTAAAAATCACTAGAATCAAAACCATCATGTTAAGGAAGTCCAATTTTTAGCTCCATGATACTAAGTATATGAAAGACTGGTTTTAGTTTATTTTTATAATGTCAAATTTATTAGGTTTATTTACAAAGTAAATAATCAAAACTCTGGCTAAGTTGAAACTAGAAATAGTTACATATTAGTTTATTTATGTAATTTAAGTAAGAAAAGTCATAGGTTTGTCCCATAGGTAGATGCAATCAAGCCAAGCAAACAAAATAAATCAGGCCATGTTCCATGCAAAATAATAAATATTTCACAATATGTTAATATGATACTCTCATGTCCTCACTTAGAAATTTTGGTCAAAAGTATATGACTTTGATATTGATATTTGTTTAAAGCTTGATTTAGAAACTATCTTTATTGAATATTATAGCTACTGCTGAAGTATAATGATATGTAGTGTCACTGAAAGATTATCATTTTGGACAGAAGAAATAATGTTTTTAGACCACATTTCTAGGGTGATTATTCAACATAGTGTTTGTGTACATTTAAGTCATCATTCAAAAATAGAATTTGGTTAGAGTAATATATTTACATTGGTGAATCTTAGATTTTATCTTATATCCGAAAGTGTATGCTATTTAAGGGGAACAGATTTTCACTGTGATGATCAGATGTTTCTTATATTGAGAAAAACTGGTATGATTATCAAACTGGAAAGCTAAGGATATCCACAAACTTTCAGTGAATATCATTATTATCCTTAAAGGTAGATTATTTTTAGAGAAGCAACTAATACTTAACACATCTTACTAGAATTTATCCAATCTGAGACTAATCTTCATGGATATTCCTGCCCATGTTGTTGAGGACAAATATGGATTTGGGATGTTAACAGTACAATAAGTTAAATAAATATATATTTCAATAATTGCATGAAACTCTGATTTATTCAGCACACATTTATTGAATATGTACTAGGTGTTTAGGATATTTCAATTAGCAAAACAGAGTTCTGTGACATTCTGGAGTTAACATTCCAACCACACAAATTAGGCTAAGAGAAAACATGTGGAATATAAAATCTGGGCACACCAATATTTCTATGAAATAAAAAATGATTTAACACTGACTTCAAGATCCATACTAATTACTATATCTACAACAGAGTGAGGAAAAGCACTCAATTAGCTCAGTGTTGATGACAACACCTGCAAATATTAGCCTCTCTATTCTGTTGCTTGAATTTACTGTAAGTTATTTTTTAATTCTTCAGACTACCAGACATTTACATAGCAGTATGCATTTTTAAATGTTTAGAAAACTTCCCTTTTTGACTACCATCTACTGTAGGTTTTAAAATTTGAAATGTAGACATTTTGTACAAATACATCTAAAGTTTAGACCACACCACAAAGTAGACTGTCTAGAAGGTGTGACATTTGAAAAATAGGTTTATCTTTAGTTTTCTTTTCCTTCTGAATTTTTAATTTTCCATTTTTTAATTTCTGATTCATTGAAATAGTCATTGCATGTGTTCAATATTTGCTTTTCTTTTCACATAACTGTGTGTTTCTCAATGGGTGAAAGAAGTAATATATTTCCATGTTAACATTTAATTGTTTGGTTAATCTCATGTCAAGGGGGAAAGGTTATAGTTCATTGGCAGTGATGAAATAAGCTAGGTGGCTTTCATATACATAGCAACAAATTTGCACAATAGTACATTACATGGTATATTTAACAACACTGCTGAGGAGCAAGTTGGAAACTTGGTTTTTCGTGATGAAGATGCACCTGAATGCACCCAGAGAAAATTTAGTTCTGCAAGCTTGAAGGAAGTAATTGTCATTCAACAGAAATCAGCTAGCTTTGCATATCAATAAAACACACACACATACTCTTATCTATTTTTTGAGTGCACTGGAACTGATACCAAAATGGCAAATATATATTTATGAGAGCTAGAAATGCCGTATTCTTTTTTTATCATATAAACTTCATGTAATTATGAAATTAACTTTGAGGATGTATGGAAAATGCCACATCTTAATCAAGTGAAGAGAGAACAAAACCCACAAATTCTATATCAGGCTACATAGTTTTTATAATCACAATTGTTTCCCCAATGTCATGTAATTAATTATTCTTATTGTTTATTTTTAGATGGAAGACTGTATTTGAAAACTACTGTCATGTACTGAATCTTTCCCGTTGAAGAAATCCATGTTATAGTAAAGAACTTTGCAGTCAGACATTCATCATTGGAAAATTCAGAAAAAAATAAAGTCCTTTTAAGGGAACTTCCTCAATTTTGTGTATTAATGTTCTTTAGAAGTTTAAGTATTCTACAAAAAAGGGGGTTCCTCCATTGATTTTCACCTGTGGTTTATACCAGAGACCTGGAAATGTTTGTACATGTACAAGTATCAAACTTCTTAAAATGAATAACTGCAATTTTGCTGCTGGAACTTGCATACAGAGTTAAAGGCAGGTCTGTGGAGACCTTGCTTTGCTTTTTCTAGTGGAATGAACCATTTTCCTCTTCTGAAAATTCTGTATCTGAGCACATCAAGAGACTTTGGTAGCGGTGGCCACCCAGACTTACAGAATTGTGTCCTCCGGAAACCAGCAAGACCACTTGGAAATGAACTTGCAGGAGGCATAGAGGATTCCTTAAAAATCAATACAATAAAGAGTGATATTCTGTTACGTTCAATTTTAAACTCTCTAATTGTGGGTTTTCTCCTGAAGATGTTTTTTCAAATACTTTCCAAAAGGCCAACAAATGGATGTTGACAACAACCCAATGAAATAACATTTTGCGTATCTGAAAAGAAGCATTGAATATAAGCCAAAAGGTTTCACTGAAGGTCTTTTTCCTTAAAAATAGAACAAACAAACAAATGTAACATGTTTTCATTCCACACTGGTAGTGGTAGATAGAATTAAAAATAATAACGATGCTTCTTATTCAAACTGTTGGTCACATGTACAGTATATAAACATAAAACATACAAGGAAGGTATTATGTATGCAGTAGTATACTAGAGTTTAGGAAAATGAAAACTTTAGAAAATGTTTTGTCACCCTGTTGGTCAGAAAGACGCCTTTCTGGTTTTAACGCATGCAGGCATGTAAATATTTGTCTGGAGTCACAGTATTAATGAATGAGATCCTAAGCATCTGGTGACATCAGAACTCTGTGTCAGCCATTTTTATTTGTATATTGAACCTTAGTTAGTGCCCCAAACTGCACTATTGAGAATGGATTGTGGCTGAACAGTAAATTGAAACACCAGAAATATTTTTATATGTTAACGTCATATTATGTTAATGTTGCTGAAAAACAAAACTTAACAAACCCTTGATGTATCAGTCCAATACCATGTAGCGCTGAGTGGTAAAGTTAAAATGTGTTGTGCTTCCCACCCTGGTCAGAGGGAAGGGTGCCTACGTGTTATTTTCACTGTCTCTTTGAAAGTTACAGTATGCGTTTTCACTTTGTGCAGATAACTGGAAGTAAAGCTGCAAACAGTGCTTATTACATGCTGAATTACCTTCTGTTTGTTTTTACATATCTGGAGTCACACCTTTAAAGGCTGATAAGTCAGTACAGTTGCTGTGCATTTTATGATTTTGCTGTCATCTTAAAACTTTATGATCATAATATTATTTATTACCATAAACAGCAAAATATTAAATGTCCGAGAAAACTAGCTTAAAATGTTTAAGGAGTTTGAATTGGGTATTACTTCTTCAGTTAAGAGAAAAATATTATAGATACTCTGGAACTGAGCTTTTATAGTTTTAGGTCTTCCTTGCAATACGGGAACATACTTCTTTTGTGTAGCTCACTATTAACCAGCTAAGTCCATTTATAATATAATAAAAAGGTTATATATGCAGTTCCTATTTTCGCTTGCTTAAAAGGGAGCAATATTTTTATTTAAAATACTGTTAGTAAATGCTTTGTAGAAACTTGGTTTTCTAAGCATAGTTCTTCCATTAACTATCTCTTGTTGTTTGAGCACGAGAGATTCTAATCCTAGTTGTATCTACTTCTTGTTTTTCCCTATGTGCAGTCTTTAAAGGATTACAACACTTAAAATTGGAGGGACTTGTGGCAAGCCTTCGAATCACACATTTTTTGAACAATTTTTTTAAAAACCCTACAACTTACATGTGTAATAGAATCGGGCATTGCTCTGCTCCTTGCATAGAGTCACGGGATAAGTAGGTTACATAGTTTTAAAATACACACTTTCAAGACCTTTGAGAATGCTTCAGGATTTGGTTTCACATGAAGGGAAATTTTAGCAAGGATTAAAGAATAAAGCTATCAGCTGTATGTTGAGAGAGACTCTTACTAACATTGGTGTAAATATTACAATTCATGAAATGTTATTTTAAGTCTGTAACTTAAGTTTTTCCTCCCTTTTTTAGTTATACAGGTTGGTGTGAAATTTGTTTTGCTATAAACAAGTAAAATTGTGCCCATTTTATGGTTTCCATGCTTTTGTAATCCTAAAAATATTAATGTCTAGTTGTTCGATACTATAACTGCATTTGCGCTCTATGCAAGCCCTTGGAACAGAACATACTCATCTTCATGTAGGACCTATGAAAATTGTCTATTTTTATCTATATATTTAAAGTTTTCTAAAAATGATAAAAGGTTATTACGAATTTTGTTGTACAAAATCTGTACAAAAATCTGTTTTTACATCATAATGCAAGAATTGGAAATTTTTCTATGGTAGCCTAGTTCTTTGAGTCTGGTTTCAATGTGAGAACCACGTTTACTGTTATTGTATTTAATTTTCTTTTTCTTTTCAACAATCTCCTAATAAAACTGTCTGAAATCTCCCTGTGACTTTATTTACAGTTCGTCTTTATTAAATTTTGTGAAATGCACAGCATCGAAGGAATATTTACTTTCTAATGGGAGGCATCTAAAAACAACATAAGTCAGCTCTTTGCCATGCGAGGGAACAATGCTCAATGATTTTATTTAACATGCAACTGCTTCTATCTCTAATATGAATTACTGTGGTGAAAAACATCATAAAAGCACACTCTGTAGTTATTGTTTAACAAGCAGATTTTCCATATTTTGTTTCTTGCCAGCTAAGCAAACTGCCCACATATACATGATTTATTTATGTACATTTCTCAGTTTATGAAGCTGTTATTTGTACCTTTTTTCTTTATATTCTTATATTCCCATGATTCTTATTTCAAAAAGCTTTGTGCTGAATAATGTAAAGTAGACATGTTGATGGAACAAAATATATTATTCCCATATCTATGAGTGTATATTTGTAACTCTAACTCAGTGTTTTGCTTTTGATTTCTATCACTGGAAAAATGCCTTTAGAAACTTAGAAATTACAGTATCACTTAATAATATATAAACACTTTAATTGGTCCAAAATGCAGCATTTAATAAATATTGGGTTGCTGTCTCTGTGAATATTCTAAACACTTCCAAGAGAATGGAAAATGGATATTTTTCCTGTCTAAAGAAGTTATTTTAATAAATTAATAAATTATTATCTTTACCTAATAAACACCCAAAATTTTATGTGACCATTACAATCACATTTTTGTCTTCTGTCACCATATATTTATGTCAGTATGACTTGTACTGGAACAGCATACAGCCTCTGGATGTTAGTGGAATCTGGTGATAATTTAAGGTTTTTTCCCAATGTGTTTTCATTCGGACTAGCAAATTTATAATCTGCACAAAAGCTATTTATTACTAGAGGGGAGTAAATTATAAATAAAAGTTATGTGGATTGCATTTTTAAAATGTGGGAAGTCGAGATGTTAATAGAATAAAACGTATTGTAAATGGCATTGTAAAAATATCACTTTTCCTCATGTGTAGGCTTGGTGCTAACATTTATCTTTAATATGTACAACTGGTATATACAAGCTGAATTGATCCTCATTTATTCATTTAAACAGATTCATTAATAAAGCCTCTATTCTGCACAAAGCACTGTGCTAGGTGTTGTAATGACTGAAATTGAAACAGAGCTGTTGTCCCAGAGGGGCTTATAGTCCGGTTGGAATCAGATCTTACTTTCAGCAAGAAAAGATTCGCTGAGAATCCTCTACTCTGCAGTGAACACATTGCTGGTGTGGAGAGGGTAGCGACTTAGACACTTTTCACTAAGTGGTAGCAACCTAGTATCCCACATTGTACGATCACCTACTCTTAGTACAGAATATTTAGGGGGTGAGACGATGTGTACGAATTGAGAAAGGCATGGAGACATCTTCCCCTAGGTAAAACAGCATACTACTAGAGATTTTTTTTCATGTTAGTTTTCATTTATTTCAATCACAGCATTCTTACCAGTGCTCTCAAATTTGTTTTATGGTAAGCAGCCTGTTTAATCACAAAACTTTTATCATTAACAAACAATAAATTCTCAATATAATCAGGATATTGAGTATAGATATACAATATTCAATTTTTATCACCCCACATCTATGTATCTAGGGTAATTGCCTAAAATGATTCAAACACTGAACATAAATTCCTAAATGCCAAGTAAATGCGTTAGGTAATGAATGACCCTCATAGTGAAGACATCATTTACATTTAGAGGTTAATGAGCTGGAGATTTTGAGTTAAACTCTTGGATCAGTTGGGACTCCTTGGTTTGGATGTAACAAAAACAAATCCCTGCGAAGTTAAACACCAAAGAGTTTTATGATAAAGACAGAAGGCACAGGAGTCCTCTCTCGTGTCAGCCCCCTGGGACCTGAGACCCCTACTACCTTCACCTTCCTGCCTCTCTCAGTGATTCTGCTTCTTCTCCTCTCACTGCAGGTACATTTGCTTCTCTTGTTTCTCTCCTGACTCTATTATTCCAGAACATAGTACCCAGCCCCGAGAAATAATCCAATAACTTTCTCTGTCTTGTCGCACATTAGATTCCCTGTGAGTACTGATTACTTCAGGTGGTTCTAATGAGCAGCTAAGTTTGAGGAGCACTGTCTGGGAGGGTGGAAAAATATCACATTCTAGAAAACTACTTACCAGTGGACCTGCTATGGGACATGGAAGAGTTTACAGTAGGTAGAGGTCATTTTGAGCTATGCAATATTACAAAAGTGAACTAATCGATTTGTCAAAAATCACATGAAATCTGAAAAATATTTAATATAGTTTAAGTAATTTGAATATTGTAAACTTAATTTTGAATTGAACATAAATTTTCAATCCTCCCAATTAGGTGCAATAGAAATCACATTATTTTTTCTAAATAAAATTATTGCTTAATCTGCCCCCAGAACCAAATGCACAGGGAAATAAAAATTCCATTTCAGTCATGATGGAGGCTTCCTCCCTCTGAATCCTCAGTCCAAATGATTTGGGGAGAAGCCATGGGTGTTTATACCTTGGATTTTTCCTTTTATACCTTGGAGAGGCAGCTCGAAGCCCCTCTCCTCGGAAAGCCTCCAGGTTTGCAGAAGCAAGCATTATAATACAGTGTGGTGGCATTCTCCATGTAGGGAGAGGAAATATTTAAGAAAACTATGTTATAAATGGGGGAGTGTAAAGTTGTATGAAGGAAGGCAATGTTTCTATGCTTCATTTGAACTGGTAAAATGTCAGTCAATACAGGTACATTGCAGTGTTTTCCTTGTATGTATGTTGTAATACCTGGATCAACCACTAAAAATGCTCTATCAATCGTACTCTCAAAAGCATTATAGATAAATCAAAGTGGGATCTAATACTTTAAGTAGGGTTAGCTCTCACATAAACAGTAACTGTTTTTCGGTAATTTGTCCAGAGCTTTAAGCTACTCTACTGGTAGTTTCCAACTGTCTCTCAGGTCCTCTGGCTGTTCTTCCAACAGCGCCAGTTGGGAATTGAACTATGCTGACATTAAGTGACTGATAAAGATAAGTTGGTTGATACAGCTCCAGCACTATGCAATTTCACTCTATTTTTTGTGCGTACTCACATAAGGATAAAGAGGTAACTATTAAGTTATTAAGACAACCATTTTTTACCATTTTTTTTGGTAAATTCCATCGTCAGCTTCTACCCCAAGTTGTGGCAGTTGGGAGATGTTGATACAAGTCAGCTCTTTTCTTACTAATTCATCTTGTTAAATTTACAAAGAAAATGGGGCTCCCATTGGTTTGGATCTTTCAGTTAAATTCTTCCAGTTGTTATATGCCTGGGTTCATTTATGCCAAATGGATTTTGGCTCCTCCCATTAGTAGACTTGTATGCTTTATATTGTCTGCCTTACATGTGTCCCCCCCCATCCCAGATAGGTACTGTGAGACAACAGCAGGTACACATCGGGGCATAAGTGAAAATGGGTAAGTTCTAGGGAAATGAACTTTTCCTGCGATATAGAACAGAACTGGGTATGAATGGAGAATCGGACCAAAGAGCCAAGAGGCAAATGATCTAACAGCACACTGTATCTTTAGGAGGAAGATTAGGAACGTGGTAGAAAATTGTCAATTGACTAATATAAATGAGGGTTTAGTTCTAGTTTGACAAATACCTGTGGGCTTGGGGGGCACTGCCTCACTGTAGTTGCCTTGATGCAGTCAAATGCACCTGTACTGTCCTCTTCGCTGAGTATTTAGTGTTAGGCCCAGCTGTCGTCTGCTCATTATTGCAGCTGTAGCACATTAATCCATAGTAGACAGTATTATTTACCCCCCCAAAACAAAAACACCAGGAATGTTGGAGGAATGCCCAAATGCAGCGAACTTTCTCTGCACCTTTGTTAGAGCAATTAAGTCAGACACACATTCCTACCATGTGAAATCCAAGCCTGAGATAGACACTGGTGTCCAGCAACCTCTAGCAGGCAATTATCAGGCTCTCTGAGTGGGTCCACTGAAGTCTCTTTCCTAGACGAGAGATGAGAGGCAGACACGTATCACGTCCTATGGATGACAGTAGGGATGTGGACCTGAAACAACCCACAGGCCTCTCCAAGCACTATTTCTTACCTCAATTCTTTACCCCACATCTTCAGTCTCTTTAATGTCTGGAGGTGGACAGAAAACTAAGATCACAAAAGTTTGATCTATCTGATCACACAGTTTTCAGATAGCTCTTTGCAGCTTCTGCATGATGTATGACCTTGCACCTTACCTGGGAAGGTGGTATTCATTTTATCCATTTATTTATTAATTTTTAAAATCAATAAAATTATTAAATTTGAAATAAAATAATTTAAAAATTTAAGATAATTATATACTACATGCCATTGTAAGAAATAACAAAGACATCTCATGTACCCCTCAACTATTTTCCCCAAAATTAACATTGGGTATAAATATAGGATATTATCAAAGCTAGGAAATAGGTATTGATATCATCTATCAACTCTATTCAGCTGTCACCAGATTTATATGCACTTGTTTGTGTATGTGTGAGTTTAGTTTTACACAATTTTATCATAAGTGTAGATTCACATGAGCACCACCACAGTCAGGACACACCATAGATCTGTCACAGGGGTCCCTCATGGTATCTTTTTACAGCTGTAACCACTAAACACACTCCCCACCTGTCTGTGTAAGTCGGGATTCTCCGGAGAAATATAATCAATAGCACACACACACACACATGCAGAAATGCAGGGGCTACTGGGCCCTGTAGAATATGTTGATCCTCTGAATGCCCCTGGCCCTATTCCTGGGACCATTGTTATGGCCTGTAGAGAGGGGGTGGGAGAAATGCCTGCTGATATCTGATGTACAGATGGATTTAGTTGGGGAAGCCCCCCCCACAGGGATTTCAGTCACTATTCTGCCTAACGCTGATATCATTTGGGGGTGTCCAAACTTTTGGCATCTCTGGGCCATGCTGGAAGAAGAGTTGTCTTGGGCCACACATTAAGTACATTGCAATATGTAATCACAAAAAGGAAATCTCATAATGTTTTAAGTAAATGTATGATTTCGTGTTGGGCCACATTCAGAGCCATCCTGGGCTGCTTAGGTTGGACACCCCTCATTCTAGATGGAACCGAAATGAACTTTGGCAGTCAGTGGGCTGAACGCAGAGGCGTTGGGCTGCTGGGTACTCATATTCAGTTAACCCTTAGCACTGACAATGAGCTTTTCTAAAAGGAATTAACCCTATTGCTTGGAAATGGAAAGAGAAGGGGTGGATACTGGTGACTAAGCCCTTGTGGGGTCATGACAGGCGAAAAGGCATTTTGGTCATCTTGCAAGATCCTGAAGCGGTCGTCCCTGTTTCTCACACCATCTTTATAAGGTGCTGACACCCCCTGGCGATCAGGAAGCTAATGTCCTAGTGCCAGCATGAGTCCTACTAAATGACCCAAGAGGACATTATAGCAAAAATAGAAACCTTTATTAAATTCACCCAGCAAGCCTTAAAGGATAGCCAACAAAGCTTGTCCTCACTGAACCCTGGAAATGTCTCTAATGAAAAAAGCTGTCTTCCAAAATACGATGGCCTTGGACATTATTACTGCCTCACAAGGAGGCAGCTGTGCCATTATCCAAACAGAATGCTGTGTGTTTGTACCTGATGAGTCTGCTAATGCATCACCTTTTTAAAATCACAGGAGGAAACACAAGCAAATGCCCTGATTGATCCAATTCCCAGCCTGAGGAATTAAATAAATCATTGGTTCTCTATTGTGGGGCTCTTGGAAAAAAGTCGTTGCTTATTTGGGAAATCACTATCTTCATCTGTGTTTTCTCTTGCATGCGCCTCTATTGTTGCAGTGGTATCTGCCTTCAATGTAGCCTGGTAGCCACCAAACAAGCGGCCTCCAAGCCAGTAAAACATCTGGTGAACGCTCAGGGGCCCCGGAGGAACAGAGGGGGCATGGAAGACTGAAAAAGCCAATCAGGAGTGACAGAGGAAGTCACATGGAGGACGTGAGCGCTGGTTGACCCTCCAGTGTGTCTTGGGCAATCAGAGGCTCCTCCTCTCTCCCCTGTCCTCCAACTATGTGTGTCTTCAGCTTGCCTGTTCCCACCAGAGGCTGTTTCAAGGAGGTAGCCCTGGGAAATCAGGTGCTTTTGAGACCTCGTGGATGAAGACTGAAACTAGTTCCTGCCTCTAATACGAACTGTGGAGTGTGTAGGGCCACTGCGAATATCTGATGTTCTTGCAACTCCTGAAGACAAGTTTGGTGCATTCTCTAGCTCGTGAAAGCCGCCACCTGCCCAACCGAGTGGCCGAAGCTGCCTTAGGGCCCTCTCCGGCATCTCCTCATCCGAAACCTGCCCACAGGGGCTGGTTTTCGATTTCCTGCAGGGAACTCCTGAGACTGAAAACCGACCTTTACTTTTTCATAATCTTAAATTTTCCTCCCCTTTTTCTTGGGAAAAAACGGTGATAAAGGAAGTTTTCTTAGTGTATAATTCTAGGGTTCCAGTAATATTTTCTCAGCAATCTGTGTGTTAATACTGGCTTCTGACATCCATTGTTGTTATGGAAAGGTAGTTTAAATATTACTCTTTGTAGGCAACTTGTCTTTTCTCTTTGGATGTTTTCAGTAATTTTTATTTGTCTTTGGTGCTTTGCAGCTGGTATATAATGTGTATATATTATTTTTATTGACTATTTTGGGGAACTAATGCACTTCCCAAATAGTCAAGGAGGCGTTTTTCTTTAATTTAGGAAATTCTAAGCCATATCTCTTCAAATAATGCCTCTGTCTATTTTTAACAAATGGTTGAAATTCTAATTTAGTTCGAAGTTAGCCTTTTCTACTTTAACTTCCCAGTTTCTAAATCTTTATACATGCCATTTCTTTCACTGGACTTCATTCCATGTGATTTCTTGAGATTTATCTTTAAGCCTACTAAGAATATATGTTCAAGTGTATACAGATTGCTACTTAACAGACGGAATTTAAAGTTAATTTTTAATATTTTTATTTTTAGATATTCTGTCTGGTTTTTTTTTCACACCTCCTGAGGCATTCTTGATAATCTTTCTTTAAGTGTTTGGTCCTCTCTTTTATTTACTTACATGTTTTGATATATACAGGTGGACAAAAGCAAATTTACAGTTGTGAGTATGTGAATAGTTTATTCTTTAATCATTTACTTATTAATTGTTGTATTATTTTCCATATGAATAACTGAAAAACCTACTTTTGCCCACACCTGTATGTGATTGCAACTATCTCATATTTTTCATTTGTTTCTAATAATCCAATATGTTATATTATTAAGGTCTGATTTTGCATTTATTATATTATGATTATTTCTAAAGCCTTGTTTCTTAATAATATAAAAAAATTTGATTCAAATTCATGTTTATTGGACTCATCTGTGGGAATTCTTTAAAATCTTGTTTGAGAATGTAATATTCCATGGAGGAATTTTATTTTCTTTGGTACCTGGTACCAGGTACCTAGGGATACTTGAACTTAAATTTAAAATTAAATTAACTTTAAATTCTTAACTTGTAGGCACTTAGTTCACAAAAATAGTATACATTTGAGTAATTATTTCCAAAATATTTCCAAATCCAGAAGAGTAAGCCTTTCCTTACTTATTTGAGACTTCAGTCTCAAATAAGACTTTTCTTCTCTGCCCAAAACCACAGCTGATAACAATTTTATTTCTGCCACCTGCTTTTGAGAGGCTGATTTTTTTCTACTTCATCTTTTTAACTGAGCATTTGCACTCCCAGTTTCATGTGAATTTCTTCAGTCTGACTTTATTTCCTGACCCTCGAAATCATGACAATTGGAAATGAAGCTCTGTCACCATGGATTTATAGATGGCTCAAAGATATACCAGGGAGTCCTGGACCTTATGGCCCAGTTGGCTGGAGCATCATCTGGTAACTGAAAGGATTCCCTGGTCAGAACACATCTAGGTTGTGGGTTTGGTCCCTGGTCTGGGTGTGTGTGATACCTGGTCAGAGAGTGTATTGTCAAATTTTCTCTCTCGAATAGATGTTTCTCTCCCTTCTTCTCTCTCTTTAAAAGCAATGAAAAAAATGTCCTCAGGTGAGGATTAAAAAAAAGATAAGAGCTTTAATCTTTGTCTACTTTCTTGGAGGTCTTCCATCTTTTATTCTGGCCTCAGAATGGCACCTCCATGTTTTCAGATATTTAATCTACTGTTTTTGGGGGGTGGGGGGTAACAAGGAGGCCTCATTCTATTGGACTGATATTACCAGATATGAATACCCACAACTTAAAATTTAATTTTCAAATTCCTGAATAAAATTTATAAGTGTAAACATTAATTAAACAATTAAGAGCAGTTAAGCATTCATTTATTATTATTATTATTATTATTATTCTCACTCAAGGACATGCTTACTGATTTTAGAGAGAGGGGAAGGAAGGGAGAACGAGAAGGAGAGAAACATCGATGAGAGAGAGGAACATCTATTGGTTGCCTCTTGAACACACTCTGACTGCACCCCAGCTGAGGACTGAACTCACAATCTGGGCATATGCCCTGACCGGGAATTGAACCATGAGCTTTTGGTTTATGGGACGACATTCCAACCAACTGAGCCACAGCAGCCAGGGCTCTTATGTTCTTGTTATAAGAAATTAATAATATAAACTGTGTTAAAGTTCTTAGTGTAATTTCTAGAGTACAAGTATGCTGAGCAATGTTAATTGTATTTTTAGAATAAGACAAAACACCAAAAGCAATCTGGAACTCGGGAATACATATGCTTAATAAAAGTAAAAGGTTAAGATACAAATATGTTGGTTGCATATTTACAAAAATAATAAATGATATATAGTTTACATACCATTTTTAATATTAAAAGGCATTTGACATAATATATACACATCAAAGTCTTAACAAAAAATGCATTGAGTTGGCCAAAAAGTCCATTTAGTTTTTTTCTATTAAAAAAGACATATTTTTTCATTTTTACCAATAACTTTTATTGATTTGAATATTTTGAATATGTTGACTATCTCCTGCATGGTATAACATTGATTGTTTTCAGTTAATGTCTCGATTTGACATCTATCAACTTCAACTGGTCTGACTATGGAGTATCATCCAGTGAGAAATCTCGAGCACAGAATTTCTCAAACCACTTTTGACATGTTCGATCAGTCACAGCACCTTCTCCATACACTACACAAACTTTTTTTTGCCTTTCAGTTGCTTTTTTGAAATAATAAAGTATCATATGCCAAAAATGCTGCGTCTTCAATATGGAAGTGGGTACACAAAATTCACCAATTTTGTTAATTTTTTTAATGCACACTGATATGACAGCAGTCACAATAAAATCTAACAAAATTGTGTTGAATGGAGTTAAAGACAACTAAGTGCTTACTAGAGCCATCTTAAGGGAAAAAAAAAAAAACGTGAACTTTTTGGCCAACCCAATGTAACCAGGTGCTATGCCTCACAGATAGTATTACAAGGATATATTTTTCCTTATGACTTTAGGATTTTTCACTTTTAAAAATAAACATGCATTACTTTTCTCCTTTTCAAGAGTTACTATAGTTTATTGATGTTTTTTTGAGCATTCACAACCAGATTTTGCTTTTATCACTGTTCAATTCCAGCTTCCGCTGAGCATGACCTAACTCAACATTTCTTCCTTCCTTCCCTGCTTCCTCTCTCCTTTTCTTTCCTCCCTGCTTCCTCCCTCTCTTCCTGTCTCTTTATCTCCATTTCTTTTTTCTTTCCCATTTTCCCTTCCATTCCTTTCTCCCTTCCTTCCTCTCTTTCAGAAAGAATAGATAACTTATCTACTGTTTATTTCAAAAATGAGAAAACTAGGGAAATTAGGCTGTTTATATAAACCGCCATATAAATTGGGCAGTTTCCCAAATTTGCTTGACGTTGATGGAAAAACTGACATAAAAAGTAAAATATGTATACAGCCCTGGCTGGTGTAACTCAGTGGATTGAGTGCCAGCCTGCAAATCAAAGGGTCACCAGTTTGATTCACAATCAGGGCCCATGCCTGGGTTGCGGTCCACGCCCCTGGTATGGGCTATGTGAAAGGCAACCACACGTTGATGTTTCTCTCCCTTCCCTTCTCTCTCCCTTCCCTTCTCTCTCCCTTCCCCTCTCTAAAAAATGAATAAACAAAATCTAAAAAAAATTGTAACATTTAAAAAGATATATGTATATATGCATACACATGTAAAATGCTCTATTTATACACATGGAAAATGTTACATGAATGCTCTAGAGTCACTAGATAAGTAATAAATGACTCAAATGCTATATGATTTGCTAGCCAACCAAGTGTGGTCTTTGGCCCAGCAGCATTAGCATCACCTGGGAGCTTGTTAGAATTGAAGACTCTCAGGCCCCGCCCTAATCTACCACATCAAAGTCTTCCTTTTAACAAGATCCCCAGGTGGTTCATATGCAATTAAAGTTTAAGAAGCATTATTGAAAGACTTTAAATAGCAAAGTGAGTTGAGTATTGAGACAATTATCGAAAAGAAAAAAGTCTGTTTTAATTATCTGTATGAGTTTTATAAAGTGATTATTTGAGTTGGGGGGGGTGCGGAGAGAATGTTCAGGATGTGAAATGATCTGGATAAATCCTTCAATTCGGGTTTCCCTGCCACAGTTCAGGCACCGCCATGATGATCGTTCATGGGCGATCATCAAGTGTCTTAAATCCTGGATGAATCAGGGTAAGTATATAATGGCTCATCATTTAAAGGTAAATTAATTTTATGTAATCAATGGTAGGAATTTAAAATTTAAAAAAGAAAATCCTAAATCTTACTATGTGTTTTTTTTTAATTTCAAAGTGATGCCCACCAGCATCTGTGTATTCAAATACAGTGTTTTACACTGTTTTGTTTATTCCAAGCTAAGAGATGAGCATGGACAAAGTTGTGGAGGATAGATGCAAAAGAAAGGATGTAATATTTGGAAACTTTGTAATCATTCTTGTTTTATATAGTGCTATGCTGAGCTCATTGTAATCATGATTGTTAGTAACAATGGCAACTACAATCAAACTTGGGAATCGTGATTTGTAATGGCTGCATCACTCCAACTGAGTCGATGCACAAGATTACTTAATCATTCTCTCATTATATGGATATTCCTACAGTTTTGCTATTACAAATAATGCAATAATAAACATCTTTGTCTAACAGTTTAATCAACAACATCATTTCCATAGTATAAATTCCCAATAATGGAACTATTGAATTCAAATGTATATAATATTATAAGACATTACTTTTTAAAGCAGCTTTAGGTTGAACATGCATTACTTTAAAATGAGTTTTTTAAGTAAAGGAAGAGATTTTTGCAGTAAAGTCAATGAGGATGATAATTGATCTTTATGGCTTTGTTTCTTCTGCTTACTTTGGGTTTTACTTGTCCATCTTTTTTTAGTTTTCTAACTTGAAAGCCTAGGCCATTGGCTTGAATCTATAAATGTCACCTTAGGTATCATTTTAGCGGTGTGAGTTATATTTTCCTTTTCATTCAGTTCAAGTTCTTTCTAACTTTCCCTTTCAATTTCTCCTTGACCCATGGGTTATGTATAATTGTATCATTTCATTTCCAAATATGTTGAGGTTTTCTAGATATTTACTATTGATTTCCAATTTAATTCTAGTGTTGCTAAAAAGGATACTTTATAAGATGTGAATGTTTTTAAATTTATGAGATTTTATGACTTAGATACATTTTATAATTTAGATTATGGTCCATGTTTTAAATGTTCCATGCACATTTGAAAAGAATGTGTGTGTTCCTCTATTGTTTAGTGGAGTATTCTGTAAATGCCAACTAGATCAAATTGATTGATGTTATTTAAATATTTCTTATTCTTGCCGATATTTTATCTTATTGTTCTCTCCAGTATTGAAGGAGGGTTACTTAATCTTACTATAATGTTGGATTTTTTCTATTTCTACTTTTAGTATTGTCAGCTTTTACTTCATGTAGTTTGCAGCTCTGTTATTCTGTACATAAATATTTAGGATTACTGTGACCTCTGAATGTATTGAAATTTTATCACTGTGACATATTCTTGTCTTCCTTTTAATATCATTCTATTTAAAATCTACTTCTTTGGTATTCATATGGATAATTCAGCTTCCTGTTGATTAGTGCTACTATGCTGTATCTTTTTCTATGCTTTTGCTTTGACTTATTTGTGTCTTTGTATTTAAAGTAGGTCTTTAATAAGCAGCTTATGGTTGAACCTTATTGCTAATTGGTTTTCATTTGTCCATTTATTTATTTTATGCCTTTTTTGTTCTTTAAGAACTCAGGATATTATCTCTTTTTTTAATATATTAAGTTTTAACCCTTTCTTTTATTATTTCAGTGGCTATTTTATGTCTTATGTTGTATATCTTACTTTACTAAACTCTAATTTAAAGTTATATTTTATGTAAAATGTAAGAATGTTCCAAAAGTATTTTTTTATTTTTTACTTATTGATCTTTGTGCTATCTTTCCATATATGTTATTACACCCATGCTATAAACCACAAGGCTACATCATTATTTTGATTAAAACAGCTAAATATATTTTTTAAAAATTAATAAGAAAAATGCTACATTTACTTATTAAGTTACTAGTTGCTATTTTCCTTAGATTCTTCGATTGTACTATATTATTGTATTTTTTGGACCAGAAAACACACTTCCCCCTGAAAATTTGGGAGGGAAATGGGGGTGCATCTTACAGTCTGAATGTAGCTTACCTGGCTTGCTGTGGGGGTGGGCAGTGGAGTGGGGTCACAGGTTATTAAGTATTTTACCACACTTTTTGCTTCAAAATTGTTTTTCCTATTTTCCTCCTTTAAAACCTAGGTGTGTCTTATGGTCCAGTGCGTCTTACTGTCCTAAAAAATACTGTATACTGCTTGAAGTTACCCCACAGTTTCTTCTGCAATTTTTAATTTTTCTTTTGAGTCCAGTGTGTCCACGCTGTACTGCCCAGTAGTCACTTGTAGCCATCTCAGTTGTAAGATGTTGAGGTATCAAAGTGGTTCCTTTCAAGTAACCCTTATTTTGTATAATAATGGTTTCTCCAAAGCATAAGGGTAGTGATGCTGACAATTCAGAAATGTCAAAGAGAAACCATGAAGTGCTTTTTTTAAGTGGAAAGAGTTGTATGGATGCATGTATGTATTCATTATATGTCCGTTTTGAGTCCAGGACTGTCCGTGGTTTCCGGCATCCACAGGCAGCCATGGAACATATTCCTCAAGGATAAGGGGCTATGGCAGATCATCTTGAGTTTTGTTCTTGGATGCTATATCAGGGATCCTTAGGACCATGGCAAGTTTTAATGGTTCTCTAGAAAAACAAACATGGCTCATCAAATACTCATACACATGCCTGTGATTTATTGTGGAGAAAGAATAAAACACAAAAATCAGTAAAGAGAAAAGACGCATGGAGCCTAGAATACGGGAAACCAGACCCAGGCTTCCACGGGTCCTCCCAGAGTGGAGCCACACAGATTGCACTTAAAGCCCCAACAGGAGCTGTGACGGTGCCTATGAAATGTTGCCAGCTGGGGAGCACCCCAAGTCTGTCAAGTACCCAAATTCTAGAGTCCCAGAAGGAAAGACAATGTTTAGCACAAACCGTATTGTTTGTTTAACCTGTTTAGGCAGAGTGAGTCATTCTTATCAGTTGATGGTGGGAGCTCTCCCCAAACCTAAATTTCTAGATGCCAGCCAATACCAAGCTTGGTTGCAGGCCTTTCAAAAGATAGCAGTCAGGCTCTGGCCAGGTAGCTCAGTTGGTTAGAGTGTCATCCCTATATGCCAGGGTTGCAGGTTCAATCCCCAGTGAGGATACGTACAAGACTCAACCAGTGAATGCATAAATAAGTAGAAACACAAATTGATGTCTCTCTCTCTCAAATCAATAAATAAAAATAAATAAATCAATCAAAAGATAGCAGTCAGGACTGCTACATTAACTCTATGTACACAAATGCCATTAAGTTATCTGAAAATAGTTTGATTCTTTCAGATCTTGAATTTAAGTTTTACTAGGTGGGGCTAGAGTAATGTTTGCTCTGTGGTTAAGTATTTCCCACTACTGAAAGAAGGCCCTTTGAGTGTTTTATCCAACACTACGTGAATTTAGGTTTTGGAGTATCACTTGGGGATAGGCACTGTTCTAAGACTGGTGTGAGTCCCAGGCACTGTTCCCTCTTACTCTAGTGTTTCTTTGCCAGCCTCCCTAGTTTATTCTCACATAGCTGCGGATCAGGACTCTGCCAAAAACTCAGAGGAAATCCTTTACAGATACCCTGAGTTCTCTCTCTGCAGCAATTTCTCTGTCAGTAATCTGCTCCGTGAATTCAGGGCCCCTTGCTCTGCCCTGTATCTCCTCAATCAGAGGGTCCTGCTGGTTGTGCCTGAGTTTTCCCTCTAGGGGCTGCAGCCCGAAAGCTCTCTCCATGTGGTAAGCCTTAGCAGTCGTAAGGCTTCTCTTGTTTATTTGCTGTCTCTCAGGGATCACCGAGATCACTGCCTTTTATTGCCAGATGTCCGGTGTCTTAAAAGCTTTGCTTCATCTGTTTAGCCTGTTATTTAGTCATTTGGGGCAAAAGGGTAAATCCAGACCCTATTATTCAGTCTTGGCCAGAAGCAAAGATTTCCCAGAAAAGATAAATTTAAGTAGTTACATATTTAGGTATAGTATCAGGAAAGTCAGATTTAAAAAGTCACATTTTGGGGCCTGCTATCAGGTTAAATCTCTTCATATCCTTTATCATATTTCTTTTTCTGCCCTTCACAGCCCCCATGCTTAATATTCTGAAGATTGTCTAGCAGTACTACCTCTTAGTTTGCCTTCCTACTTACCTTTCACACTCACTTTGCTTGTCTGGTATTGGATATTCCAGGACCTTGGAGTGCCTTGAAAATCTCTGCCCAAAATATGTCAATTTTTTCCAATCAGACTTGACTTATAGTGTCCAATGTCTTCTTCTCTCTGTCCTGTCTTTGTCTAGTTGTCTCTGTTTAGTCATAATTATCAATCAGGTGTAGAGCTACATTGTCATGAACAATTTCTTGGTGATCCTTTGTATTTACTCAAAAAAGGCCATAACTCTTCTTGGCTCTCTGACAAGGCTTAGGCTCTATGATAACATTTAAAAATAATTTATATATTTTTAAACATTCTTTCACTTCTTTTTATGTGAATGTGAGTTTCTTAAACAACAAACACTGTCTTCTTTGGTTATATCACAAATCTCCATTGTGTGATTGTATTCTCATAATTGATTAATAAATATTTGCTAAACCATGTTATAATTCTGAACTAAATTAGCCCTAAATAACAGCTTCCATCATCTAATATAACCATTTATGTTATAGTTGAAAATGGTTGTGAGTCCCAATAAAAGCAACAGTGTATTTTAGTAAAACACCCACAGAAAGATGCTTAAGGGGCACAGAACATGGGGCTGAGCCTCTTGGTCAGGGTAGCTCGATGACACTGGTATCAGAGATAAGCACAGAGCTCATCCCTAACAGATATAACAGGCAGGAAGCAGAGGAAAAGGGTACCTGGAAGGCCTGTGGTACTGGCAAGAATAACAGGGCATAACTCAACCATGACTTCATTATTTTTCTTTGCCTTCTGAATTCTTAAACTCAGTGCATTTTATATCCCTCTAAGAAAACTAAAGGAGAAATATAAAAAGTATAATAATACTACTATAGCTAACATTTATTGCCCACTTGCTCATTCCTCTATGTTAAGAACCTTCCAAACAATGTGATGCATTGGACCTCATTTGAGCCTCACAGTGGTTTGCGGGGTAGGTGCTCTTGTATCCACATTCTCAGGACAAGAAAGAGAGGCTCCAAGTGATTCACAGCTTGACCAGAGCTCACAGACCTAGTAAATTTCAAAGCCAGATTAGGGTTTGGGCAGTCAGTGGTCTTTACCATTGGTTTATAATAGTCACAACTCTCACCAACCTTTTTTTTTATTGTTAACTTTACTACAGATATCCCCATTGCATGCCCTACTTCACCCAACCCCTACCCACCCTGGCCTTCACCACATTGTTGTCTGTGTCCATGGGCCATGCATATATGCACACATGTTCTTTGACAAATCTCTTCCAGTCCCCCCACCCCTTGCCCTCTGAGATCTATCAGTCTGTTCCATGCATCTATGCCTCTGGTCTTATTTTGTGTATCAGATTATTCCATTCATTGGATTCCACACGTGAGTAAGATCATATGGTATTTGTTTTTCTGTGACTGGCTTATTTTGCAAAAAGAGGGGATACATTTATATAATGAAATACTGAGCTGCTATAAAAAGAAAGACTCATTAACTCTTGATAGAAATCCCAGCTCCAACTTTCTCAGATATGAAAAGGGAAACTATAGATTATGAAATAAACCCAGGATTATTTCGGCCTTTTTTGTAGTTTGATTTAGGGCCTCAGTGATGTAATCAAGATTCAATTATTTCTTTCTAACAAATCTTTCTCCCATTTTCCTTCTTTTTCAAGACCCCTGCAAAATATAATTAATTCCTTCTCACAGTTTAGCCTTTCATATACCTAGATTCCATCTAAGTAAAAAAACAGGAGAATATTTCTTCATCAACAGTGTAGCTAAAATAACTATTTTTCCCTTATGGAAGACACATTCTCTTCTTACATTGTTCAATGCAATTATGGTTAAAATTTTCAAGAAACCATTTCTAAGTAATAGCATGTGACTGAAATTATAGCCAAAGATTCAGGGGGATAGAGCTGATATACGCCATTTCTAGCTCTGGTCCCGTGAAATCTCCCATATGATCCTTTGTATTCTCTTTTCACCTGTGGATGTTGCCATCAAAGTTGCATTGGAAGCCACATTTAATGATGCAATGGCTTGACTTGCATTGGCTCTTTTCCTGAGTGCATTTATGAAATATAATGTCCCCTTTCTCATTACTCACCTATTTGGGTAATAACATATTTTTAAAAACCATTGTTCAAGCAGTGTTACTTAAAAAACAAAAGTAGTTCTTGGATGGACTTTTATGGCCTAAAGTTACCAGTTTGCCCATGCCTGAAATGTGGCTAAGGGGAAGTGTTGTTATGATTGGTTTGAGTCTCATAGTCATCGGTAAGATTAGAGTTGACTCAAATCTACCTGAGTTACTTGGACTATAGCTACTGTAGTAAAAAATCAAAGGAGCAGAACTTCTCTAGTATAATTTTGGATGAGAGATTCATCAAGTAAGTAATATTTTACACTTATACTGTCCATGGCTTATTGATACCTACTATCTCATTTCATTACATGCCCTTGTGAATTGTGTAATATCAATTATCTTCACATTTTATAGTTGAGGACAGAGTTGAGCAAAATTTAAGATACTACTGTTTACTAAGTATCTCTGAATTTGGGTGCAGATTTATTTATAACTCACTTGAGGTTGCATGTAACTGGAATAAAAGAAGTGATACTAAGTAGGAAACATTTAAAACCTCTACTCACTGACTCCTGCCTCTACAGGGGAATAAATTTCACTTCCTGGCTTGTCCATTTCCTGGCTTATAGAATCCAGGTAACTGGTCATGGTGAAAAAATAAGCAAGAGATAAAAACAAAGTTACAGATACTGAAAAAACAGTAAGGAAGAGACAGAAGCACAAGGAGAGGAAGAGAGAGGAGAGGGATAGATGAGTAAATGCATAATTAATCCAGAGAGTATAAGAGGGAAAGAAAAAGGTAAAACAGCAAATGATACATGGCAGAGTTATGGGGAAGGTTTTGGTGGCTTAGGATGAGGGAAGAGAAAAGCACCTGCTGTTTAGAAAAAACAATACTGAGAAGTGAAGATAATGGGAAAGAGGATTTTTAGGTACATTTGTATCACACTGTTAGACACAGTATAAATATTCAAATTGTTTTAATTGCTTTTGATTATTAAAACATCGATATTTTTAATAGTCAACCAGGTACAGAAACTAATTTATGTTTACTACTAAGTGAGCTAAGCAATATTAGAATTAGATATATTTGAAAGATCATGCACATATTTACAAGCTAATCAAGTAGAAATTCTGTTAAAGATTTGGGTATTTCTGTTTTGCCTCTATAGTTAAAGCTTGTGTAGATATCGGCAGACATTATACTTGAATTTCTAATGACAATGGGTTTCCAAATAGAATCAAAGCATTTCCTAACAAAATATACCTTAAAAGCTTTGAAGGGCATTCAATCTGGACAAAGAATATTCCAGATATGTAAGCACAATATACAACCTAAATTCACATTTTACTTTACAGGATCCTTAATTCAGGTCTGATTGATTTTTTTTATCTGCTTCAATTCATACTTTGACCAAAGAATATCTGTAGATGAGTCTGCACAAGATACATTATTTTTCTTTGTCTTTGAACAACCTGAGATCAGTGTTAGGGAACATCTATTAAAAGCATGTTCGAGGTCGTTCAGTTGCTATATTGAGTGTTGATTTCATGCTTGCTCCCCTCTATCTCTGTGCTCAGAAAAGGAGCCAAACACTCATTGGAACTTTCTTCCTGGACTCTACAATGATAACAACTTTTTATATGTGCTGAAGGTGAAGTATGTTAAAGTCTTTTATGAGCATTGTCCTAGTTGTATTTGGGAAAACAGAAATATTTAATTTATAAGTTCTGGGGTTTTTTATTTTGAGATTTTGAAATTTGTTATGTGACAAGAACTTGTGACTGAGCGGCTTAATTTTAGTCAATTTTATCATTCATTTCTTTAGGGTAACAAATACAACAATAAACACATTTATAAAAAAAAATAAACATTTCTACAGGAAAGCCATTATATGAACTAAAAGTATTCCAGCAAATAATCCCAGTCAGTGACTGTGAAGAAATTAGGTATGGAAATTTAAGTGCTGGAAATGCTTACTTAGTTCAGCCCTAAGGTTATTTTGTTGTTGTTAAAACATAGATTTTGAACAGTCAATGATACCATTAGATTACTTGAGTTAGTTGGTATTTGGAGGCTACATGGGAAGAAGTCTTTCAATCGTTAAGTTCTCTTATGAATAGACTCTGAGACGGAAGTTTGCATGCAGATATTTATCAGGGGGTGTTCTTTGGATCAACAACTGGGAGAAAGTGAAGAAACAGGAGTGGACAAAGGATGAAGTTCGACACTCATAAAGGCCTTAGCCAGTCCCTGGGAGCTGGGATGTCTCTGCAGAGTTGAACAACATAAAGGCCAGGAGGCTTGGGCCTTATGCTCCTGCATGGAGATGTGGGTGGTTTCAGGGAGGAGACGTGACCCTGGGTGAGGTGGCTGTCTTCAGCTGAGGATGCTGTTGGAGAGGTACTCTGATGACAGATGTTAGCAGCTGGCCTATCAGCCCAGCAGCTGAAGGAGCAAGCTCTGAAGAGGGGACATGGCTGGCATACCACAGCATTCCTCCACACACACATGCACACACACACACACAACCTAGAAATGGTCTCCCCGTGCATAGCCCAGTCTTAGAAACTAGACCACGGTTCAGATGCAGCCCCTCTGCAGCAGTAGGTTTTCTCACTATCTACTTAGTGCTCCTCGCACTTTATCTTTTTGTTCTGCTCTGCAATATTTCAGCCGTATTTTGTCTCTGGTTTTATTGCTGCAGCTCCTGCTGTTACTGACTAATTTATCTTTATAATCATGATGTCTCAGGCTTCAGAGATACCACAGCATTCTTTCTGTGGGGCTAACTGCTTCTGTAGGACTTTACCATCTGCTTATTGTCTCACATTCAAATTCTCTAGAAAGTTACTATATTAGACCCTCACTGTCCAAGATAAAGTGTGTCTCGTGGGCAAATTTCTTGTACCAGGTCATGTATGAGCTGGCCTATGTCAATAACCACCTTTGAGTTTGTGATCAGGCCAAATTAGTGAAATCACAGGGCATACAACATAATCTATTTATAAAGAACTTCCCAGCAAAAGGGCTCTGGGCAAGGCAGGCAATAAGGGGCTACTCAGTAAGGGTCAAACTAAAGCTCATTTTCTGCCTCACTGTTACACAGTGGTGATCTCCTTACAGATTCACCCTCCAACGTGTTTGGCCAAGCAGGGGTTCTCAAATTTCACTGTGCACCAAATATCCTAGGAAGGCATTTTAAGATAAAGATTCCTGGGGTAACAATAAGCATTCTGTGTTCATTAGATTGCAGATAACAAAACCACTCTACTTAATTGCAGAGGAAAGCTTTTTAAAGCAGACAATTGGATGCCTATACAGTTGCTGAGGAAGGTTTGCATACCTGGCTCCAGGTGTGACTTCCAGCAAAAACTCTCCAAATAACACCATGGAACTTGGTCATTGAGGGAGTTTCTTTGCCTGTCCTGATCGGGCCATTAGGGAATTAGCCAATCTCTGCTGCCAAATATACCAGCAAAATAGATGGTGGCACCAGAAAGCTATGGAAGAAGCGCAGGGTACACCTACAGTTGTCCTAGGGAAGTCTGACCATAACCTTCATCCTACATGCAGCAGAAATGGGGAAAGTAGCAGGAAAAGGGCCACTGCTCCATGACAGTCACTCCTTCCCTCACACCCTCACGGCTCTGCCCGCTTGCAGAAGAAGAAGAGAGTCTGAACCATCTGCCACACAGCCTGAGTAAATCTGATGCAACTATCAATGATCCACGAATTGAGAAGCAAATTACCAGATGGTGACTCATTGGGTACAAGTTGGTGGATTCTGAAAAAAAAAGCACAACAATAGAAGAAATGGCCTTTCTAAACATGACTGCATTTTAGTGTTATTGCATATGTTATAATTACTGTAAAGTACATAGGGATACTATCTATGATTTGCTGGTTTTTGCTGTGTAAATTATTTGTATTTATATAGATGTAGACACAGCACTGAATGTTAGAGTTTACTAATCTCTGACCTTAAACATTGAAATTCAAGCTAATGGATAATATCATCAACTACCTTAAAGCAGTGGACTGACTACTTAATAAAATTGTGGTTCATATGGCCCCATGACATATAATCCAAATTGCTCTTTAGGGCCATGTTTTCTGCCTTGTTTCTGAACTGATAACAGAGAGAGGAAGGAGACAAGAGGAGATAATGGATGAAGCCCCGGCACTGAGAGCAGCAAGGCATTACTTAGCAATCACCAATCACTCAGAGACAGATCTGCTGTTCGCTTCTCTCCCTGCACCCATTCTGCCACAGGGGAACTTCCATGAAATTAGTGCAGTCTATAGATGTGTTTATGTAACATAAATTAACATATTTGGTAAGCATGCAAACATTATATTGATTCACACTGGATTTTTCCCACACTATTTCATAATTAATTAATCCTAGCTATTTAATTTAGGGAAAGAGTGGATTGATCAAGTAAAAGATACCACCCAGCTTTTAGGTAATTACTATGTTCCACCTCCTCTTTTCATACTGTGATCCTGACAGTGGTTCCTACATTTATTCCTTCTATAGCCTTGGGTCCGGACAGACTGCCAGTGTCCAAGGCCAGGAAGATTTCCACCCAACACTGACAATTCAGTATGTGGCTGAACATTCCTTATTGTGGCAGAAAAAGAGATGTCAAATGCAAGGGACCTCTTAATCCACAGTTATTTAAAACACCCCATCCTTCAGATGCTTTTTCTCTCCCCATTCCTAAAAGGAATATTTTAAGAGAGATGACACTGAAATGAAATACAGATGTATTTATTGGAATATATTTTCCTGGAAATGTATTAACGATAACTGCTTTATAAATTATGCTCATTGAATACTTTCTAAACTTTCAAAATAATAAAACATGCCTACTAATTTTTATGTGAAAACCTACACCTGCTGTTCTTGACCCAAGGGTCCCTGTTATCTTTAAAATATTAAAAACCCAGAAGTGGCTCCCTAATTTTTCTCAGATGAGACCTTCATTGTAGCTTGCATTCAATGAACATCTCTTGGTGTAATCTAGGTAGTGAACAAAACTAACTAACGAATGCTCTTCACAGTCTCCTAACAATTTATGATGATATCTCATGTTGAATGTGTCTGCCTGTTGTGCCCAGGATTTCTGGAGATACCTTTGTAATCTTAGTAGCATGACCACTGTTACCCTCTCAAAGGCCTGACACAGCATGTAACTATCTCCATTTACTTCCACCTGGGAAAGTTCTAGCAGCTGAACACAGAGTACATCAACACAGGAGAACTCAGCCAACTCTGGAGGGAAATAGGACTTATTATACTGTTTTAAGGATCTTACATTATATGTAAATTAATGTAAATTTTGGAATTAGATTGTGATGGGATGAAATTTATATTTTAAATTCTGAACAAGCATTTAAAAGTAACACAAAGAGACAAATATCAATATTTTAACCAGGTAAGAGGCTAAGAGCTTGCTTAACTTGATGACTAGAATCTATCACATACCTTTAATATACTTTAACAAACATTATATAAAGAGAAATCTTAAAGCCTTCTTCTTAAAGTCAGCAAAGATACAAGTATGCTCACCTACTGCTTCTATTCAACGTTATATTGAAAATCTTTGCTAGCATGTATAAAAAATAAAAAAAGAAAAATATTAGTTGATGATTTCATTATCAAAAGAATCTACAAATTATGAATTGATAATGAATCCAGTGAAGTTTCTAGATATAAGATCAATAAAGAAAAATTATTTGCATCCCTATCCATAAGTGCTATCTGGACATAAGCAAGGCTTAAATAATATAGGGTTTTATAGGGCGTTTTTTTTTTATAGTAAGGGTAGTGGGAAACCTTTATAGAATTTTGAGCAAGGGTATTATATTGTCTTCTAAGCAAAGATTAGAAAGGAATAAAAGTAAAGATAAGTAGACCTAGTTAGGAGGCTGCTGTTGTAATTCAATGACAAGTGAGGGTAGGCTGGATGAGGAAAGTGATATAGGATGCTCTCTTCTGTGCATGAATGCAAGATAGAGTCTGGGTGTCTCTGGTTTATAAGGAATGGTTAGAGAAAGCAACGAGTCTGGCAGGGCTTTCAGGTTTATAGAAAGTAACAACAGAGAGAACAATAGAACCAATACATGAGCTAAAAAACATGGGAAATAGTTGTATTTACTGGTCAGGCACAAGATGAATTGTTCAGTTGGATATGAAGTTTCAAATCTTCACAAGATATCAAACTGGAGATAGTCTTTTAGGAAATTGTATACACAGATGTGACTCATAGAAGAAAAGCCTGAGCTGGAGATACAAGTTGAGAATCTATAGGATATTGAAATCAGAGAAACTGTGCAGCAGCAGTGTAATAAGAAACTCAAGACAGTACTGATTCCAATTTATGATTTGTTAAAAGGACTTTTAACAAAGTTTTTTAAGTTTTTAACCTGATTTTTTTTAAATGTGATCAGAGAAGTCGGAGAAAAATCAGATAAACATGAAAGAGATCATTGTGGATTCAGTGAAAAGTTGGTGAGAAAGTAGAAATGGGAGAGTTGGGGGAAGAGAAGGGATGGATGGAAAACAGAGGGTCTTACATCTTTGGCCAAGAGGAAGGATGAAAGGATGTCAGACACGATGGACACAGCTGGATACAAGATGGTAAAAGAATTCACCTTGACATTTGACTGACTGATGGGGATTTCTATTCTTCCTGGGATTCTGTTGAGAAATGAGGAGGTAATAGTTTAAAGTGAATTTAAATTTTCTGTTGAAACATGCCAGTTTGTCTGATGATGACACAAATTTCTCATTACCATCTCCTCTTCAAACCACTGTTAAGTTTTTCTACAGAATGTTATAAAGTTATGTGGTATGTATTTGGTACAAAAGCATCACATTTAAGTCTTTCTCTGTTCTTATTAATATGAGCCAATCCAAGTAAAAGTTAATGCAAACCAAAATGCCAACCTGGACATTAAAATTTTATTGCAGTGTTAGATTATAAGGTGTTTGTTGAACCACACAACCCAGAATACGTGCATAACAATTTTTTATAACATTATGGCTTTACTTGCAAATGATTTGGGGCCTAATATATACTCTTTCTTAAACTCAGCCTCCTTATGCATAAAATAGAATAAAATAATAGCTCACTCAAAGACTTATGTGAAAATTAGAAGAGTTAATATGTGTTCAACATTTAGAAAATGGCTTTCATACTCAATTTTCAGTAAGTATAAATTATTATTCTTAATAATTTTTTATTCTGGAATGAATACAAACTCTTTTAGTAATTAGTATTAAAAGCTAACTATCCTCTGAGGGTATAACCATAGGATTCTCTATTGTAAAAATTAAATTTGACAAATTTTGGGTTTGACTCTCTATACTACCTATTTCAGACAGCTGTGATTCACAGGTAACAATATTACACGGGATAATTGTTTCCAGGTTAACTGCTTCTACTTTGCAAAATTCATTTCCTTTCTTAAACTTTTGCATATTTGAATAGGAAAGTAATGCTATTTGACTTTCCATGGGCTCAGTCATCAAATCTTCTGTCAAATTTTCAATATCTATATTTAAATACCCTAAACTTTTAATCACAGGCATTCTGGCACTAGAGTTTTTTTTTTAATTCCTGGAAAGTTTGAACTGAAATGAGTTTGGCTAAAAATCTGGATTTGTATTGATTCACTGTTTACCTTTTATGTATAAATTATCTATTTTTAAAGCCAACACCTGCTACTGATTACTTTAAAGGTCCAAGTATTTCACAGTTCCTATTTATGTGGATTTAGTCCCAAATAAAACTAATGTCAAATTACTTTAGTCACTTTTTTTTCTTCAAATTCTCTTTACTATGATTCTCAGAGCCAAGGAAATTAGATGCATGGTTACATGGGAAAGCAGATGTTGTGCCGACCCCAGTTGAGAAAATCCATAGTCACTTGGGCTTCTCCTGTGAGTGTGGATCCCATTGAAGTTGCATTTCCATGTGCCAATAACAATGTCTTTTCCCCTCAAAGGTCAAAATTGTTTGCTATATGAAACTGCTGGACAAATGGAATTTGATAATAAAATGGAGGACAATTGAGGCTAGGCAAGAATATGAGTTATCCTCCCTCCTTCCCTAAGAGTTGCATGAGAAATTAGTAATTCACTATTTTAAAGTAGTGGTTTGCTTTTTACCTTTTATTGTCAAGAAATAGAAGAAGATCATAAAACTTTGTAAGAAATTGCTATGCCATTTATTTAAATTTGTAATTCTCAGTTCCATCTTGATAAAACAATCATTATAATGTCACTAAATTTTATGAATTGTTGGGATCTTTTTTCTTCTCCTAGAATTAGTAATAAAAAAGGAAAAATGAATTCAAGCAAAAAACTTCAAATTACTTGTTGAAAAAGTCTCTACAAAAATAATCTCAGTAATTAGTATTTCTGCTGCTAGTCCTTTAATATCAGAGTCAAACCATCATATTTTATGCACATATCACGTTTTTCAAGAAAAGAAAACACAGTTTATTGCCACCCAGTTTTCTTTGTAGAACTATTAAGTTACACAAAGTCTCTGTGTTTACGTATTCATTGCAGGCCTTTTCAAGCAGATCACTTACAGCTTTGAGAATCAATTTTCCTAGCAATATCATGGCTCGCTTACATTCTCAACTACATAAAATTTTTACTCATTTTTCTGGGCTGGGTATTCTAATGAATTAGTTCTACTGAATCCAGAACACTAATAAAATGATGCATATAATTTAAAACAAAACAATACAAGACTCTACAATGTCCAGCTGGATAAACTTCCTTGGTGACTGCCTGATTATTACATTATTACTTCCTACCTGAAACATCTTCCAATCATTTTATCATTGAGCTGTCCAAAGCAACCACCGCCACATGAACTGCAACCACAATGATAATGTCGTCAACTGCACGAGAAGATTAAATTCAGTAAATATAATAATAGAGGTTTCCTGGTATTTGGCTGGTACTGGATTGGTTTCAGTTCTCTGTAACACAAATGCTACTCATCACAATGTCATTGTCGGAAAAAGAAAATCGGCCAGCTAGATCCTATGAGCTGATTAGCATAAAGGAAATCTATACTTGTGAACACAGACAAAACCTGGCTTTGCAGGACACAATGAATGTGATTGGCACAACTGTTTGACCCCTAGTTTAAACGGGGGATTCTTGTGGTTCCATTCTTCCTTTAGAGTCATGGTGTGAAATGAAGGCAGAATGCTCCCATTCTAACTCGTTCCATTTCTCTTCTTTCCTCTATTAGTCAGCTTATAAAGCTTTTACTGCTAGCCCTAAGATCCTGGTTGTATGATAAAGGAGCAAATGTTGCCATTGGAAACTTTGGTTTGGCTCATTTACTGTCTAGGAAACAACCACAAAAAGAAGTGAAAGAGAAATGTACTTTGTGAGTGCTTTAAAGAATGACCAAATTGACGAAAACAAATTTAACAAAGAGAATTTGTGAATCAAATAGCCAGCACCTTACTTGAGACAATCAATATCATTTCTTCTCTCAGTATAAAAAGAATACTGAGACCAAACTGACCTTTTCCTACAGTGCAAAGACAACTTACTTGCATGTATCTCTGTGTCTGACTGGTGCAGAAAGTCAGTTCACTTTCATACGGTCTACACGGCGATATCTTGGATGAAGTTATACCTGCGACTCGGCTTCAAACTACAAAAGTCAGCACATGGGCTTGGTTGAAAACTATTTGCTGGCTTAGAAATTGTAAAATAAATAGATATATTGAACTCTTACTTTATGCCAGGTTCTCTTCTAAGTGCTTCACAGACATTATTAACCCATTTGATCCTCCCCATAAGCCTTGGAGGGAGGAATACATATTCTCCCCTTTATGGATGAGAACATTGGGAAACAGTGAGGTAAAGGTCCCCAGAGCTCATAAGTGGTCAAATTTAAATTTAAAAAAAGGAAGTCTGGCTTCCAGGTCCGCTCTCCTCACCACTGTGTAGCCATGCCAATATAAAAGGTCTGATTTAGGAGACTGTGGTACTGTGGAAATTGGTTTGAACCGACTTTTCCTCAGACAAGCTCTCTGTTCCTGAGCAAAGCAGTTCATTGTACTGGACTTGGTTTCTCCATCTGTGAGCTAATGGCACAATCCTCAGAGCATATGTTAATTTGCATACATATGTATATTTTGTTCTGATTGTATATGACATACGTCTATTTTGCATATATATATATTTTGAGAATTAAATCTTATCTCTCTTTATCTATTCTGTTGTATGGAGACCCTCTTTACAGCAATAAAAAGTGCCACGGCTGCAACTCTCTCTGGATGAACAAAATGGTCTTTCTCTCTATACCCACTTTATAAATGAGATCATCTTTCCCCTCTGAATTTGCTCCATCCCTCTGTGCTAAAACATATATAGTCTTCATTCACATGGTTGAAATTTGCTGATGGTAAGGTTATCTAAATTCTGTGTTCCAATGAGAAAGAAAAGCTTATGCCAGATCCACTAGAGATAACATGTCCAATGCTGTGCAATGTAACATTCTTTATATCTCAAAGGAGAAAATGAGCTCCTATGGAAAGACCATAAAACACTACAAGTGAGGGGATTCAAAGATATAATAATCATTTTCTAAAACAATGATCTGAGAAATAAAAGAGAACCAGAATTGCAAACAAACGAAGGTAAATAATAATCATTTGGTAAAGCTATCTTTCAGGTTATGGTAAATTTTCATGAAAAGTCCTCATTAGAATCAAGAGGAAAGTGAAAGAATGATTTTAAAACCTCTTGCCTTTTAGAGTAGTTTTTCAATAACATTTAATAATGAAACACATATATAATTGAAGGAAATTAAAATAAATTAAAATTTTATATTTTGATAGATATTAATGAATATTAACAATCTTGCTGTGCTAATTGGCAACAAAAATCCTCCATTAATTCTCCACCACACTGATACAAAACCAAAGAAAATGAAGAGAATACACCTTTTCTCACTTTGTTCATTCTTTTGAACCCAGCCGAATTTTCAACTGCCTCTTTTGAAGTAGCCTATGTAACCCCTGGGAATGAATTGTGCTTTAGGGGGCACTTCCTTATATCACTCTGTGTATGTGAGGCTTCATTGAGTAGTGCTTTCCTAGGATACAAGTATGTGACAACTACTTGGAGGAAAATCCTGTCATACTCCTGTGGTGATATATCCCAAGCAAGAACAGTATATCTTAGACACATCAGTTGGTATTAAAATAATGAGGTTTTTTTTTGTTTGTTTGTTTTTTTGCCAATGCCTGTCTTGCATGTATGTGTACTGTAGTGTAAACTTTGAAATGAGTAAAATATTTTATGAATTATATTCATTATTGATTTCCCACTATACATGTAACAACATTTTTAAGCTGCTGCTTACATTTTTACTTTAAATTTCTGTTAAAAGGATTATTGATCATATTCAGGTTTTAACACTTTACATCTGTTTGCTACAACTGTATCTTAGCCTGTATGGCCCCATTTCCATGTCATTACTTTGCATTTGTACCCCGCTGCTAGAGGTGATAGTGTGCATTAGATAGTGTGATCTCGTCACAAGGCGTTGTTTCCAGTTTTTCATGGTTATGAATAAAGCTGTGAAAACATTATGCATAGGTTCTGGTGTTAATGAAAGTTTACATTTCCTTTAGTGAAATATTTAGAAGCATGGTTGTTGGTACATATATTAAGTACATGACTAGCTAGCTTCATAAGACACTGCCAAAATGTTTTTCCAAAGCGGTTGTACCAGCATGTACTCCTGACAGCAGTGCATGACAGTTCCCCTTGCTCGGCACCCTCTCTAGCACTTCATATTGTCTGATTTTTTCTGGTGTTACTCATTGTGGTAGATGTAGTAGTATCTCGGTGTAATTTCTTTTCAAACTTAATTTTTATTCAAATACAGTTTACCTCCAATTTTATTTTGTATTAGGTTCAAGTGTACAGCATAGTGATTAGACAATCATATACTTTGCAAAGTGTTCCACCTAATATTTTCAGTACCCACCTGGCACTGCACATAGTTACTGAGATATTATTAACTATATTTCCTATGCTGTACTTTACATCCCTGTGACTATTTTGTAGCTGTTAATCTGTACTTCTCAATTCCTTCACCTTGTAATTTTAAAATGGGTGTAGTTTTTTTGAGATATGATTGATAGAAACCAAGTAGTTACCACATGCTGTGATCTTCATTGTTGACGTAGATTTAGATTTCCATTTTGCATCATTTTACTTCTGAAAGAATGACTTTCAGATTGATATGACTTATATACCTTCCAAAGTGACATCATTATTGTTGTTTCTATTTTTTTAATGTATTTTCTCCCCTTCCCTGACTTTTAAACTGCCGACTTTATCGCTGATTTTGAGCAAATTGATTATGAAGTTCCACGGTAAAGCGTTCTTTACATTTTCTGTGTTTGAGGTTCCTTGGGTCTTTTGGAAATGTGGGCTTGTAATTTCCATAATATTTGAAAACTTTTCAGTCACTACTTCATTAATTTTATTTCTATTCCTCTCCACTTACCTTTAGAAACTCTAATTACATGTGTTTCAGATATCTTTGAATTGTCTTACACCTTATTGATTCTGTACTTTTATAAAATTCTCTCTGTTTTATGATGGACATTGCTATATTCAAGTTCTTTATGCTTTGTCTTCAAATGTGCTTATCTTCTGTAATGTCTAATCTGCTATTTCATCTAATGTGATTTTTATCTCACATATTGTAGTTTTCAGCACCAGAAGTTTGATTTGGGTCTCTCTGTCTTTCACTCTTTAAACTCATACACAATATATGTTTCACTTTAATTCTTTGAACATATGGAATACACAGCTTTAATGTCGGTGTCTGCTAATTCTATCACTTGTGTCAGTTTGGGGTTAGTTTTGATGGGATGCTTTTTTCTTCATTTTAGGTCATATTTTCTGCCTCTTTCTATATCTCATAATATTTTACTTGTCTTAGTAATTAGTTGTCTTACTAATTTTAGGTTGGTACAACCTTGATATTTTGATATGATTGTAAAATTCTTTAATTTTTTTTTCTTGGGATGCAGTTAAGTTACTTGGAAACCGTTTGAACATTTCAGATCTTGCTTTTAAGATTTATTAGGTAGGACCATGGAGGGCAAGGGCAAGGATCAGTTATCACCACTGATGTTGCCACTTTTGTGTGCTCCACACAATGTCCTACCTGATAAAGGACATTGAGTTTATGAGTTTTGCCAATCTAGCTGGTGAGAACAGGGTTTTGGGGTTTTTTTTTCTCATAACCCTATCTGAGTATAAAGCACTGTTTCTTCTCCTCAGATAGTTCTTTTTCCATTTTAGGTGGTGTTGTCATATGCATGTTGTGACATTCACTCAGGTGACTATTGGAAAAGACTGCTCTCTAGATATCCAGAGTTCTTTCTCAGTGTAACTCTCTCCTTTAATACTCAACAACTTTTATCTCCAGTGATTCCTCAATTCAGAGTTTTCTAGCTAAGCCTGTGTTGATCTTTCCCCCATAAACCAGGAGAAATCCCTTGCTTAAAATAAAAAAAAATAAAGGTGATGGTGTTTCAACATGTCATCACACCCTACAGAAAGCAAAACTCCTATCCAAGTACACAGTCACTTCTGAATTATTATTCATGAGTCTTCGCTAGCTCCAAGAAAGAACAGAGATGAACTTTTAAACTTTTTTTTCAGAACTCTGTGAAATACGGACAATTTTATAGAGACAAGGGCTAAGTCCTCAGGGAAAGAGATCCTGGGCTCAGAGCGGCTGGAGTCCCAGAGGTAAAGGGCTGCCAGGAGGTTCTGGGAAAAGAGTTTCAAAGTCCTAGAACCCACCCATATTTGACTTGGATCTGATGATGGTTGAGCTTATTTTTTGATCAGGCATTTTTCAGTTTCAGGGCCAAGCATAGGAGAAATAGATAATATTCTATAAAAGGGATTTTTAAAAACATACACATGATTTACCTGCATTCATATCAATCAAATAACTCCCTCTCCAAACTTTTACCCCTATAGATGTCTGAAGATGTTGAATTAGACAACCTCAGGATTTATGTACAAAGTAAGCTCAGGGCAAGAGGGTGAAATAATGATCTTACATAAAACAGTGTGATCTAATTCCATACCCCTACTAAATTCTCATAGTGCTGGCTATTAGGCCACAGACCTCAAGAAAGAAACCAAAATCCTCCTTTGCAGGATACCTGCTCGTCGAGGAGAAAAAGTCTATGAAGACAGATGTTTGGAAGCCTCTCAGCAAAAGAGTGAAATCCCCAGACACTTGCCCTATGTGAGGTTGACCAGTCGACAAACCCCTACCATGCACACACTGTGATGACTTATTTTTAACATATGAAGTAACAGCCCATCATTGGTCATCCTGTTGATAAGTTAGAGGAAGTTTTCATCATGAAAATCAGAACAAAGCAAAGTAACAACACAAAAATAAGTTTTTGAGACACAAAACAAAGAAAGATTCAGAGATACTATAATTTATATTCTCACAGATAAAATAGACTACTCATTCATAGAATAGAAATAAGATGCTATAAAATACAAAAACTTAGAGACTAAATGCTTAGTTTCCACTGGCATTGTAGAAGCTAAGAATTCTAAAGGAAATTAGGACAAAATAATTGAGAAATTGAGGATATGAAATTAATGAAAAGAAGATCAATACAGGAAGGCTTATAGTCCATTAATAGGAGCTTGGAATGATAATGGGGAAAAAGTGAAGGAGAAAATTTTACAAAAAAAAATATGATTATTTAGATTAATGAGACCCAGAGGGAGCCCAGCACAATTAACTGAAACAATTCATATGAAATCATATACTCTTGAAATTTTGAAACATCATGGCAAATAATATGAATGAATCTTTTTGAAAAGCTTATATATATGTATACACACACATACACACACACAGTCTTCCCTTCATGAATTCTGTACTTGTGAATTTTCCCATTTGATAAAATTTATTTAGAACCTCAAATCAGTATTCCTTGTGTTTTCTGACCATTTGTGCAAGTACCACATGTGAAAATTTTTGAGGCACCCAAGGTATACTCAAGGTCTGTCAAGACGGTATTGAGCCATGTAACATGAAAAATAGAGACATTTATCGATGATACAAGAAATACTGTAGATAGGACAATGATTCTCAGTCCCCTTCAAAGTAGGCACTTTGGACCTCACACGGTTCTTCCAATTGCCATTAGCTGTCCAGTTCTATTTTCCTGAATCTCATTGAAGTTCCGAAGTCTCTTCCTTTTCAAATGTGATTTTAGTTTTGGGAGAAGCCAGAAGTTGAAGGGCACAAAATCTGGGCTGTAGGGGGTCTGAGTTACCTGGGTAATTTGATGTTTCTCAAACAACTCTGCATGAGATGTGATGCATGAGCAGTCACGTTGTTGTGATGAAGCTGCCAATCAGCAGTTGTCCATAGCTTTGGCCTTCTGAATCATCCAAATAGTTTCTGTGGAGGAATGTTCAAGTTTAATGCAAAATTTAATGCAGATTCATTGCTCTACTTAGTCATTTTGAATGCGATGGCCACACAGTATACATGCTCACTCCACGGTGTCTACCGCCCCCACTGACTAGTACAGTGTAGTCATCATTGTTCACACATGTACATTCCTGTCCCCTCTCCTCAGCTGTTAGGTTACATTGATGTCATGCAAGCTGTTCCCCTTGTATTAACAATGGCTGGGCTTTTTCCAGACAGACTTCATCTTCCCAATCAGATTGAACAAGGCAATACTGCGTTCTTGTTTCATCTCCTATAGTGTAAACAAGCATTCTATTCATGGTCTGTTTATTATATGTTTTTCTCAATTTCATGGTTTTTATTGGTGATTTTGCTGTTTCAAATGGCTACCTAACTAAGTCTAAAGTTCTGTTAAGTATTCCTAGGAAAAAGAAAACCCTGAAGTGCCTTACAGAGAAAATATATGTGTTTGATAAGCTTTATTCAGTCATTAGTTATTGTACTTTTGAGTTATTGATTGTGATTTCAATGTTAATAAATCAACAATATATATTAAATAAGGTGTCCTTAAACAAAAGTACACATAAAGCAAAGTTATGTATTTATCAGTTGATGAAAACATGAGAAAATAATTTTTAAGTTTCTTAATTTTCAGGTGCTTTCTTATATAAATAACTTAAACCATGAATAAATAAAAGGAATAGGTCATAGGTGTACATGTTTGCCAAAACTGGTCTGTTTATTTAAAATGATACATCTTATTGAATATAAATTATATTTCAACAAGTTCATGTAAAAAAATAGAAATACATGGACTCAGGAAGTATAGAATCTAGAATAGAAGAAAAGCAAAGGGAATCCCTAGAGTGATTATTAAGATAAGTCCTAGTATGACAAGGTAGCAGCAGGTCTAGAAATTTCTGATCGAATAAGGAAAATGAAATGTACCTATAGCAGATATATCTTCAAAAAATAATAATGAAAAAATGAAGGACCTGGTACAATATCAGACATATTTGATCACATATAAGAGTTTACATTACCACTAGAGTGTTTGAGAATATGTTAATGATAATTTTGTAGAAAATAGATTATCTGAATAACCTAGATAAATGCTAATTCTGGGAAAAATAAAAATGGTACAAAAAAGCACTTGCCATATTTCACCATGTGGTACAATTAAAATTTTAAATAATTGTAAAATGAAAAGTAATTTGTGGAGATAAAGAATTAGAATTCATTGTACCTATCCTAGGAACAGATAAATCCTGTTAATATTTATTTATAATTATAGAACCCATAATATATAATATCCTGCTTTAAAATATATTATTACTGCCTTTCATATAGTTAAACATTCTTGAATAAATTTTAATAAATATGATGACTTTACTGTTACATGTTTTTATTTTCTTGAATTTGAAGATTTTTCATTTTGGGGGGTCATATACCACTGAATTAGTCAGGGTTCTCTAGAGGATCAGAATCAATAGGATATATCCACAATGAGATGTATTTAAGGAATTGGTTCTCTTGCTTATGAAGACTGAGAAGTCCCATTATCTACCATCTGCAAGCTGGAGTCTCATAAAGCTGGTGGTATAAATTCTAGTCCCAGTCTGGAGGCCTAAGAACCATGAGGGTTGATGATTTAAGTCCCAGGATAGAAGAAGAGAATGGTATCTCAGCTTAAATAGGCAGAGAACAAATTCTCCCTTCCTCTATCTTTTTGTCCTTTTTCAGGCCCTGAACAGATTGGATGATGCCAGCCCACACTGGGGAGAGCAGTCTGCTTTTCCCAACCTACCAATTGAAGTGCTAATCTTATCTGGAAACACCCGCGCACACTTACCCAGGAATAATGTTTAATCTGAGCAATGAGGGGCCAGTTGAATTGATCCATAAAACTAATCACCACAAGTTCACTCCTTGTCAACACGGCAGCCATAGCACCTTCTTAAACCACACACCCCTCTGGCAAAGGATGAGAGAAAGAGTTAACAGTATACATTTTTGGTAGTGTGCCTGGCTCCTTCCTCAAAGGATCCAGCCTCTTCTTTACTCAAGGGGTTCTGAGTCTATAAGCTGGCTCAAGTTTGGGAAATAATTGACTAAAATCTGCTTTTTGATTCAGTTTAGACTTGTCTACCTAACCTCAAACTTTTCTCTTTACACATATCAAGCAAAAATTTAGTGGGCTTCCTCTCTATTTCACATCTAGAAACTCCTTGATCAACATTGGTCTGCATTCCTCGGGCTATTTCCATTGCTGCTTTGACTCTGCTGTCAGTTACATGAACCAGACACATTTTGCCTTTGGCAGCTGAGTATGGCCACTTGGCTCCTATTGTCACTGGGTCCAATTACTCCCACTGCCTTTGTTTTTCTCAGTTTGGTGACTGTAGTTCCCATTGTAAAGTTTGGACTGGCTAGAAAAGAGATCACACAGAACTCTTCAAGGATATCAGGGTTTCCCTTCGCAAATTTACTTCTCGCAGTGTTGGTGAGAAGCATATCTTCTGGACCCTCCAAGGGTGGGTGAGCAGGTCTTAAATGACAAATCCACTCTATCATTCTATTCTTCTAAACCTTTCAATCTCTTCCTTTACATTAAACCAAGGCAGATCTGGCATTTCCAATTTACTCACTGTGCCCCATGTTTTGGTTCATGTTTCAGCCAACCAACCAAACTATTAGAGGTCTTTCAATTTCCTCAGCTACATTAAATGTAGACTCTCTGTTGAGTGAGCCCATATGGAGAAATATCACCTCACCCAAATTATATTCCTTCCACCATTTTCCTATATGTTTGTTTCCATCCCTGCACACATCCCTGGATTCTCCTTGTGTAAATCAGAGAACTCAAGAAGCTATTTTGGAGTGTAGCATGTCTCCTCATGGGTCAAATCTTGAACCTCAACTTTAGGAGCCTGCTGGGATGTGAGTTTGGTTACATAGCTGGAAGCAAAGAGGAGTGCTGGGGGTTGGTCCTGAGAAGAATCAGCATTGTCTTGCAGGACCCATGCCTCAGGGGAAGCCATTACAGCTTCCTCAGGCAATTCAGTGTTAATCCCCTTAGACAAGGGTGGAAAGTCGGATACTCTCAGGGTAGGGGATGTTACCACCAAGGAGTGTGTGAGGCTACTTTCACTGAGACTGGTGAGGGCTCTTCCATTGGCAAAAAATACTTGTGAGAATTTAGGGGCTCAATGTCTTTAGCTTGATTAGGATTTTCTCATATGCGCCCCTCACAACTCAGCAGATCATATTCTTTCCGAAACAAGCCCCTCATTTTAACTGTCTGCTGTTAAAGCCTACTTGTAGGGGTAGACATCCTCTAAAGCTGAGAGTTCAAGTCGAAATGTAATCTAGCCAGTCAGGATGAGATTGTACATTTGACTTCAGTAATTTTAGCCCTGGGGCTTGAAGAAGGTCATCTTCAGGGGACACACAGAAGCCTTCAGGTCATTTTAATGGTGCTTGAGCTGGAAATTTCAAATCCTTGAGCTCATACTTTTCTCTTACCACTTTGTCCATGGATATTAGGAGTAAGCAGTCAACCTTATTATGTTTACTAGTTTTCAAAATAATTTTGAAAGTGTCATCCATAGTCACCCAGCACCTTGTTTTTCATAAATAGCTGATTAAGAATATCCAATGCAGATATTTTGCATATCTATCACCAGTTCATGCTATACACTAATTGTGCTGTCTTTACTACTAAACATAGTTGTTAGCATATTTAAATTTAGGCAGTTTAGAGAGACAATTCCAGAAACCCCAGAATTAATTCAGCAAATTTGTCTTTATATTTTACATTTTTTTACAACTACTCTTAGTTCCAAAATTGGACTTACTCATTGTTCTCCAGAGTAAAAGAGTACACACACACACACACACACACACACACACACACACACACAGAATCTCACAGTCTGCCGTCTGCAGGCTGGAGATGGAGGAAAGCAAGTGGTGTAAAGTCAAGTCTGAAGATGGCAGAATCAGAAGTGCTGCCCAATCCAAGCCTGTGTTCTCAGTTTATACAATGACACAGCTGGAGGAACTCTGCCTTCCTCTGTCTTTTTGTTCTGTTTAGGCTCTCAGGGGTTGGATAATGCCCACCCACAGTGGGGGGGGAGGGCCCTCTTCTTTTCCCAGCCTACCGAATCAAATGCTAATCTCATCTAGACACACCTCACAGACACACCCGGAAATAATGTTTTATCTGAGCAACCAGTCCTGACGCATCATCCTTCAACAATATGCAGTCTTCCTTCTGGGCAGGAAATTCTAGATTTTCTTCCTGCCTCTCTCCGCCTCCACCCCCTTTTTTATGTGGTACAAAGTTATTGGAAGTAACCTTCTTTTCCTGTTGATTTCCTTGGACGGCCTGCCCTTCCAGACTTCAGGCACGTCTGCACTTGGCATGAAATGTTTCTCAGAACCAAGGAGTTCTAAGTTATCCTCTTACCCAAGCTCCAGTTATTTCATGTATACCATTTTATGTGTCTTTATGGGAGTCAGAATCTTGAAAACAGAATACTACCTCTTGTTTTTAGGGTACTCCTTTACTGAATGTAGTGCAGTACTGGACATGTAAGTCCAATGATTGATAAACTTGCAAGGTAAAGGTTCTAACAGTTTGGGGAGGGAAGGAAAAAAAGAGCAATGGCCAGGCATTATGATATGTGTTTGTTTCCCTTATGCAGTATTCAGGAAGAGAGTGTAGGCAGGTTGGGTATCACAAATGTTACAAATTTTCTGAAATAGGACAGCAGTGAAGGACATTCAACCTTGAGTAGTGAGTTACCCATTTGGGGGTCACTCTTATCCTTCTGAAACATTTTATAACAGAGTTTAGCTCTCTCATAGCCTCTGAAATGAGACATCATAACATAGTTTTGAAATTAGCCTGTTTTTAAGACCATCTGATTTTTTTCTTAAAACCATAAACAGTTTATGTCCTAGATTCAGTACTGTATTTCGTTAAGTGGAGTTACCAGAGAGTGTATTATTAACTCTTCTCTATAAATCAGGGACAAAAAAAAAAGCCCACACACTATATGCTTGAATTGATTTATTTCTGATCATTTCATAGTAATTCTCTTTTCAATCCTTTTTTTAAAGACATCATTGCATAAATTGTTGAGGAGGTAGATTATTTAAAATCAGAAAGCATTTGGCCAGAGCAAACGGCTCTCTGGCAAATGGGGACACTGGTGCCCAGGGACACGGGGAGAGGCCTTTCTTCTTGCATCGGTGCTGTGTGACGTTACTCTGCTTAAAGGCTTGTGTTTTTCCCTCACTTCCCTTTTCTCTACCAAGCTGTAAAAATCTCTGTCTCCTTTTGATTTCCCTCTCATGTCACATGATTGCATGGTGATCTCTACAGATTTTTATTAAGAAGTTATTTTATGAGACTGTTTTTTCTATTTTGCTTTCTAAACTGTATGAACAAGATTCTAGCTGAAGAGGACAGGAGAACCAAGTGCTTTAGAAACTTATCCCTAGGGCAGGGGTCCCCAAGCCCTGGGCTAAGGACACTACCAGTCCAGTCCAGCCCCATAGGAAACCAGACCCCCAGCGAAGCTCACCTGAGCCCAGCCTCCTGTCCTCCCCTCCTCACCACACCCCATCCATCCACAGCCGGTGAGCAAGTGAAGCCCAACTAAGTAACACCCACCCCACATCTTCAACAAAATTAGTCCCTGGTGCCAGAAACGTTAGAGACCACTGCTCTAGGGTGATTCTGCATTGCGTTGTACCCTGTTTATGCTTGTTTTTTCTAGCATATGTATTAATTATGCCCTTCTCAACCTCTAAAATGTCTGGGTTTAGGTGATAAATTATAATGGCCTATCTTATCATAGGGCAACATGTGTGTTCTTTGCAACTACGTGGCCAACTATTTATCTCAGAGCAACAAAAATCCAAATGGCAGAGGAAGGAGGGGAAACGTCCAGCCCATTTTCTTACATTTGAAATGTGGAACAGCACTATGGCCATTTCTGCTTCTTGGTTAATTTCTTGCACATATTTGTCTGAGTAGTTGTGCACACACAGTATTTCCTTTAAAAGGAGGACAATACTGAAAAAGCAATGTTTATCACTGAATTCTAGTTAACAGAATGAGATATGGAAGGAATTTGTATTTGATTTTTGCAGGTATTTGTTAATGCTCTTGAGTTAAGTGAATGGGAAAGATACCTGAGAAGACAATTTCAGTCCCTTAGAATGTGCTATATAAAGCAGACAATGCCAGCTGGACTAGGAAATAAGAGCTACATTACCACAAGGCAAAAAACAAAACAAAAACCAAGAGATAATATACTAAAGGAACTCATACAGACCTTGCATGTCACTACCATCACTGTTGCACACAGTTACAGACCTAAGAGATGGTACATAAGGTGAAATGACAGTGTTAGTGATAAAGCACCCAGTTGTAGCATGTCCCTTCTTCTGACTTATCATCTATGTGTTCATGAGCCTACATAAGAAAGTACTGGACTGCTCATAACATTATAACAAAGTAAAATTTGGACAAAACAGTCTGAATTCTTAGAAAGCTAAAGTAAGAAAATGCCTTGCTAAATTTAAACCAATAACAAGTGGGGCTATATATTCCCAATTTTATCAAGCTTTTCAAACTACCATTCCAAAACTACGTTCATTAACGTTGGTCTGCAAAGATACTTTTTAAAAATATCCCCTTTAAAGTGAATTTTATATTTTTTTATATTTTAACTTTGGAATATGTTCTGAATTAGTTTAATAGAACTTTCCACCCAAGATGCTTAGCAATACATCCTCAAATAAATAGGGGATACTATGCTTTGCGAATGTAAAGTGATCTCTGGTAAGGCACATAATCCAAGTAGTTCATCATTATGCATATAATCCACTATTTTCAATTATCCATGCCACTGGTTTGCTTCTTTAGCATGACTAATAAAAAGTTATTATTATTGTTGTTTCTTGTTTTTTCTCTATTGAATTACAATTGTGAACAATTCACAAAGAAAATGGACGGTTCATACCATCACTAATTACTATCGTCATTGATTTATTTGAAGCTGATGATACAGAATTACCACACTTTGGTTAACATTTTAGCTTTGAAATTAAGTATGCATAGTATGCTTCCCAGGGCTTAGAATACACCTCTTTGCCATCATTGGTATTTTAAAAATCTTGTTAAAAGAATCATCTTCTGTGGATAATCACTTTAGATGCGTATTTACTAAGTGTGGCAGATGCTGCTCATTGGCTACCAAGTAGCCATTCCGCTCCTCATTTTCTGCTTACAGAAACTGTATTGAAACAGATGGCAGTCAGAAACCCCTTAGTCCTATGAAGAAAATATTTGCCCAGATCCATCATCATATGCTGGGAGTAATATGACTATTCTGGGATTCTCATGCCCTTCAGCTAAACTTGAGACAAGGGTAGACGTATGACAGGGTTCTGACAAATGAAACAGGAGGAATCTGTGTCCTGTGTTCCTTATCCAAAACAACAGGAAAAAATTCACGGGAAGAAAATATTTTACTTCATATTCCTTGTTTTCTTTTTTTTGGGGGGGGGGGAACTAGGGGGACAGTAGCCTTATTAAAGCTAAGTCATTAGGTCAAAAATCTAACAAGCTGGGAAGCCAGAAGACAGAGAGAAAAAAAGTCTGGGCCTTTAATGACATCACTTGAGAGCAGGAATGTCAAAATCATTTTCACCAGGGGCCACATCAGCCTCGCGGTTGCCTTCAAAGGGCTGAATATAATTTTAGGACTGTATAAATGTAATTACTCCTTAACAGTTAAGTGAGAGCTTGGTGACTCCTCTGGGTAGAAAAAAGGTGCCAGGCCGGATGAAACAAGGTGGAAGGCCAGATTCAGCCCACAGGCCTTGTGTTTGCCGCCTGTCACTTGGATACTGAATCATATCTGTTGTAGTTCGTTTTGCACGAGTTTTAGCATTGTTGTTCCTGCTGTTGTTACTTTCTGCTGGAAGCCTTTTTTATAGAAACATTAAACATCTTTCTTCAGTAATTCCAAAAGGTTCTATTTAAAAATGTTCTTATCGACTTCCATGCATTGTTGTCCTCTATTTTTTTTTTTATCTTGGGGTATATAAGCAGCATCTTTTAGTTCAGATTTTCTCTGAGCTCTGGAACCAATCTCATCCATAAGCTTAGAAAGTATAAGATTAAATAGGCCTTTTGTTGATTTACTCAATTTCAGGTGGACATATATGCAGATTCCAAAATAAAAATTGTTTCCTGACTCTAATAATCAGGTTTTGGAGGTTTCTCCTCTTCATATGAACTTCTCCAGTGTAGAATAGTGTACGAGGGCATGAGCTAGTTTCAAGTCTCCACTCTGTCATTTATTAGATTTGTGAATTGAGCATACACATATTAGGGAATTTGATGGGATCTTGCTTTCTTTGTCTGTAAGATACTTGCTGTCTTTGTCTGGAGATACTGATATTGCCAGAGATGAATATGAAGGTAAACCAAAAACATGCTTAGCTCAGTGCCTGGTATCGCAATTCAAAAAAATCTGATGAACGTTAATATCAGTCTTTGAGTGCTGACCATGTAAAGACTCAGATTCAAAATCCCACAGATACTAGGAACCCAGAAATAGAAAGATTGAAGCCATTGTCCCTATAAACTGGACTTTTATTGTTTCCCTTCTACCATGGTATCCCATTTCTATGTTTACTGTTAGTAAGATCAATGATTTCTCTTGTTTTCTTGATAGCATCTTTGATCCCCACCTCACTCTCCCGTCATCAGGAGATCACTTGGTGTCACTTTTCTCGGCTGCTTTGTAAAAATATTTGAAGAGTACTGAAATTTTGAGACTACCAGACCCAGATAAAACATAGTCATTTATATTGCCAGCTTGTTAGAAGAGAGTGGTAGTTTTTTTGACATTTAGAACAAAATAATTTTTGATATTCAGAAACCCTGAAGTCCTGTGGTTTGAAATTAATCTCCTTTATCTCAGTTTTCTAATTCCTCTTCAAGAATAATTTACTATGGCCCTGGCTAGTGTGGCTCAGTGGATTGAGCACTGGACTATGAAGTAAAGAGTCATAGGTTCAATTTCCAGGTAGGGCACATGCTTGGGTTGGGGGCCAGGTCCCCCATCAGGGGTGCATGAGAGGGAACCACACTTTGATGTTTCTCTCCATCTCTTTCTTTTTCCTTTCCCCTCTCTAAAAATAAATAAATAAAATCTTTAAAAAAAGAATAATTTACTATGAAGTCGCTTAAGAAATGAAGGATAGTAGCTAAATTAATGATGGTTTCTTCTGTAAGGCAGTAAAGGATTAAAAGCACAGAGACCTTTCCCCTTTCGCACCCAAGTTTTATTCTTTTGCATCTGGCACCTTGTGAAACTAGTAGAAGGCCCCGGATGAATCATGGTTGCACTGTCATTAACATAATGCCTGTGTGTAGATTTATCAGCAGTCTTTCAGTTTGATGAACTGTTGGCATGTAAATATTTCCTTGAAGAAATTTCAGTCCAGCTGCTTTTGTTTACAAATCTATCAATGGTTAAAACCATTGAATGTATTTTTCCTGTTTCTGAATTATAATTACACGTCTAATTGTGAATTAATTACAAAAGAGGAAGATAAAACTACATAATAAATATTTTCCCATTTCTGGACTTACGCCAGGATTCCCCATATTCATGAAATGCAGGTCTTACTCTCACATGCCATAACCTTACCTTTTTTTCATTTGTATGTACAGGTAGTTAGACAAAATGAATTTGAAAGATTATTTGATTCCTAGGAAGACTGCTTATTCCCTTGTTCTACTTTCTTCTCTACACTAGTTAGTCATTCCAAGGCTTTAATTAAGATTAGATTTTGATATGCCAGTCACACTAACATCTAAACTGACCTGAATATTGAATATCTGTCACTTTCTAATGCTTTATTCCCCGGCAATCAGAATGATTCTTCCGTTGCGTTGTTTTTCTGCTTTCTTCCATGAACCACAGCAACCAAATATATAAATTTACAAATTAATATAAATGGTGAAAAAAAACACCAGGCTCTGGGGCTGTTACTGTCCGTCTGTGAGTTCCCCTGCAACACTATTACAGTGATGGGAAGAGATCATCTACACCGCTCAGACCACATAAAGGGCATCTCATCATTCACTGTGCCCGTAACTCACCAGACATGTAGTGCATGAGTCACACAGGACAGCCTGCAAAGGCGTGTGTGTGTGTGTGTGTGTGTGTGTGTGTGTGTGTGTGTGTGTGAATGTGTGCCAAGGGGCATGTCTGAAAGAACTGGTTCTACACCGTAGTGCTCCCCGCTCTGCCCCTTGTGAGAGCCTGCAGAGGGCGGCTGCTGCTGGAGGTTAAAGGTGGAGCACTCCTAGCTCAGAGAAAGAGTTTGGATTGCTTTTTGTTTCAGAAAGCTGCTGCCCATAGGACCTTTACTAGGCCTTCAAGTGGTCTGCAGAAACTTATTTACAAAGACTTTTATATTCACCCCCAAATCTCAAGACACAAAGTGCCTAGCACAGAATAGCAGGCCAATAAATGTTTATGGCACCGTGGAACTAAGCTGAAGATTCTAATTAATTTTCGCTGACAGTAACTGGCTAAGCTACAAGCATGGTGGTCTCTTTGTGAAGCAGGCAAAGCTCCGGAGCCCACTTTGCCCTTGGCTCTGGCCATTTATCTCCTAGGGGCCAAGTGGGCTGCTTTTCAGGCATCTTCCAATAACAACAGTAGCTAACACCACAAAAATAATAATAATAAACCCTAGCATAGAATAGATTGCTCGGCACTTCACTAAAAACTTCCGATTGTCTTATTCAATCCTCAACACTCCTTTGACATAGAGGATGCTGCTGTCCCCAGTTTGAAGAGAAGAAAAAACTACTGTACCATTTTTCAGGCAAGAAAATTGAGGTGTCCAAATGCTGCTACAAGAGCTCGATCAAGCCTGGTTGTCTTTAACTTTCGGATCTCTGTTGTCAGAGCGGTCTGTTCTAAAGATCCTCTGATTTGCTTTAGTGATATAATTGCCTGAGGTTTTTGCTAAAAATACTTGGTTTTAATAGTACACAGGCCCAGGAGAGGAACCAAGGAAGCAGTATTTTAATAAGCAAACAGATTGGTTTGATTTAAGTGATCTTAGAACCTCAATCTAATCTATATAATTAATTTTAAAGTGATTTTAGAGAATTGTTCCATAAGACAGTACATTTGGCCTTTGAACAACATGAGTTTGTACTGCACGGGTCCAATATGGAGTTTTTTTCAATATATACTGGAAATGTATTTTCCTTATGATTATCTTAATAATATTTTCTTTTCTCTAGATTACTGTATCATAATCATACTGCATATAATACATTTAACATACAAAATATGTGTTAACAGACTGTTCATGTTATTGCTAAAGCTTCTGATCAGTTGTAGGCTATTAGAGTTAAGTTTGGAGGGAGTCAAAAATTGTATGCAGATTTTCAACTATGTTGGGGGTTAATACCCACAATTCCCATGTTTTACAAGGTTCAACTCTATTGAAAAGTAGCATCATTCCAAGAAAAGAGTTAGTTGTGCTACTTTCTCAGCTTTTGAGATTTGGGTACCAATCTCATAAATCCATGACACCTGAGAAATGGACATGGAAACCACACTTATCATCTCTATCTTGCAGATAATAGGAGGCCTCTCACACAATTCACATATAGTTTCAAGTTTTATTTTAATGCTGAATAATATAATTCCTCCTCCCTTTTATTGGGTATTTTTTGAAATCAAGTGTTTCTTTTATTTTGTTATTACACGAGTAATATGAAATTTGTTTTTTTAAAAAAAGTAAAAATAAACTTTTACCACACAAGTTATATAGTAAAAGTCTGCCCCTCTGTTCTCCCTAATTATAGCATCAGATTATCTTATATCTGTCCAGACTTTTTGTGTTCTGTACATATGTTCACATATTCACAAATACACTCAATTTTATTTATAACAAATTTTTTTTCTGTAGTTTGATTTTTTTGTGTATTAGTCTATTGTGGACATTTAAATAGTACACACTTATCTCCAGATCATCCTTTTAATAGCTACCTAATATTCTATACAATGGATATAAATACTTTTTATCTACCTTTATTGATGAAAATTTTAAGTGCCTCTATTTTTCTTAATTAACAAGTAACATTAAAGTTAACATGTTATGTGCAATCTCTTATCCATTCGAACATTTTAAGTCTGAAATGACATATAACAGATTGACAGTGTTTTGCCTATTTGAGTGATTGGAATGGTAGGTGTGTGTGTGTGTGTGTTCATGCCTACATAGTTTCCTTTGTGCTGGATTGTTGCCGTCAGAGTCTGCGGACCATACTCTAGTCTTCCTTTTCACTCAGGCACACAACCAGACTGCATTCCCACACCATCTTTGTAGCTTGGTATGGCCTTATAACTGAGCTCTATCCGCAGGTTTGTCAGTAGAGGGAGGAATCTCTGTCAGGCCCAGCTCGGTCCGTGGACTTACGCACTGCCAGCCTGGCGATCCTCTTCTTCCCATCAGGCTCGGTGGGCGTGAGCCTGTGTTGAAGACAGCAGGGCCATAAGAAGGGCAGAGCCCGAGTGTCTGCATCACTGTGTGTAGAAGAATCAGCGGCACATACTGGGACCACTTTCTTGATTTTGAGTGAGAAATAAACATTTATTATATTTCATCTATATTATAATTTTGGGTTTTCTTATTATCACAACTTGTAATAAATCCACCTTTTAAGATTTTTACTAGTAAACATATATTTGGTATGTTTACTTAGGTAATATTATGTATTATGTATAATATTATGTATGTCTGTATGCTTAGGTAATATTAAAGAGATTTTTTAAAAAATCACCCAATTCATTCAAAATCTTGCAGACCTAGTCATTTTTTTCTTCTTTTAGTTATATGTTATTTTTTTATGTAGAATTTATTTTCAATCAATAAGGTATTTTTTCCTGTCTGGTGCACAAGGAGTTCTCCCTTTATGTCCAAATTGTAGAGCTGGTTAATATTCCTTAAAAAAAAACTTGATCAGATTAGAAAGTTATAATGAAACTATTATTCATGGAATAGATCTAGAAACAATAATGCTCATCATGGACTTGACTGGTATACTGTATGCAAGAATTAAAAAAAATAGACTCAGGAAAGGCTCAAGGGAGGACCCCTTTGGAACTTATCAAAAGAGTATGTGATGGGTCTTATTCAGTATCATCCCATAAAGAAAAAGAAAGTATTCTCTTACATCCTTGAAACATTTCATATTTTAAAACCAATACCATAAGAATGCTTTATACTTGTATAAAGTCCTGCTAGTCCAAAGCTGATGAGTTTATATTCTAAGAGACTGGAAAGTAATGCCTATGGAGAAAATCATGGGACATAATACCCGCATAGCCACAGTGTCAAAGCATCGTGCAGAGCTATATTTTTACATAGATCTTGTTCGACAGAATTGCCGTCTTTCTACACTATGCATGGTACATTTGGCCATACTACCTTTAATGAACTTATGCCACCAGCAACTTTTCAAATGATGGTAACAAAGAAAAAAGATGACAACTTTAGAGAAGTAAGCTTGACAAATGAGTAAATAAAAACCTTGCAAATTGTGTAAATGTAATCCTGTGTCACAAATATGAATGGTTAATGGCCATTCCCCTTTGCATTAACCAGCACTAAAATGCCTACTTTACTTGTGATATATAAATAACTACCTTTAGCATTATTGAGAATTATGCAACAATAAGTAGAAGATAACACTTTCTGGTGAAAGAAGTTTTGAGGTTATGTACTGACTATCTGACTTTGAATTACCTGTGGTTTTAGTAGTCTTCAGTTGAAGTCTCATGTGGATAAAATATGAAAAATTTAGTAAGTTATTTAGTAGTTATTAGATACTATCTTTCTAACTTTATAATTTTTATTATTGTATAATGGAGACATATACTCAGGAAAATCTTTCTAAAAATTTAAAATGCAAGTAAAGTTGCTTACTTAGATTGTAAACTAGGAACATATGTAATTAACATGTTATTAACTTTACCAAACAAAATTTAGCAATTATTGTTCATTCTTATTACAAAAACAGGAGTAAATGGATTGACAATAATTGGTAATTTGCGACTTGGGATGTCCTCTTTTTGTTTTTAATATCTCAGCTTCTCCAAAGAAATTGATAACAAAATATATGTAGATCTTTATAAAACTAGGGAGTTAAAAGAATTTAAAAAACTTTTTAAGAAACATATTTAGATGGAAGCAAGGGAGGGAGGTGGGTTTGGCTGGCGGGAGAGTGGTGGGGAGTAAATGCAGACAACTGTGATTGAACAACAATAACATAATAGAAAACAAATAAATAAAAAATAAAGAGGAAAAAAAGAAATATATTTAACAACAGATACTTCAACTTGAAAAAAGAAGATGCAAACCTCCAAGTTAATGGAGGTAAATACATGAAGAACCATTCTTAAAGATTTTATATTGAACTTTGCCCTGGCTGATGTGGCTCAGTGGATTGAGCACCAGCCTGTGAACTAAAGTGCCACTGGTTTGATTCCCAGTCAGGGCACATGCCTGGGATAGGGGCCAGGTCCCCAGTCCCAGGGGTCGTGTGAGAGACAACCACGCATTGATGTTTCTCTCCCTCTCTTTCTCCCTCCCTTCTCCTCTGTCAAAAATAAATAAATAAAATCTTAAAAAAAAGAGTTTGCCTTTAGAAAAAGATTTTATACTGAACTTATAATTTTGATTTTAGATGATGAATACTGGCTCAAAGAGTTAATGTGACTTGTCAAAAGCCACCCACGATGTGAACCTGGACCTGTCTGATCCCAAAGCTGATGTTTTTTTTTCTGCTGCATTAGATCCTGTATCAGAAGAATGAATTCTTGACTGAAAATTCACAGAGGAAAATGGAATTGCAGTTGAAACCTTTTGTAGGAGAATAAAAGTTGAGAAAAGCAGAAATAAAAGTTCTACGTATTTCTATGCCAGAAAAACAGTATTTGAATTGCCTTCCTCATGCCCATCATAAAATGGGCACTGTATCAGTATTAGTAGCGATAAGGATTTTATCTGCTGGAAGTATTACACTGCTCAAAACAGAGCATCTGATAAATTCTTGACTTGCCTTGTCAAATGTTTCATCATGAAAAATGTAAAGGAATCAATATGGGGAATTGCAACTCTGGAAACTATTATGATGAGTAAAGAAAATTTGGAGTGGAAGTGGAACGATCTTTGGGAATAAGTAACCATATCATTTTTGAGTGTATGAAAACCAAAGAAATGAAGGCTGGAGGCACCAGACATGTGCCCAGGACTTTATGAAAGTATATTTCAAAATATTGAAAGGAAAATAGGGCTCTGTTGTTGGCCCTAACAATAAAAATGGCTAAAGAGATATATAGATTATATAAAATAAGTGAATTATGGTGCTATAATATATCTTAACTTTTAGATATAAAGTTTTCATAAAAATAATGTTTCTATAAATACTTCAATGTACATTTTGAATGATGCATTTTCTAATTGCAAATAAAAAGTCTTTTTTGTCGACTTTTGGCCAAGATGGAGGCATAGATGGACGCACCACACCTCCACGCACAACCAAGATTGGAACAACAACAATTTAGAGGCAGAATAACATCCAGAACTGACAGAAAATTTACCTGAATGGAAGTTGGACAGCCAAGGAGTTGAAATAAACCTGTTCATCTAGACTGGTAGGAGGGGCAGAGACGAGCAGCCAGGCACAGGTCGCCCATGGACAGCAGAGAGAGTTGGATGCACAAGGCATCCGGGGCGTGTAAGGCTTCCAGGGCGTGCAAGATCGCAGCGGGTGGACCCTGAGTACACAAGCGGCAGCTGGCAGACCCAGTAGGGCGGCGATTGTAAAGCAAGGCAGTGAGTGCAACCCAGGATCCAGAGAAGGGACTGAGGTCCCACTGAGAACGGAGTAACTGCCATTCTTCCTTCTCGACCCCGCCTCCACATACAACAGCACAATCCAGCCACTGGGGTGCCCTGCCCTGGTGAACACCTAAGGCTCCACCCCTCACCGTAACAGGTGCGACCAGACACCCCCCCCCCCCAAAAAAAAAGAGAGAGAGAGAGATGGTTCAAACAGAAGAACAAATCAAAGCCCCAGAACTCATTCTTTTAAGCTACCAAGAGATAGCCAACCTATCAGATACACAGTTCAAAGCACTGGTGATCAGGAAGCTCACAGAATTGGTTGATTTTGGTCACAAATTAGGTGAACAAATGCAGGCTACAATAAGAGAAGTGAAGGAAAATGAACAGGGAACCAATAGTGATGGGAAGGAAAATGGGACTCAAAACAACAGAGTGGACCAGAAGGAAGAAAGAAACAACCAAACAGGAAAGAATGGAGAAATAAGAATTAAAAAAAATGATGAGACACTTAGGAACCTCCAGGACATCTTTAAATGTTCTAACATCCAAATTATAGGGGTACCAGAAGAAGAAGAGGAAGAGCAACAGATTGAAAACATATTTGAACAAATAATAAAGGAGAACTTCCCCATTCTAGCAAAGGAAATAGACTTCCAGGAAGTCCAGAAAGCTCAGAGAGTCCCAAAGAAATTGGACCCAAGAAGGAACACACCAAGGCACATCATAATTACATTAGCGAAGGTAAAAATGAAGGAGAGAATCCTAGAAGCAGCAAGAGATAAGGGGACATTAACCTACAAAGGAGTTCCCATCAGACTATCAGCTGATTACTCAAAAGAGACCTTACTGGCAAGAAGGGGCTAGAAGGAAGTATTCCAAGTCATGAAAGACAAGGACCTAGAGTCAAGATTGCTCCATCCAGCAAAGCTTTCATTTAGAATGGAAGGGCAGAGAAAGTGCTTCTCAGATAAGGTCAAGTTCAAGGAGTTCATCATTACCAAGCCCTTATTATATGAAATGTTAAAGGGACTTATCTAAGAAAAGAAGATAAAAAATGTATAGTAAAATGACAGCAAACTCACAATTATTAACCATCACACCTAAAACAAAAACAAAAGAAACTAAGCAAACAACTGAAACAGGAACAGAACCACAGAAATGGAGATCACATGGAGGGTTATCAACAGCGGAGTGGGAGGAGGAAAGAGTGGGTAAAGGTACAGAGAATAAGTAGCATAGATGGTAGGTAGAAAATGGATGGGGAGGGTAAGAATAGTGTGAGAAATGTAGAAGCTAAAGAACTTGTAAGTATGACATATGGACATAAACTAACGGGGGGGAATGTGGGTGGGAGAGGGTGTACAGGGTGGAGGGGAGTGAAGGGGGAAAATAGGACAACTTTAATAGCATAATCAATAAAATATATTTTAAAAAGTCTTTTTTGTGTTTGTGTATTCTCTTCATTTTTCAGCTATTTGTAGTACTTAAAGGGTTATTACAGCTGATATTATTGAAAACACAAAATAGTAAATTAGGTAATGTCCATTTTTTAAGAGTTATTTGGCAATTTGGTATTTTAAACTGACTTTGTTAGTCACTATCTACATTTTCCTCACTGCTAATAACCATTTATAATTCTTTAGTGTGGCTCAGATAACATGCTCCCTTAACATTGTATCTGTTCTCAGATTTCCCAGCCCCTGAACAGTTACAGAAAGCCATGTGATTAGTTCTGGTCAGTGGGCAGAAGGGTCATGTGACACTTCCTGGTCAAAGCGATAAGAATCAGGGCATGATCTTCTGGCCATCTGTTCCTCAATGATTGCAAACACCGTGGTCTCATCCAGGAGGGATAGCCGCCCGGTTCAGGTAGCTGGGTCACAGAGGCATCACTTGGAGGATAGTTGCCCTAAAGTGGAAATGAAAAACTGTACCCTAAAGTTTCTATGAAGACAGAGAATCCACTCTTAGAAATACTGTGTAAGTATCCCCCCCATTAAGTAAAAATTGGGGATTTTTAAACAAAAGTGTTTTTCCTGAGGATCCATAATACCAGTGTTTCTTCCACTTAGAGACCCAGGAGGTTTCTGGATTGGTGTGATCTTCTAAGTGGCTTTAACCTTGGAGCCCTCTATCCTTCAAATGGTCAGCTCCAGCACACCACCATTTTTCGTGAACAAGAGGTTTTGGGTGTTTTTTTTTTAACACATGCTCATTCACTTAAATATCATCCTTGCTGCTTTCATGCTACTGTGGTAGAATTGAGTTGTTGCTACCAAGATGGTTTAGCTCCAAGCCCAAATATTTCATGTTTTACTGAAAAATTCACCAGTGCTTGATGTAGAGTATCAATAAGTAGCATGGGATCTTTTTCATACCTTAACATTGACTCAGAACTAAGACCATTAATGTCATAAATATAATATTTCTGAAATACTCTCCAGTATATTCTCATAAAAGAACATAAACTTGCACATGAAAAAGTAAAAGACGTGTCTCTAACAGTTTATAATAAATTGTGATTTCTTTCTACACAAAAAGAATATTTTAAACCTAACAAACAAAATATAAAATGAAATATGAGCAACATCATTTGAATGAATCAGGCAACTTATGCTAAAGATGGAATTAGATGCTCTTACAACAGAAATTCCTCTGCATATTATTTTCCATTTTGCTTTAATGTTGTCAATCCATTTACACTATGGACTTGAAATATTTTTTTCTGCCCTTTATGGGCCATTAGTGAGGTAGAAAAAAGTAGTAATTTCTTAAGATGCTGTATTTTTTTATCCTGTGCATATTACATAGGAGAGAGATCATAGCTGAAGTATAATTTGGAGCTGTGGTTTATCTGAGTCAGTTCAGAGAAATATAAAGGGAAAAACTGGACCATGTGAATCAACATGTGTGTGTTTCTGTGTGAGTGTCTGTGTCATAAATGACACAGAATCAAGGATAAGATGTTCTCAGGACTTGTACCTACTACACATGGCTAAATAGCTTTTTTAAAAAAACAGAAAAGAGCTGATAGGAAAAATTCACATTTCCAATTCATGTATGTTGGATTCATTTAAGCATAGTTTTCAAGTGCAAGTTACACTGAGTAAATATTGATCATAAATGCATTTTTCAAAGCTGCTTATATTTCAAATAATCTTAAATAGATCATTGTGGAAATTGAGTTATTTGATTCTTTCTTCCATCAACTCCTATTGCCTTCCTCATCTGTTCTGTAAACGTAGATGATATGTGTGCATGCACAGTGATTCCCCACAACCTCAGACTACAGAAATGTTTATTTCTAATAATATAGTAAGCTCTGGAGGAATAGAGTATAAATCATTGATATTTCTACTAGTAAAGAGTAACTCCGGAGGAAAATGATACAAGTTTTTGCAGTACCATTTACCCTTGTTATTGTACTTTTGTGCTTTTCTTTGTCCATGCTCTTCAGTTTGCCATTATTCACACTCAGAATGATTTCCAGATGTCCAAGATTCCAATGCCATTTACTGTGATTTGGACTAGACTTCGCTGTCACCTCTATTACTATAAATTTGTCTTTATTTCTGTCATTTCGAGTGTTAAAATGCTGGTATGTGACTGGCCTTACTTTACACTTTCATGATCAAGCATTTCCTTATAAACCAAAGTGTTTTGGGTTTGTGGACCACGTGAGTTATTTTTAGCAGGGTAGATTATCCTGTAACTATGGCCAACACTAACCCTCATAAGACAAAAATATTGTAACCCATCCTGGAAAATAAATATCTATTACCCACATACTGTTTCAGTATTCCCATTACCAGGTTTGTCTTTCTCTGGAATTTTTCCCTTCTATTATATCTTCTTAGAGAAATCAATCAGAGCTACTGCAGGAACTGAATAAGCATGTCCTGTAGTTCTGTTGGAAACCTGTTTGCCAAAAGCATGTTTGCCACAATTATTTTCACCGCAAACAGTTTCGATGCATGACTAATTACCCACATGGCAATTGTACTGTAAACAATAAAAGAACAACAATAAATAAAAGAGGAACATTAAAAAGAACACAATGAAACATGAGAAAATTAATAACAAAATTAAAAAGACTTTATTGAAAATAATAAAGATACCACATGGTTTTCAAAATCTTTTATTTAGAGTATCAACCATTATATTTTATTTGTTGATTTATCTTATCTGCATCACCCTTTTCCACTTAAATGTATTTCTCCATTAAAGAGAGGTGCCGGTTTCCAACAACAGAATGGATAATTACTGCTCCTGAAGATTATTGTGCACTAGTAGCCACCTTTGTTATATTAGCCATAGTTTGTTAAACTTTTGGTTTTAGTAGATAGGGGAGATGACTGTGCTTGCCAAAGGATTTGTGAAAGTTACTTTACCATTGTCTGACACTGTGTGCAGCCTGGCTATGATTTCTAGAATACAAAAATTAGGAGTACTGCAAGAACTTCGTTAATGGGGAAATGAAACCAAACTATCAACTGGTTGTTTTATCTTTTGTGGCAAAATCATCTTATGCCAATGAGTTGTGTAGCTAAAATGTCTGCGGCAAAAATGCTTGTGGAAAAGATGTGAAACTGCCAAGAACCACGTGTAAGGTCCCTGAATCCTCAGTTCCTACGTCAGTCGCATTTGCCTATTTGCTTTTGCTTATGCTTTTTACACATATACTCACACACACAACATCTTTATCAAAAGCAGAAATTTTCAACTATGGTTGCCAAGTATAATCACAGGGATACCTCTGAATAAACACAAACCTATATATGTCCCCATTCCAGATGACCGGTTGTGAGCTCTTGTAGTGCAGTCAGGCAGTAGATGAAGCAGGGAGCTTAGTGAGCTTGGACGGTTGGAGGATGGGGTAAACAGAAGCTCACTGGTATTGCTGAGGTGCAGTAGTTGCTGGGTGAATTTTCAGCTATCGGCTCTCTTTTCTTCCTTGGATCACATCTGCAAGGAATCTTCGAAGCAATCCTATTCCTCTTTAGTCAGTGTCCTGAATATGGCAGTTTTTTGGACACAGCAAGAATGGGGGTTGCTGTTTTTATTTATTTGTCTTGCTTTATTTTAATTTATTTCTTGTTCTATTTAGGTTTAACATATAAATTACCTTCAGTTTCAGAAATGAGGAAATTGGACAGATAACAATGACTGTGGAGATGTATATTGTTTAAAATAGGTGTCTCTGAGTTTTATTTTGTTCTTCCTCTTAAGGAGCATGGTGGTACTAGATTAGCCCGTCTCGTGCAGACATTCATGATTATTTATTTACAAGAACTGTCAGCACATTTGGCATTTTTAATAGTCAGAATAATATAGTCTTCTATCTCAGAAAACTTTTGATTTAAATGACAGGCAGAGCAATCCAGACAAAATAGTATATTAATGAAGACGACTACTAAGTCTTAATAGTGCTATAAAGGTTATGAAAGACAATGTTGCTGTTGATTTCCTCACAACTTCTTTAGCCTTTCATGGTTTTTAAAATTACTCTTTAATTTTAGTGGGTGCTCTGTATGATGATCCTTCAGTAAAAATTTAAATAACAAATGAGTTTTTGGAAAGCATTTCCATCATTAGTTTTACAAAAAGGAGAGAAAGACATGGATTTTTCTAAAATAAGATCAACTTCCATCGGTCTTTTAGTATTTTGTTCTAGGAATTTAAGTGTCAGGTTAAATGGGCTAAAAAGATTCAGAAAAAAAATCTAGAAGGCTTGGAGACTTGTAAAGAAATACTTGATTCTTCACAATTATGCCTAGATTTGACCTTGGACCTCTGATTCTAAATGACCTCCAAATATAGATTTTCTACTATTTGCTAAAACAAAAATACTGTGCTAATAGCTAGTGATGTGAGTTTGGGTACATTATTGATTATTGTTCATGTGCTGCCTTAAAAATATTTAGTTACATGATTCATTCACTTTGCACTTAATCAGTCTATGAATTATGCGACTAACTATGATAGGGCAACTGTGTAAATGATAAATTTAGTGAATATAGTTTTCTGATGCATTTTATCTTTCCAAGTACATTATCAAAAATGAAACGTTGCCTTTAATCCTAAGGAAATATAGAGTAACACTTGGCAGCCTACTACTAAAGCATATTTTTATTCATAAGGGAGCAAGGCAATGCTTACTTTTCAGAATGCAATATGCTTTCTTCTATCTATGAAGCCAATTTGTTATCATATCTATAATGGAAAACAAATAATATGTCTTACTATAAGTTTACATTCCTCTTAGCTCTTACCATAATTGAAGGGATTGTAATAGTGGAAAAAAAACAGTCTGTAGAAGAATGGCAGAAAGGATGCAACATGAAGGGAAAATGGGGCTCCTCGATGCCCCAGTGTTTTTTGGTTCACGTACCTAACAATAGGGACACACTTCACACATTCATTTTTATTTCCTGTTGTGTAACAGCATAGCTCTTTTAGGTATTTGTCAAAATGAAAGAAAACAATATCAATAAAAAAAAAACAAGAGTCCAAGAGAGCTAATTGATTTTTACCAATTTAATTAAATAACTAGAAAAATTAGTGAGAATTTTCACTAAATCAACTAAGTAAAATTTTCACTTAATAAAATTTCACTGATTTCAGTTAGCCAATTGTCCAAAGTTGTTAACTGGAGAGACCTGGTTCTTCTTACCGATGCGGTAGAGAATTACAGATCAGCAAATCTATTAGGTTCACTGGTGAATTTTTTTCAAGGAAGAGAATGGGCCTTGAGGAGGTGTAGGGGGCAGAAGGCATAGGCTCAGGTTTAGGGCAAAGCAGGGTAAGGGCAGCCAAAGCAGGCGTGGCCGAGGCCAGGGGCCTGAGGCTGGGCAGCCAGAGAGACAAGAGAGCTAGTCCTTTGTTACAAGGACTTACATGTTTTGTGGGATGGGGGTGAAAAGTTACATGTTGATTGACAGGTAAAGGTGGTGCCAGCTTTTCAGAGAGGGAGTGAATACCCAAACATGTTAATGGGCTACTTCCCTTGCTCTTAGCTTCCTGTATTAAGTTCTTTATTAGCTTGTAATGGTGAAGGCCCTGCCTTTATTTCCCTTCTGGGCACTCATTCTACCATAACAAAGTGACTGGTGGTTTAAATGAAGAGATGAGTCAGTATAATGGTAGTGTCATAGAGAAATAATATGATAATTAAGAGGTAAATAGTAGAATTCTGTATAAAGTATGTAAAGAATAATAACTTTCAGGTGCTAGTTTACCCAATCATCATGTCAGAAAACCACTATATTAATTATGTCTTTCAATAAGCTGCATGATAATTATCACATACTTTACACTGATAATTGATACATCCTATATTCTATTGTGGTATTATGCACTTTGTATTGTACATAACTCTCTCCTGCTGTTCAGTGTGAATGAAATAGTGCCCTCGTTTGCATCACTCTTGGCATACCTACCCAAGTACATTCTTCATGAGGCAGCCAGAGTAATCTTTTTATAAACATGAACAGGAACCTGTCGCTTCCCTTTATCAGAATGTTCAATGTCCCATTTTTCAAAAGATTCAGTTCAAAAGAGTCCAAGTGACCCTCAGTGCTGTGTGTGTTCTGAAATATGTCTATGCCCTGCTTTAGTAATACCACTCACCTCTCTTCTCAAAGTGTTGCTCTTATACGACCACATTCTACCAATGTTCCAGTCTTCTCACATAAGGGAATTAGGACATTTGATTTCCACTTACTTTTGCCAACTTGATGGGGGACTCAAGAGTTGGAAAATTTTAGTTTCAGGTAATAGTTCATAAGCCTAGTAGTTAAAGCATGTGAAAAGCTCTTGTTTCAGGAGCTGCAGGTATGGCCCACCCTGACTCCAGGAAACTACAGCAATTGACCTTTGTGCTCCAGAAGAGACCGTAAGCAATCAAGGTGGTATCCAAGCCACTGTGTTCCAGGGAGAGAGAGACAAACTACCTGGGGCACAACTAACCGCCAAGGGTAAGAATGCTGCAGTTTTTTTAACCTAATATTCCCTGAGTTTCAAAACCCCTCACCCAGCTTGTTCTCTGTTATAAAAAGGCCGGCTTGAAAGGAAATGCAGGACAACCCATTAGGGTACAAACCTGCCATCTTCTCAGATCACCGCCATCTGAATAAAGCACCCATAAGGTTTCAATCCCTGTCTCTGCTTCTTGGGTGTGGTAGGTAACAGGCAGCACAAATGCTGGCCTCTCTGGTTTCAAACTCACCTACCTATTCTCTCCATTTGAGTTCCTCACTGTAATGATTTTAAGAGAAACCTTTCCTTTCCCCATTAACTAAGAAACATCTTGCTCTATGTTTGCATATAACTGATATTTCTCTTTTGGCAAGAGTTATCACATTTTTAATGACTTGTTCAATCTTCCTAGCTTGCATTAAGATCCATGCTGGCAGGGCCATGTGTATTTGTTAGGTAGCCAAGGCAGCTAGCAAAGGACCAGGAGCCAAAACTGTCCAATTAAGGGCTTTTATTCGCAGCAGGACACTGTGATATGTGGGGCTGAGTCTGAGCAGACTGCAGCGGCAAGGGAGAGGGTAGATGGGTTTCTAAGGGTGTGTGGCAAACTCCTGAGGTGGGTGCGTCTCTCTGCTGATTTGTCCCAGGTGTTCTGGGTATAGGTGTTTGCAATACAGTGACCTCTGATCAGGGAGGCTTATTTGGTGACAGAAAGTTCAGGAGATTTATGGGCCTTGTGTCTGGGAAAAGCTCAAGGGAGGGAGGAGGGGCAGTGAGGATTCAACTGGTTTCCAGCAGGATGCCACAGCTGTGCCTCAGTTGCTTCTGACAATGGAAAGTCTCGTGGTCAGGAATTTAGCCGGTAACACATACCTTCTTTGTTCCAGCATAGGTGATGGCTTAGGTCCTCCACGTCACAGTACGTTCTAACAGTATTCTTTTCATTCAGTTCATAACATCTATAACTCTGTATGAGTAGATATGTAAGATATAGTTATACCTTAAGTCTCTCAAGGAAATTATGTGCTATTCAAACAAGAATAGCAAGTACAGAGCTTAATAATTTATTTAATCATCAAAATACTTTGTACTTAATATTTGTATTTGTAATAGTGCTAGTTGATTCCAAGTTGTATCATTCACCAATTGGAAAATATAGTTTTGTATCTCAGGAAAAAGTAATAGTTTTCCCTTGGTGTTATGCAAATGAAACCAATTCATTCATTTGCAAGTGAATTTATTAATTCATTCATTTAACTAACAGTTATTCATCACCAAATGCCAGAAAGTGAAGGCACAAGCATACATTATTGAATATTGAGTCTTATTTTAAAATAACACTGTAGAGTGGAAGACATGAACCAGCAGGAAATAATTACTATATGCATGATTTTATAATTTTTCTAATAAAATCAAGCTTAGGAGCTATGGGAGCTCTTCAGCTCTACATCGGTTGTTTTCACGTAGGCACAACTTCACAGCCCATTTTCTGCTCACATTATTGACAGAATGGGTAAACAGTCATAAGAAGTTGTAGAAAGATATCCTGAGATAAATCCTGTGTCTGCTTGCCTTACACCAACCTCATCAAACTCATATCTTGCCTAACAACTGTCATCATCATTTGATTTTCTTCCCTCCCCCTGAATATTGGGAATATTATTTCTTACTTTATTATCTACTCCATCCCAAGATTTTTTCTGGTGCTAACAGACTATCAGGAAACTGTGCCTATTGTGTCATGGTTTTGTCAGACAATGCACAGCCTCTTAACTAATTATTTTCCTTTAAAAATTACATAAGTCCAACATATTAACATTATTTTAAGTGTAAATTTCAGATTATTTTGACATGTTATCATCTCAAGGCAATGCATTTCCCAAGGTAGCCTGTAGTCATTGGTTTATTTACTGACAGAATGTTTTCTGCAATGAGTTTTTATGATCTTAACCCAACCTAACATATTACTTGCCTATTTTGCTTACAACTACACATTGAGTTGACATCTTCATTGAGTTCACAATAATACCTGGATGTTCCCTCTGGGAATAACAGCTAATTTAGAACACATTAGTATGTACACACGGTTCACATTGTTCAGTTAAATGTGCAATATCTCGCTCATGAGTCTACAGTGAATCATCTGCCATCCAGTACCAATTACCCAACTTTGTTTGCTCTTGAGAGGGTTATGCAAAAATCTGCCTTGTTTTGCTTAACCCAGGTAATTGTGTGTCAACAACAGATTGTGAATGCTGTTACTCCCTCATTTACTTCCTTTATATATCATATTACTCTGTATGTGTGTGCATGCATTTTTGCAAAAATGAGAGTACTGGGGCAGGAGTTCTGTTTGGGCTCTTTAGATACACAACTACACATTTTCTATAAGTTACTGATGGGATAATGATTGGTAATTTGTGTTTTTATTTGACCACTATGCAGGCAAAACCCTCAAGGCAACTACCTGAATAAGGATAAGATGTGGTATCTAGTTGTTCATGTGAATGTATATTTAGCAGAATATAGAAAAAATCTTAAATTTTATCTAATTTGCATTGCCTAAATAAAAACATTATTTATTGTCTGAGACTTTTATATTGAATTTATTAATATTCTTTATCCAATAGTTTTTCATTCTTTCATATTTATTCATGAAACAAATATTTACTGCACTCTATAACTAGTATATTTCAGCCACTATGTCAAATGCTAGCAATAGTGCTGAACAAGAAAACTGTAGACCCCGCTTTACCTTCTAATGTAAAAAAAATACCACAATCCAGCATTTAAAATTGGTGGAAGTATATATGAAGCAATAATCTCTTTTCATACTTAGATAATTTCTTTATAATCTCCCTTTTTTACTCTCCTCTTATACTTTAATGCTTTATATATACAAATTAAAGTTACCTTTTTATAGGGTAATTAGCAAAAGCTTCATTGAAGAGATAACATTTAAGACGAAAATGGAAAGATGAGAGGAAGGCAGCTAAGTGAAGGGTGAGCATATCAGGATTTCTGAAAGCAGAAACAGTGTGTGCAATGCTTCTGCACTGGGAAGGAGCTTTTCCTGTTAGAGGAACTGAAAGGAGAACAGTGTGATGAGATAGCAATGGTGGCAAATATTTGAGATGGTACTGGAAAGATAGGTTGCAATCAGATTGTACAGTGCTTTCAGACCCATTTAAAAATTATAGGTTATCCTATGAACACTGAAACGTCAATTTTGTGGGGAATTGACATTATTTTATTTAGGACTTTAAAGGTCACTCTTGTTTTTTGGAGAAGGAAATGAAAGGAAAAAATGCATAAAAGTGGGAAGAACAGTAAGGAAAGCTGATATAGCAAGTCTGAGAAGGTGATGGGTGACATTAAGTTACAGGGATTCACGTGAAATGTAAGTAGAAAGATTGCAGGTAAATTTAGATAGAATTAAAAGTTATTCCTATAGATTATAAGAGGAATGATCAAAAGGGAAAATCAAGGATGTTTCTTAGTTTTCTGACTTAAGGATTTAGGTAGAAGGTGGTATCCCTTCACCTAGAAGTAAGACTAACTTACTGGGAAGTCTAAGAGTGAATCCAAGAGTTCTTAAGGGAGAAAGTTTAGAGCTAGTGTAAAATAAATGACTTAAATTTGATAAATTTCAAAAATGTCTATCCAGGTGCAAAGATCAAATTAAGCAGATCATATGAACTTTTGTAATACAGAGAAAAACTGGGATGGATGATTTGGAAAATATTGGTGTAGAGCTTTATAAAAAGGTATATTGAGAGAGATAAGTAGAGAACCAACAAAAGAGGAAGAACATCAATATTGAGGCTAGGTAGAAGAGAAAAAAGTAATCTGTTATCTATCAAGGAGTAAGCTCCTGCAATACAAATAAAATACTGAATTTTTTAAAATGACATTGTGATTCAGAATAAGATGAATACAGAGAAATATTCTTTGTGACAACAGTTTGGACACTGCTGAGTAGGAAAAGAGCAGTTTAAATTGAGTGTTAAGTAGAGAATCTGATTTGAGTGGTTAAAGTGTGATTACAGGTTAGAAAGAGGAGTTGGTAAGTGTAGAGAATGATTCTTGGAAGCTTGTGTATGAAGAGTAACCAAAAAGTGAGGCTGTTGCTGGGGAACGCAAGGAGATTGTGGGACTTTGTTTTCAAACATTGGTGATACTAGAGCATGTTTATACAATAATGGAAAGGATTCCTTAAAAATGGGGACCTTTTTATTGTTGAATATAAAAAAATTAGGTAAGTCCACAAAAAAAAGAAGAAATAGAATCCGTAGCTCAAGAGAGATGATTGATTTTTCTAAGAAACCTCTCTTCTTTTAAAACAGAAGGGAAGAAGGAAAAAAAAATGAAAGCCAGATCTGTTTGGGGAAGTGATTGTTGAAAATAAGAAAATTAGCTAAGAACCAGAAGGGACATACATTTATGGCAAGAGGGCAAGTGACAGATTTGAGATTGAATACCCACTCTCTTTATAATGATTTATTTGTGCAACAACATTCTATAGTATTCGAGTGTCAACCATGTATGAGTCTCTATGTGAATAGTTGGGAGACATCACTGAGGAGGTAGGCATGCCGTCTAAATGCCAAGAGTTCTAGGAACCCGTTGATGGTCCTTATTGGTGATGGCTTCTTACATCAGGCATGTTTTAACAGTTTAGAACAGATGAAGTTTCTAAGTGAAAGATAGTATACAGTTTACTTGATCTTGATTAAACAAGTATTGAGATTTTGTGTTAGGTAAGCTCAATTTAAAAATTTTAAAAGATAGCTACAGGGTTATCACCATTCCTTAATATTTAATATTTTGCTTTTAAAATACTTTTTTATTCTATTTAATGCATTTTTAAAATTACAACAAAACTTTATCTTTATTATATTTAATCTATTAATGAGATACTGCCTATAAATCTGTATTTATAGTCTTTTAATTTTTATCTTCTTTTTTGACTTTTCAAAGGTTCATTGGTATTTCCATATTTCTTTGCTTGGTTCAATACAAATGCAGTTAAGTAGAATATGTCCAAAACTGTGGTCAGCTTAATTACCATAATCAATGAACATATGACCAGGGATCTAGAAATTGACAGAATGTAAAACTTCTATAGGTTTTTAAAACCTCAACATATCAATTTGGCTGAATATTTCAAAAATGTTATATCTATCTGAGGAACATGTGAAAAGTGGCTAACAGTATAAATAGCAAAATAAACAGATTTACTTTAAAGAAGTTATCTTGGAAGGAAATTCTCTTTTTTCACTTATGAGGTCATTACATAAAAAATCATAAATCTTTTGAGGTTAATCTAATACATGTGCATACACATATCTTCATATTTATTGTCATTTGTGTTATTTATTTAAATCCTTGAAATAACTGCAGAAATTTACTTTGAAGCATATTTTGACAGTTTCAAAAATTAAATTTAGTCCTGGCCCGGTAGCTCAGTTGGTTAAAGCATCATCCCAATACACCGAGGTTGCAGGTTGATCTCTGGCAAAGGCATATATAAGAAGCAACCAGTGAATGCAAAAATAAGTGGAGAAACAAGTCAATGTTTCTCTATCTTTCTGTCTTTCTCTCTCTCTCTCCCACCCTTTCTTCCTTTCCCTCCCCCTCCCACTCTCTCTAAAATCAATAAATAAAAAAATTAAATCTAACTTCTCATGGGCAAAATTACCTGAAACTACAAATACTCAAATCAGTTAGAGAGAGGTTCTGAAGATTATTCCCAAAAAGGAGTGTTAAATTTGTGTTTAGGAATGGTGATATTTTTCAGATTAAGGCTGCAGCATCAACATATTGCAAAGAAACTGGTATAATTTTTATAATAATAACCAGTGTCATTGTATTATAGCTATAATTTAAGTACAGTTTTAATTAAACTAATTTATTATCAATTCAAAGAAAGATCTTTTATTCTTCTATTCCAGTAAGAAAATTACAAAGTCATTATTTATGGCATAATTTGCACCTCCAATTAAGTAAATTGTAGATTTTTATTTTTTGACCTATGTATCATAAAATTTATGGTAAAATTAATTGGGGTTTATTTTAGAAGTTTCAGTAGAATACCAACAAACAAGTGCTGGCAAGGTTGTGGAGAAAAGGGAACCCTGGTACACTGTTGATGGGAATGCAGACTGGTACAGCATCTACGGAAAACAGTATGGAATTTCCTCAAAAAACTAATGATGGAACTGCCTTTTGAGCTGGCAATTCCACTGCTGGATTATACCTGAAGAATCCTGAAACACCAATCCAAAAGAACCTATGCACCCCAATGTTCATAGCAGTACAAGTTACAAAAGCCAAGTATTGGAAGCAACCAAGGTTCCCATCAGTAAATGAGTGGATCAAAAAACTGTGGTACATTTACACAATGAAATACTATGCAGCAGAAAGAAAGAAGGAGTTCCTCTCCTGTGTGACAGCATGGATGGATCTGGAGAGCATTATGCTAAGTGAAATTAGAGAGGTGGTGAAAGAAAAATATCACATGATCTCACCTATAAATAGAACCTAATCAACAAAACAAACAAGTTCATTGCTATAACCAGAGACACTGAAGTAAAGAACAAACTGATAGTGACCAGAGGGGATGGTAGAGAGGTATAATGCAGGAAAAGAGAGGAAGGGTCATCAAGGAACATGTATAAAGGACCCATGGACAAAGCCAAAGAGGACAGGATGGAGGGTGGGAGGTGAGGATGGGTGGGGCGGGAGGAAATGTTGGGGGAAAAATGGAGACAATTGTGCTTGCACAACAACAATATAAAAAAGAAGTTGGGGTAGAATACTATAACAAAAATAGGGTGGTGAAATAATGAAACTTTTAAAAGCTGCTGGGATATACCTAAAAATCTATTAAAATTTTCTTTTTCTTCTTTATGGAATTTCATGTGCTTGTTAACTTGCAGTTGGTTGAATCTGCTTTATGCTTTTTCCTTAAATGTATCACTTATTGAATATACACCAAAGTTTCTTGAGAATCTAATATCAGCTGTTTATATTTTGTAAAAATTATAATTTTAAACAACTGGGATACGTTTACTTTTAAGCTTCATTAGATTCTTTGTTTATCAAGTCTGTCACCTCTGTCATCATTATTGTCTGTTCTATCCTTCCATTTCTTATCTGTCTATCTACCCATCTATATAATTGCTTCTTACTGGTAATGTGATCCTTAGCTCTGACTTTTCTAATGGTAAATATTGTAGACAGTTTAACTTTCATATGTAGACATATTTTTGGATGGGCTATTGAGTGCCTTTTTACAGAACTGTTTTACAAGTCTTCTAAATACTTAAGCTAAACAAAGAAATAACTTGACACATTTATAGCTTGGATACCTGCAAGTCATGATTAGAGAGTAATTTTTTTAAATTTTCATTTTTTTAATGTTTTAAGGACAATTTTAGATTTAAAGAAAAATTACAAAGATAGTAACAGAAAGTTCCCATATACATTACACTGTTTTCTGTTTATACCTTAGATTAGTATGGTATATTTGTTACAGTTAATGAAACAATATTATTATTATTAGCAAAAGTCCATACTTTATTAAGATTTGTTTAGATTTTAACTTAAAGTTCTTTTCCTATTACAGGATCTTGTCAAGGATGTCAAATGAAGATTCTCTCTTGCCTCCTTAAGCTCCTCATTCTTGGCTGTGATGGTTTCTTAGACTTTGCTTGATTTGGATCCACTTGACAATTTTGAGGATTGCTAGTCAGATATTTTGTAAAATGTCCCTCTGTTAGGATCTTTCTGATGTTTTTCTCATGATTAGACTCTGGTTATGTGATATTGGAAGGAAGACCACAAGAAATAAAGAGATGTGTTTATCACATCATATTAAAGGTGCATAATATCAACATCATGTGTCACTGTTGATGTTGACCTTGATCCATGGATGATATGGTGTTTGTCAGGTTTCTTCACTATAATGTTACTTTCCCCACTTTCCATACTGTCCACTTTTGGAGGAAGTCATTCATATACAATCCACAATTAAGGAGTGGGAAGTTAAACTTCACTTTCTTGAGTATGGAATAGCTACAATCAACTTTTTAAAATAGGTCACAGATAAATAACTTTTAGTTTCTGTTGTATATATCAATGTCACATGCCATTTTAAAGTCTGACACTTTGATTTATATAAAACAAATTTATTACATTTTCATCTCTTTAAAAAATTAAGCGGAACATGCAAAAGTAGCAAAACCTATTTTTTTCTAAAATCCCCCTTTTATTATATCTCAACCTATCTTTTTCCTGAATCTTACCTGTTTGAATTCTAACAAGGACATGGAATTGGAGTGCCAGGAATGGGGTAAGGAAGAAAGAGTTGTTATCATATACGTTATTTTTTACATAAAAATGTTTGCATTTTAGTTTGGATACTTGGATATATTCAAGTGAATGCCTCTTATGCATCTCTTTATTTCTTAAAAAGTGTGTTTTGTACTCTTCCCCTGCCTGGTATTTCTCAGAATCACATATCAAAATTGTAGAGCCACAAGATGAAATACCCCTGGCTCCCCCAGTCCAGGGAAGAAAACAGACTTGCTCTCTCTCAGAGTTTCTGTGGCCTAAACAGATCTTTGTGTTAAGCAAGCCTTCAAGGTTTCAAAGTTTAATTGTTATTGTAATGTAACCTACCACATCCTGACTGTAATAAATATTTTAATTTAAAATCTTTTTTAATTTAAGAATATCTCATGAACCCTAATAAAGTTCCCCACTTCATTCACAGGGGGGATCTCTTCTACCTAGACTTGGAAAAGGGCTGTCTTTTTTAGCCAAGAAGAGGTTCCGTAAAGAGTTTTGCTAGGCTTATTACATAAGTGGGAACGGTTATTCAAATGGTGAAAGACTCAAGGATGGTTTACTCACTAGAAAAATATAATACTTTCTCTTCCCTAGACAATGGCTACATTAGGAAAAGAAATTATTGATTTATTGTTGAACCTGAAATTCTTTGCACTAGTTCCTACTTTGAGTAAAACATTTTTCAGAAAGTCCTTATTAAAAATAAAAGTTCTCTGGTGAAACATCAAATTAATAATGATAATAATAACTAATATTTTTAGAGCCGATCTATGTTTTGTGGATACTGAAGCTTATACTATTTGTTAAGCCCATTTTAAGTAAAATAATATAAAATTGGGAATTAAAATATTTATAATGAGAAAAAAGGTTATAAATCTAAAAATCATAAATAATACAACACTCACAAAAAATTAATTATCTGCCTGGCACACATTAATAATACATTTTTGTCTGTCTCCTCAGTCATTTGACAATAATTTAAAACTATTTTTATATGAAGAGTAGAAATATATCAGTCATTGGACTTCATGATTGATCAAAGTGTTTATTTTATTCTTTGGAGTTTAGGAAAAAATTTCTAGGTTCATAGTTCCTTATGGGTAGTATCAGATAAGTTTTAGAATTATTGTCAACATTGAGAAATGCTGTAAGTTTGGGGGCATGTCACCTTACCATGTACAGCAACTAACTTAATTGTCTTACATTCTTCTAGTGCTTTTTTGCATAGGATGTAGGGGACTCATATATCTCCTATTTCAATTCTACGCCTTACCCTGTCTCACAGGATGGGTAACTTACACCCAGGAGGCACTGAGTATTCCTGAAAATGTTCTCTACATTAGAGCCAGTAATTACTTGACTGTGAACCCCACTAGTACATCCCATAAATCACAACTAATATCCAGCATAATTTTATCTTAGCTAGATCCCAAAAAACATCTATAGCAACCTCAAAACTACCCTACATGAGAAGTGGGGTGGAAGGTAAATTGAGTAAATTTTCATATTCTATCACAATGAAAATGTTTCATTTTGCAAGTTAATGAAAGCATATGACCATGGGAATAGACTACTAGGTATTCTTTCCAGAGCATTGGAAGAAGTTCAACCAAGCGAGGCACCCTGAAGCTTAAAACGTATCTGCTAACACCTTGTGCTGTTCATTGTGTCAGTGTTTGCCTCATGTTACCCGAATATATCCAGTAATGTAGTAGCAGGGACACCCTTGTATGGAGTAGCTGGCATGCACCTATTGCAAAGCAAGACTAAGAAACTTAGAACCATAAACAATTGTTGATTCAGGAGAATCATAAGTCTGGTGCATGAAGGACTACAAGCTAAGGAGGTTTGAGTAAGGCCTCTGTAGTAGGAGACACATAATATCCAAGGGACATTAAGATTCTTACCTTAAAGGCAGAGAAAGTGAAAGAATCAGGGAGAATGAAGACAGTCATCACCACTAAGAAATTTTTTAGCTGTGGACCTATAATGAGGAGACAGGGCCTCTTAGGTATCAGCCTTTGTCTCCTCTCCTTCACCTTAGCATTCTAACGTTGTCTGAAATTTTGGACTTTTCTTCCTCTCTGCAGTCTCTGAAGCCATTTAGAAAAGTTCTAGACATACTCAAAGAGTACAACTAACTGTGCTTGAGAGATTTTAGAAAGATTTCTTAAGTGTTTGATGAAGAATGAGTAAGGAACAGGGAAGGCTGTCTTGGACAAGGAAAAAGCATGGGTAAGAACAAAGACAATATGAAAAGCCACCATAGGTCCAGGGATGCCTATGTGCCAGGCAGGAAATGGTGGTGGAAGGGCCCCGCAGGGATGCAGCTGGAGAAGAAAGAAGGTTGAGAATAAGCAATTTGTGTGTGTTGGGTGCTGCAGGCTACAGAGAACTGAAGGATCTTTGGTAGTGCAGAGATAGGAGGATAGGTATTTCACTATATACATGAATGGAGCTGGACTGAGCAATGTGGAAAGCATATTATGTCTTTCAGGGAAGGTGACTAAAGTCCCCCAGCACTAATCCAGCAATTTTTTAACAACACTTGGGTGGCTTAAATGAGCTAACACATGTCTATGACAGATCTGATTCAAGAAAAACAAAACCAGTCAGCAAATACTAGTGACCATAGATTAGATTTTATGGTTGAGCCTAATTATTTTTTATACCCAAAACTATTCCAAATGTATAAACACAGATTAAGGTATTAGAATAGTTAAGAAAATAAACTGTTAAATTCTATAGTGACTTCCCCTGTCCCGGAAATCATAGGATGCCTCATGCATTTTAATGGTATTAATATCCATGTACCGTTATAAAGAAAAGATACTGTGTTTAGTCAGCTTACCTGTATAGCATAACTTCTAGAATGATATTTCATTTTTTTTCCACCACAGGAAAAAAAGCCCCAAATCAAATGTAAAAACAGTTTTTCAGATTCTTTTTACAAGCTCTAGCCTGCCCTATGGACCTGTATCCAGTACCCCTATAGCAGACTGCCTGCAGAGGAGATTCCAATTACTAAGACAACACACAACATTTGCAATACTTACAAACATTTATTTATCTAAGTTCAAAGTTAGTGTGGTCTTAATAAAAATGAACAAAACTAAAATATACAGAACTATTGTTTTCCATCTTGATAGAATGGACTAAAACTATCAAACTTTTCATTCAGACATATTCATAGTGTACTTTTTTGCTCTTTACTACAGGAGTCAATGAAATGAGGACATATCATTACTCCCAGGAGAGCTGTGGAGAAAACCAGAAATTTTATATTGAGCAATACACTTTAGGTTATGTTTAACACATTTATATAGAGAGGAGAGGGTACTCATAAATGTCTTGGTCTGAAAAAATGTTTAGAACTTTCCATGGACAATAACGTGTGCTGAATTTAACAAGCTGTATTAGGGTCCAGTCAGTATATTCTAGGCAGAGCTGAAGAATTTTGACAGTAAATCTTGTAATACCTAACATTCTCTTGAGTGATTTAAGTAATCCTACTTTTGGATGATCCTTTTTGTTCAGTCTTATGTTTCTGATTCCTAAGTATTTACATTGATTCTAGATGATGCCATTGCCACCTAGGAGCTTGCTTATTTTCTAGATTTTTACCTAAGAGCTAGTTCGATGAGACATATTTCTAGGAAATTGAAACAATCATGAGATTACATGTAGACAAAACCCTTGACAGAGAAAATGCAGTTCATTATTTCTGGCACTTTGTATAAATCATTATAAAATTCGAATAAAAACACATCTGTAAACAGGGCCAACTTTCTCTCTATAATTGGGTGGGCTACACAGATTTTGCTGCACTTGAAAACCTTTGAGTATTGTCACCTTGTTGAATGTATTTTTCAACAAGAAAATACATTTCTTTTTTTTCTTTGTTTTGACTATTTCCTTCCTCCCTCCCTTCCTCCCTCCCTCCCTTCCTTCCTCCCTCACTTCCTTCCTCCCTCCTTCCATGTTTATATGTCACTAGAACCAGGGAACATCTGTGAGAGTCAACTTCACTTTTTCCCACATATAACATATGCCTGAAGCTTGCAGAAGTCCACCACCACCCAGAAAGCTTTGTTTCTAAGTAATAAACTTTGTTTTCACTTGAGAACCATAGCAAAGGTGTCAGTTTTTTCAGTTTTTCCTCCTCGTAGTTTGTTGAATGTCTTAGATGTATATACTGTTTTTCATTATATTTAGAAAATTTAGGGCCATTGCATCTGCTAATATTTCTTCTTCCTCCTTCTCTCCTCTCCTGGGACTCCCACTATATATATGTTGGTACTCTCATGATGCCCCATCCCCCGATCTCTGTTCACTTATTTTTAATGTTTTCTTAATTGTCCTCAGACTAGAATATCTCAATTGACATATTTTCAAGTTCACAGTTTCTTTTCCCTCTCACCTCAATATGCTATTTAGCCTCTCTAGTTAAATTTTCATTTCAGGTATACTTATTCAATTTCCAAATTTCTATTTGGTACCTTATTATAACTTCTTATCTCTTTATTAATATTCTTTGTTTGAGAACACACTTACTCAGACTTTCCTTTAGATTTTTGGATATTATCTTATTTAGTTCTTTGAACATATTTTTAATAGCTAAAGTCTTTGTCCAGTAAATCTAACATCTGGGCTTCCACAAGGGCAATTTCTATTTTATTTTTGCTCAGTATGAGCCACATTTTGCTCTTTCTTTAAATGTGTCATTATTGGTTAAAAACTGGACATTTCAAATAATGTGATTGGGTAATTAGGAAAGTCAGATTTTCCCCACTCCCAGAATTTGTTTTCATTGCTGTTTGTTGTTGGTTTTGTTGCTATTTATTTGTATAGTGAATTTCTTGGACTAATTCTCTAAAGTCTGTATTCTTTGTTGGCTGATATTGCCAAAGTCACTGCTTGAGAGCTTAGTGGTAAGCTGATGATTGAAAAAATACTTTTTAAAATGCCTTGAACCAATATGTCTCCCACCGTTTGCCTAAGGGATTCTGTATGTCGAAATGTGACTTCTACTCTGACCATTTACAATCCTATCTCAGCCTTCATTTGTAGTTTGTGCAGAGTCTCATCATCAGCCAGAAGTAAAAAATAAATACATACATAAATAAATAAAGCCTTATTAGGTCTTTCCTGGGCATGCACACATTCCCTCACAAGCACATGTTCTTCTAGACACCCCAAAATTGTTATAACTTTTCAGAACCTGCTATGGATATCTTATTGTCCTGATTTTCCTTTTCTTATTGCCCATCTGTTTCTTTGCCCCAACAGGCATCACTGCATCAGGCAGCAAAAATGTGACACAATTAACAATTTTTTTTTAGACACACACTCTGGGGATGGGGATTTTCTTACAGAGTGAGCTGAGTCAGGTTAAATAACAACAAGGTCTGTGAATGGGACTTACGGGAACTCTAAGTTCAAATACTGATAATTCTCTGGGGTTGGGTTTTTGGGGGAGCTCCAAATCTTTCTCTTCCAGTTGCTGCTAGACCACTGTTTTGTTTGGCTACTGTTGTTCCAAGACTGCTAGTTTTCAAGTCTACTATGGAGCTGGAAAGAAGAGTAGGTGAATAGGGAGTTTTGAAAGATGACCATCCTTGCTGTTCTTAATGAGAGTCAACTATTTCTTTTGAATAAAACCCATCAGATTGTTGCAAGCCTTTTGGTAATTTCCAGAGTTGAGAAAAATGTTATTTTTGACCTTTGATGACAGTGTTAATACTTTTCTGGAGGAGCAGATTTCTGAGGTTCTTATTTTGCCATTCTGGAAGTGCTTCTGTCTTATGTTTATAGAGTTCTTTATAGACCCTGGGCACAAACTCTTTATCCAATATGTGATTTGCAGATATTTTCTCCTTGTTTGTGGTTTGACTTTTCATCTGTTAATATGTCTTCTAAAGAGTGAAGTATATTAATACAATAAATCAAACTTTCATTTAATAAATTATACTTTTGATGTCCTATGTAAGAATTACTTGCCTAATCAAGATCAGTATATTTTCTCCTGTAATATTTATGATTTTAATTATTATACTTGGGGCTATGATCCATTTTGAGTTAATTTGTTCATATGGTGTAAAGTATGGATTAAAGTTCATTTTAAAATATGGGTATTCAATTTTTCTACCATCAGTTGTTGACAAGACTGGACATCTTATTGATGTATATTTGTATATTGATCAGAAATTAGTTGTTCATAAATATATGCATCTATAACTAATATCATAACAACATCAAGTTCTACAGTCCATGATTACAGTATCTTTCTCCATTTATTTTGGTCTTTAATTTATCTCAGCAATTATTTTTAGTTTCTGTCTAATGCAACTTCTAATCATTCATTGCTAGCATATCAAAAAAAAGCAGATTCTGTATAATGATATTTTATTCTTCAACTTTTGCTGAGTCTACTTATTAGTTCTAGTAGTTTTTCACAGTGGCTGCACCAATATGCATTCCCACCAACAGTGCATGAGGTTCCTTTCTCCGCATCCCTGCCAACACTTTTTGTTTGTTGATTTATTGATCATAGCTATTCTGACAGGTGTGAGATATCTCAATGTAGTTTTAATTTGCATTTCTCTGATGATTAGTGACATTGAGCATCTTTTCATATGTCTATTGGCCATCTGTACATCTTCTTTAGAAAAATATCTATTCAAGCCCTGCCTGGCATAGTTCAATGGATTGAACGCGGGCTGCGAACCAAAGCATCACAGGTTCGATTCCCAGTCAGGGCACATGCTTGGGATGCAGGCCACAGCCCCCAGCAACTGCACATTGATGTTTCTCTCTTTCTCTCTTTCTCCCTCCCTTCCCTCTCTAAAAATAAATAAATAAAATAAAAAAAAGAATAGTGGATTCCCAACTTTAAAAAAATGTCTATTCAAGTCCTTTGCCCATTTTTAATTGGACTGTATTTTCTTGGTTTGTGTTGTATAAGTTCTTTATAAGTTTTGGGTATTAACTTTTTATCAAATGTATCATTGGTATGTATTTTCTCCCATTCAGTGGGCTGTCTTTTCATTTTGTTGATGGTTTCTTTTGCTGTGCAAAAAACTATTCAATTTCATGTAGTCATATTTGCTTAATTTTTCTTTTGTTTCCCTTACCCAAGGAGATATATCAGAAAAAATATTGCTGTAAGAAATGTCTGAGATTTTGCAGCCTGTGTTTTCTTCTAGGATTTTTATAGTTTAGATTCTTCACATTTAAGTCATTAATTTTTTTTTAGTTTACTCCAGTGTATGGTCTAAGGAAATGGTCTAGTTTCATTTTTTTGTTTATATGTATCCAATTATTCCAATAGCAATTATTGAATAAACTGCCTACCTAATTGTATGTTCTCTCTTCCATTGTCAAATACAAATTAATCCTGAAAGCTTGGGTTTATTTCTAAGCCTTCTTTTCTATTCCACTGATGTATATGTCTGTTTTGATGCCAATACCATGCTGTTTTGATTACTATGTCCTTGTTGTATAATTTGACAATAGGTAACACTATACCTTCAACTTTATTCTTCTTTTTAAAAATTGCTGAGGCTATTCAGGGCTTTTTGTGGTTCCATATAAATACAGGAATATTTGTTCTGGTTCTGTGAAATACATCATTGGTATCTTGATAGGATTGCTTTGAATCTGTAAATTGCTTTGGCTAGTATAAACATTTTAATGATGCTTATTCTTCCTATTCATGAGCAAAGCATATATTTCCATTTATTTGAATCTTCTTTTATTTTTTCCTTCAGTGTCTTATAATTTTCCATGCACAGGTCTATTATATACTTGGTTAAATTTATTTCTAGATATTTATTTACTTATTTTTTTATGTAATTGTAAATGGGATTGTTTTCTTAGTTTCTCTTTCTGGTAGTTTGTTATTGGTGTATAAAAACACAACTGATATGTGGATAATTGTTTTGCATCCTGCTACTTTACTGAATTCATTTGTCAGTTATAGTAATTTTGATAGAATCTTTAGGGTTCTCTATATACATTATCATGTCATCTGCAAATAATGATAGTTTTTCTTCTTTCTTTCTAATATGGGTGCCTTTTATTTTTTCATCTTGTCCAATTACTGTGACTAGGACTTCCAATACTGTGTTGAATAAGAGAGGTGAAAGCCAATATCGCTATCTTATTCATGATATTATAGAAAACACTTTTTTAGTTTTTGCCCATTGAGTATGATGTTGGCTGTGGGACTGACATGTTTATTAATATATAATATCATAATCTCTATTATCAGCTTAAATAAAGTCTTGTTAAGGCAATAAACTAAATAGTATTTAAATTTTTCTAAATAAAATATATTATTCAGAGCTGGTAAAAATTCAAAAATAGTGATATTTTTAGTTAATCTTTTAATTTCTAAAATTTACATCTTGTCATTATTCTCTATTCTGATTCCTAAGGTCTCTATAAGTGAATAGTGTTCATTTTGATGTAATTCACTGACCAACTTGGCAGGAAGAAGCATGAAAAAATTGGCAGCAAAATGGCCCATTTTTAAGGAACTTGAGTATAAAAGAAAACCCACTAGGACACAGGTGGCAAACACAAGGCATGCGGGCTGAATCTGGTCCTCTACCTTGTTTCTACCCAGAGGAGTCACTGAGTTCTCACTTAACAGTCAAGGAGTAGTTACATCTATACAGTCCAAAAATTGCATTAGGACCTTTGAAAGCAATGATGAGGCTGATGTGGCCCACGGTGAAAATGAGTTTGACACCCATGTACTAGGAAAGAAAGTCCTAGGTTTCTTTTTTTTTCTTTTTTTTTTTTACTTTTTATTGTTGATGTTTTATTGTTTGTGCTGTTACAGATGTCCCGTCTTTCCCCCTTCACCTGCCCTCCACCCAACCCGCCCACCACATCCATAGCCAATCTCCACACCATTGTCCTTGTCCATGGGTCCTTCATATATTACACTTCTCCAAGGAGGACATACAGATGGCCCATAGACATATGGGAAAGGATGCTCAACATCACTAGCATTCAGAGAGAAGAAAATCAAAACCACAATGAGATACCACCTCATACTGGCAAAAATGGCTATCATTAATAAATCAACAAATAAGTACTGGTGAGGATGTGGAGAAAAGGGAACCCTAGTGCACTGTTGGTGGGAATGCAGATTAATGCAACCACTGTGGAAAGGAGTATGGAGTTTCCTCAAAAAGTAAAAATAGAACTGCCTTTTGACTACTGGGATTATGCCCTAGGAGTCATGAAACACCAATTCAAAAGAATATGTATACCCCTGTGTTCATAGCAGCACTATTTACAATAGTCAATATTTAGAAACAACCTAAGTGCCCATCAGTGGATCAAAAAAACTGGTACATTTACACAATGGAATACTGTAGAGCAGAAAAAAAAAAAGAAAGGAATTCCTGCCTTTTGCATCAGCATGGATTGAACTGGGGACTATTATCCTAAGTGACATCGGTCACTGGAAGACAAATACATACAATTTTTCTTATAAGAGAAATCTATGAACAAAATAAACTGATGAGCAAAATAGAACCAGAAGCATGAAATCATAGAATAGACTGACAGCTATAAGATGATGAAGGTGAGTACTGATTGAAAGAAGGTGAAAGGATTAGTCAGAAAACATACATCAAGTCTTAGATTTCTTGGTCATACTTGTTTCTCCTAAGCAGCTGTGATTATCAGAGAGAATAGGCGAGGTAGTAAAAATTCACAAATATTTAATTTATTACACTTACTTATTTACAAAATCTGTAGCAAATGCACAATGAAGTGATGGCCCAAAAGTTTTGAACATGTAGTTTCAATATTACTCCTTTTATTAACTAGCCAAATTTATTGGCTTTTTTTGAAAGTTAACTCCATTTTTGCATATACCTCAGCTAAAGTGCTTCATAGAACTTCACCTACAGTGGAGGTATTAAAATTATACCACTCTGGCCTTGGTTATTACTACTTAATTAGTTTGCATGTAATATCTTGATGATGATATGAATTATTGACATAAAAAGAAGACAATACCTGGATCCATTAGGAGAGGCACCTACCCTGTCCAGTCTCAATCGGGTCCTGAATATATGTGATTGAATTTCAACTGTGTTCTTGAACTCCTCTCTCTTTTGATTGTAATAAGGTAAGCATGGATCATCTTCTTCTTTTATAATTGGTCTCTTTCTCTTAATATCTCTTTTCAATTGTCTGATTGTAAATATTCTATTTCTGTCCATTAGATAAATTCCTGCTCCAGTATAGTGTATTTGTTTATGAAAATTGCAAGCAATCTACTTTATATATCTTTATACATTTCTTTTCTTCTTATAGAAAGAAGTTCTCTTTTTCTTTAAGTGTTCCATATCCTCCCCAACTGATTATAATTTTTTGTAAAACATGCTCTGAAATGTAATTCATTCTGTTTAATTTCTTTCATGAAAACCAGTTTTGAAATCCAGTTAACTTTCCAAGAGCTGCACTGTGTCTTTTATCTGGCAAAGTAGCATGATCCTGGGGTTTAGGTAAAATGTGGATGAAAATGGTTGTTTAGTACAGGGTACACCAAAACAGATTCCTGTTTCCCAAAATGCTAACAAAATTCCATGGTGCATGATTTTTTTTTTAGTTTTCAAGAAGTAAAATTTTGTTCAGGTCAGGTAGCTCAGTTATTTGGAGTGTCATCCTACACACCAAAGGGCTGCAAGTTTGATTCCCAGTCAGGGTGCACACCTAGTTGAGGTTCCACCTCCACTTGGAGTGCCTATGGGAGGCAACTGAGCTGTGCTTCCCTCTCGCATTGAGGTTCCTCTCTCTCCCTTCGCCTCTCTCTGAAATCAATAAAGATGTGTCCTTGGTGAGGACAGCAATAAAAAATGGAAATACGATTTAAATTGTCTATTTATTATAAACTTCTCCCAAGTCTTATTAATTTGCTGATTATCTCATTGAAAAATATATCCATAAATGAAGAGGAAAATTCAATTAAAGCTGATCTTCTTTGGATATGTCTTCTAATAAAAAAATACAACTCTTAGGATCCATAGTGTGAGTATTGCTGAAAGGCTCTTTTTGTGATGGAAACGCAAAACCTGCATGTGCATAGCCTGTTGTAAAATATCTTTGCACTGGGCCTTGGAGATAACAGAAGGACAGTGGGGCAAAAATGAGCTCTGATCTTCACTGAACCATTCAACATCAACTGGCATCACCAACTGTGAGTTATGTGAGGTACAAAGTGCCCGGAGAAGCAGGTGTAGGGATGCTCACATCCTAAACCTGTAGCCCTGTTGCAATCACAGCAGTTCACTGGACGGCACTTTCACCCCCAAAGACTATTTGACCACATTTCCAGAGCTCCCTGATATAAAAGACTTAAAAAAATAAAAGAATATACTATCATTTTCATCCCTATTTCCTCCAACTTCATTATAATCACCTTCTGAGGAAGCACACCTCATTACAAAACCAAATTGCTTGCCTCCCAAGAGCTGGTTTTTAGTCTGGGTGGATTTTACTTATCCTCCAAACAACCAAAAATAATCAAGATGATTGTCTTAGTTTGACAATGTCTGATGGCTTTTGCATAATAAAGTCAGAAAGGTTTTCTTTTTCTGTTTTTTTTAAGAAAATTTTCTTCTGATAAATGAAGACTGTGTATAATTGATGCATATTAAAAAGTTATTAATTCATGTCATATAAATACTTATAAACAGTTGTATTAAAAAGCAGAGCTTCAGTTTATCGGAATTTAGAGATCTTAATCACATCACTTAGAAATTAGCTGTGTTTACTTTTATATTATTTAATCACCTTTTGTCCTTGAAATCATTTCCCTTGATAGATGTTTGTCTAAAATTTGATAGTATAATCGGCAATGTAAGTTTATATAAAAGTCTTTTTAAGGCAGTAAAGTAAATAGTATTTAAAATGTTTCTTTCCAAATTAAAGTAATTATAAAGTGCCAGCAAGAATTTCAAACAACTTTTAGGGAGAAAGCCAGCAGAAATGGTGTCCATGAATTTAATGTAGCCTATAGTTTAAAAATACAGGGGTCAAATTAGTCACTGCTTTTCTGTATTCTAGTCTAATACCACCTTGTTCAGTCTTCAGAGACACTCAACTCTGTCTTGGAACCACAGTCTGAACTCATAAGGTCCATGACATCACAGAACTTGAAGATTACTATTCAGATACACTGGAAATATCTGGAGGGACAGTGTGGTAGGTACTTTTGCATGGTGACACTGGGAGTCTCCTAAGATGAAATTTACCAGAGACAGAGGCAGAGACAAAGACAGAGGGAGGGAGAGGGATAGAGAAAAATCTGTGGCAAGAGCTAACCTGTGCATTATAGGAAGTTCAGGGGCATTCTAGGCCTCTGCCCAGTAGATCTCTGCACCACCCCCGGTCCTCCTTTTACTGCAGTTACCACAACCCCAAAGTGCTTTGGGGCACTGCTAAATATATCGTAGGGCAAACCTGTCCCTGGTTGAGAACCACAGATAGCCGGGAAGGGGAGTTTTGAGCATTACAGTGCAGTGTTACTCCAATGGTTGTTTGGATTGGCCTGCTCTGTACCCCCATCAGTCTGACCAGGACCAGGAGTGCCATGTGTACACAGATATGTGAGTAGGATGAATTCCATAGGCCCCGTTAGAAGCCTATGATCTCATTGCTGACCCATTCATTGTTTAATAACATGTTACTTAGCTTCTATGTCTTCATATGCTTTTCAGTGTTCTTTTTGAGATTGATTGCTAGTTTCATAGCATTGTGGTCAGAGAAAATGCCTGATATGATTTCAATCTTCTTAAATTTATTGAGATTTCTTTTGTGTCCTAACATGTGGTCTATCCTACAAAGCATTCCATGTACACTTGAAAAGTATGTATATTCTGCTGCTTTGGAATGAAATACTCTGAAGATATCAATTAAATCCATTTGACCTAGTGTGTCACTTAAGGCCCCTGTCTCTTTGTTGCTTTTCTGTCTGGAAAATCTATCCATTTAAGTTAGTGGGGTGCTTAAATCCCCAACTATACTGCATTTCTGTCGATCTCTCCCTTTTTGTCCATTAAGATTTGCTTTACATATTTAGATGCTCCTATGTTGAGTGCATAAATGTTTACTAGGATTATATCCTTTTGATGGACTGTTCCCTTTATCATTATATAGTGTCCTTTGTCTCTTACTGTAGCCTTGGTTTTAAAGTCCATTTTGTACTGCTACCCCAGCTTTTGTTCCTTTTCCATTTGCATTAAATATCTTTTTCCATCCTTTTACTTTTAGTCTGTGTGTATCTTTTGATCTGAGATGGGTCTCCTGTAGGCAGAATATATATGGGTCTGTTTTCTTATCCATTCAGCTACCCTATATCTTTTGGTTGGAACATTTAAGTCATTTACATTTAAGGTGATTATTGATAGATACGTATGTAGTGCCATTTTATTGTTAGACTCTTCCTGGTTTTTTCTTTCTCTTTTTCTTCCTCTTCTTCTTAAAGCAAGCCCTTTAACATTTGTTGCAGTGCCGGTTTGGTGTTAACTAACTCCTATAGCTTTTTCTTGTTTGGGAAACTCCTTATTTCTCCTTTGATTTTGAATGATAGTCTTGCTGGGTAAAGTAGCCTTGGTTCTAGGTCCTTGCTTTTCATTATCATGAATATTTCACACCATTCCCTTTTGGCCTGAAATGTTTCTGTGGAGTGATCTGATGCCAGTCTAACTGGTGCTCCCTTGTAGGTAACTACCTGCTTTTCTCTTGCGGGTCTTAGCATTCTCTCCTTGCCTTTAAGCGTTGTCATTTTAATTATGGTGTCTCTTGGTGTAGGCCTCTTTGGGTCCAACATATTTGGGACTGTGGACTTTCTGGTCTTGTGTGACTTTTTCCTTCACCAGGTTGGGGAAGTTTTGGGTCATTTTTTCCTCATACAGGTTGTTGAGCATTTGCTTGCTCTCTTCTTCTAGTATTTCTATGATGCAGATTTTGTTACACTTCATGTTGTCCAAAATGTTTCTTAACATTCTTAATGTCCTCATTTTTAAAAACTTATTTTTTCTTTTTGCTGCTTTGCCCAGGTGTTTTTTTCTACTGTGTCTTCCAAAACTCTGATTTGACCCTCTGCTTCATCTAACCTACTGTTTATTACCTCCAAGTGTATTATTTATCTCAGATATTGCATTTTCTTTTTCTGATTGGTTCTTTTTTTATAATTTCTATGTCTATTTTCATACTGTTGAGTATCCTTATAATCATCATTCTAAACTATCTGATAAATTGCTTGTCTCCATTTCATCTAGTTCTTCTGGAGAATTCTCTTATTCTTTCATTTGGGGTCTGTTTCTTTGTCTTCCCATTTTGGCTACTTTTTCATATTTTCCACCTTGGTTGTTAAACTAATCAGCCATAAAGTGATCAGTTATTAATATAATCAAGCTGAAATCTGCAGTCTGACTTAAGCACCATAAGGTGGGACAGAGTAATTCCTGTGAGCAGGGCTACTGCTTCCCCTCAGGCTGATACCACTTGAATGGGAATGCTCAGCTTGAGAAAGATGGCTCCTGTCATATGGGGAAGAACTCAGTGCAAGGATCCTGGTAGCAGTTCCTTCAGTTCTCTCCCCAGAGCCACCAGCCCCAGACTCTCCTCAAATGTCTCTAGTCCACTATGCTCTCCCTCTGCTGGAACCTAGGATAAGTGGCTACAAACAAAATTTTGTGTGTTGGCCCTTTAAGAGGCTCTCTGAATCTCCAGCCATCTTTCCCTGGCAGACAGAAACCTTGCTGCTTTCACAGCTAGATAGTATCTGGGTTCCTTTCTGGCTCTGGTGCTTTAAGCTGAGGAGCCCAGCTTGGGGTTTAAATCTCACACTTCTCAGGGGGAACCCCCAGGGTACTTCAGTATCCCTCTGGTACTTCAGCTGCCATCCATGGGATCCCAGGCAGCCCTCTCATGCCTCCTCCTTACTCCCTATGAGTCACGTTGTGCCGAAGTGGTTTCTTCAGTCTGTAAGGCTTCTCTCTGCTAGTGTTCAGTTGGTTATTCTGGACGATTTCTCTACAATTTAGTTGTGATTCCAGAATGGTCCTGGGAGGAGGTTAATGTAGCTTCTCTTAATCCTCAGTCATCTTAGATCTTGTGAGAAGCATTTTAAGATTTCCTTATTAATCAGTTAATGTGCCTTATTTTAAAATACTTTTTATAATATTAAAACAATCTTTGTGTATCTGGAATAAAATCAACTGGGGCAAGCTCCATTATCCCTTTTACATATTTTTGGGTTCATTTGGCTAATATTTAGTATTGAACTGAGCATCTATATATTTTTTTAAGATTTTATTTATTTATTTTTAGAGAGGGAAGGGAGGGAAAAAGAGAGAGAGAGAGAAACATCAATGTCCAGTTGCTGGGGGCCATGGCCTGCAACCAAGGCATGTGCCCTGACTGGGAATCGAACCTGCGATGCTTTGGTTCACAGTCTGCGCTCAGTCCATTGAGCTACGCCAGCCAGGGCAGCATCTATATTTCTTAACAAAATTAGATTGTGTGAGAGAGGGGCTGAAAACAGGAACTGAAGAATTATCTCCTGGAGGGTGGATCCCTTGTAGTACATTCTTCTCCCCACTAGGCGAGTGTTCTAGGAACCCATCTGTATCAGTGTGCCGGCTGACATTGTTGAGAGGCTGAGTTTGGCTTCAGCGATTTTTTTTTTTAAGACTTTTTCAACACAATTGACCAATCTATAACAGGTGATTTATGAGTGCACCTGTCCACACTGCACTGAGTGGTCAGCAATTTTTGACCAAAAACAGCACAACCCTCATCCCCCACTCTGACTATTCACCTGATCTTGCCTCTGAGTGGCTTATTTTTTGTTTGTTTGCTTCTCAGATGAAAAAAAATTCCTTAAACGGAAATATTTTGCCAGCATGGAAGAGGTAAAACAAAAAACGGTAGAAGCACTAAAAGGAATAAAAATTGACAAGTTCAAAACTTTTTTCAGTAGTGGAAAAACCGTCTCCCTAGTTGTATCAAATGGAAAATGCTTTGAAGGTGGCTGAAGTTTAAACATGTAAGAATATATACACAGTATCTTATAAATAAATTTCATGTTTTGGGTGGGTCCCCCCTCATGTTTTCTTTCTCATACTGTCCTTTTCTGGTTGTGGTATCAAGTTTGTGCCAGCCTCATAAAACTAGATGGTGAATACTGTGTCCATCTTCTCATGAAATGTTCTATAGGATTCTAATTCTCATCCCTTGAATGTGTGAAAGTGCAGTACTCATCTCTAAAGCTGTCCTGCTCCAGCATTTTCTCTGTTGAAAAGCTTTTAAATACCAATTGAAGTATTTCATAATTATAAGACCATTTGGTGTTTATTTTTTCTTAAATCATGTTTGTTAATTTATCTTTTTCTGGGAATTTCACTTTTCATCTAAGATTTTTTTAACTTTATGGTTTAATGTTATCAAAATATTTTTTTTTCATCCTTTTAATTCCTGCTACGCAAGGTGTATTCTGCAGACAGACAGCATTAGCATCATCTGGGAGCTTTTTAGAAATGTTCAACCTAGAGTTCCACCCCAGACCTACATAATGAGGTCACTGTTATGAGCTGGATTTTGTCCCCCCAGATCAGAGGTCCTAAACTTCACTACCTTAGAATGTAATGGCAATTGGATATAAAGCCTTTAAAGAAGTATTTAAGGCAAAATGAGGTCATATAGGTTGGCTCTAATTAAATGTAGTTATTGTCTTATAAGAAGTGGAAGAGACACGGAGGATCCAGAAGCACAACGGAGAGGCCCTATGAGGACACTGAGCGAAGACAGCCTTCTAAAGCCAAGGAGTGAAGCCTTAGGAGGAACCAAACCTGCCAGTGCCTTGATCGTGGACTTTTTGGCCTTCAGATCTGTGAGAAAATGAATTTTTGTTGTATAAATCACCTACTCTGTGGTATTTCATATGGCAGTCCGAGAAAATTAATAGTCCTAAAGTTATATGTAGGCACATTAAGTTTTGGGAATCATTCTTGATTTTTTTTAAAAAAATTATTTATTTATTTTAGAGAGGGAAGGTGGGGGGAGAGAGAGAGAGAGAGAGAGAGAGAGAAACATCAATGTGCGGTTGCTGGAGGCCGTGGCCTGCAACCTAGGCATGTACCCTGGCTACGAATTGAACCTGCAACACTTTGGTTCACAGCCCGCACTCAATCCACTGAGCTACGCCTGCCAGGGCTGGGAATCATTCTTTAATCTCTCCTGCATCTGCACCAGTAACCACCTCTTCATTATTACTGTGGTTTGCTTGTGCCTTGACTATTTTCTTGATCAGTGTTTCCAGAAATTTATCCATTTTGTTAGATTTGTAAAAGAAGTAGCTTTTGGTTCTCTTGACCCTCAACATTATTTTTGCTTATTATTTTATTATTTTCTTCTATTTACCTTTTCTGCTTCTTTTTACTTTGGGCTTAGTCTTTGTTCTCAGGCAGAATTCTTAAGGTTAATATAACTGATACTACTCAATGGACCATAATAGTAATTTTCAAGGTAAACAGACATGTAGATTCTACATAGTTATTAGTTTAAATGTGAGGTGTAGTGCTGCCTTATTACATGAGGAGAATGACTCTGTGTCATAGTTGTACAGTGGGAAGCCTACAGTTTGTTCAATCATTAATAAGGGCATAATACTTCTTATCAAAGAGAATAGAAGGTATAACTTTTCTATACTATGCATCGATATTCCAGATATTATCACCAAGTCTTATTGATTTTACTTTCAGAACATTTCCTATATCTTCCCTCAAAACCTCAGCCCAAAACACTATTAACCCTCAAAAAATAGAAAAAGGAAAACACCAACTCTAATACGATTCAGCATGGGCTTAGATTGCTTCAATTTAGTCTTCACATACAAGTCAGTGTTCATGGAAGAATATGTGGTATCACTATTTTTTAAAAAGTTAAAAATTGATATTGTATACAGGATAATAACCAAGTTTCTCTCCACATGCTACAGGACTCTATGATCTCACTCACTTAGCCTTGCCATCCTTGTTTCTTAATACTCTTTCTTTTTTAATTGTATTTTTCCATTACCATTTATCCCTCCTACACCTTCTTACACCTCCACCCACCTCCCTCCGCCCCCACCCCCTGCAATCACAACACTGTTGTCTGTGTGTTGTGAGGATTTCCCTTTTTCAGGATGTTGGTTTCATTAAGCTCCCCTGAGGGGCTTCACACATGCTGACCTCTGGCTTAATCTCGAGTGCACCTTCACCCAGTTGTTTCTAACCCTTCATGGCTCTACCCAAATACCAAGGTCCTGACTTCAGCGACTAGTTCAGGCTCCTCAGCTATAATATCCAATTGCATTCTAGGTTTTTTCATAGCAATTCTCACATTGGCAATTTAATGTTTAATTGTGTGATTAGCTATTGAAAGCCTGTCACCCTGCTATCATATAAGTTACACTGGCAGGCAGCAGGTCCGCCTCATTCACCCCTCTCAAAGTGTTTCAAGCCAGGAGAGTAAGTAGAGACTACATAATTTAAAGCAAGTGTAATAAAATTTTTTAGTATATTTCTCACACAACCAACTTTAATAAATTGAATTAAGTTATATTTCCTGAAGTTCTAATGAAATTTAGAAAGATTAATAAGTCTGATTATAACACATAATGACTTTCTGCATGATAAATCTTTATTCATATTAGCCCACAAAAGACCTCAGAATAAGCCCTTAAACTACATTGCAGTGGTATCCAAAGACCGTTCTTTAACTTCTGTAATGTGAATTTGTGTATGTGCTTTAAATAGGCTATTTTTAGAGAAGTTTTAGATTCACAGCAAAATAGAGCCGAAGACATTCCTTATATCCTGCCTGCCCCTCATACATGTAGCCTCTCTCACTATCAAAATCCTTGACCAAAGTGGTACATTTGTTATAACTGATGAACCTACATAGACACATTATTATTACCCAATGTTCATACTTTACTTTGAGGTTTACTCTTGGTGCTGTACATTATATGGATATTCACAAACATATAAGGAAATTTATCCACTATTATAATGTACATACAGGGTAGTTTCACTGCTCTAAAAGTCCTTATTCTCTGTCTATATATCCCTCCCTCTTCCAACCCCTAGCCACCACTTGCTGATCCTTTCACTGGCTCCATAATTTGCTTTTTTCAGAATGTCATTGTTGGAATCATAAAGTATGTGGCCTTTTTCAGAATGCTTTTTTTTTCATTTAGTAATATACATTTAAGTTTCCTCATTTATTTTTGTGGCTTGATATTCATTTCTTTTTAGTACTGAATAATATTCCACTGTCCAAATCTACCACAGTTTATCCATTCCTTTCTGAAGGAAATAGTGGTTGCTTTCAAGTTTTGGCAATTATGAATAATGCAGCTATAAATATTCAAGTGCAAATTTCATGTGGATATAAATTTTAAACTTATTTGTTTAAATACCAAGGAATGTAATTTCTGAATCATATGTTAAAAGTATGTCTAATTTTATAAGAAACCACTAGCCTTTTAAAGTAGTAGTACTACTTAATACCCCCACTAAAAAAGTATGATGTTGCTCCACATCCATGCCAGCATTTGGTGGTGTTAATGTTTTGGATTTTGGCCATTCTAATAGGTATGCCATTGTATTTCACTATTTTTTTTTAATTTTCAGTTCCTTGATAATATATAATGTTGGGTATTTTTCATATGCTTATGTACCCTGTATATATCTTCTTTGGTGAGGTGCTGAGTCAGGTCTTTTGCCTACTTTTTAATTAGGTGGAGTGTTGAATTTTAAGTGTCCTTTGTACAATTTGGATAACAGTCCTTTATCTGATTTTTTTGCAAATATTTTCTCCCAGTCTGCAGCTTGTCTTTCTATTCTCTTAATAATGTCTTTCACATGACATCATCTAGGATTTCTCCTATATTATCTCGTAGGAGTTTGATAGTTTTGCTTTTATATTTAGGTTAAAGATCTATTTTGATGTGATTTCAGTGAATGGTGTAAGGTCTGTGCCTTGATTCTTTCTGTCTTTTCTTTTCTTTGCATGTGAGTGTTCAGTTGTTCCTGTACCATCATTGAAAGGACTGTTATTTTTTCCATTGTACTGCCATTGCTTCTTTGTTGAAGATTGGGTGTTTGCATGTATGTGGGTCCATTTCTGATCCCTCTATTCTCTTCTGTTAATGTATTTGTCTATTTTATTAATGCCATATTGTCTTGATTACTGTAGCTTTATGATAAATCTTAAAGTAGGGGTTGTCAGTATTCCAAATTTATTCTCCTTCAAAGCTGTGTTGAGTAATCTGGATCTTTGCCTCTTCATATAAACTTTAGAATCAGTCTGTCAACACCCACAAAATAACTTGCTCAGATTGATTGATGTTGTAATGAATGTGTAGATAAGTTGGAAGGAACTGACGTACTGACAACATTAAGTCTGCTTGCTCATGAACATGAAACATCTCTCGATTCATTTAGTTTTTATTTCTTTCATCAGAGTTTTGTAGTTTTCCTCATATAGATCTCCTACCTCATATGCTCTCATTTTTTGTTTTCTTTTTTAATGTAGCCTTACTGTAGGCTTATTAATTTTATTTGCCTTTTTCAAAGGATCAGTTTTTGGTTGGTGTTTATTTTTTATTGAATTCTTGTTTTTAATTTTGTTGAGTTCTCGAATTTTTTTTCTCCTGTTTCCTTTGAAATTAATTTGCTTTTCTTTTCCTATTTTTCTAATATTGAAGCTAAGGAGATTAATTTTACTTTAAAATTTTTATTATTGAAGTATAGTTGATATTCTATGTTATATTAGTTTCAGATGTACAACGTAGTGATTTGATCTTTACATACATTATGAAGTGATCACCACATAAGTCCAGTAACTGTCACTGTACAAAGTTATTGTAATTTTATTGACTATTTTCTATTTCTGTATATTAAATTCCCATGACTTATTTTATAACTCGATTTATTTTGTAAATCTACTTATTTTATTAGTAGGTTTATTTTGTATTTTATTTATTGGGGTGACATGTGTTTATAAAATGACACAGGCTTCAAATGTACAACCTTATAATACAGAATCTGTATATTGCATCATTAGTTCTGCACAGAACGTCAAGTCTCCTCCCATCACCATTTATCCTTCTCTTTTACCTTTCCCCACCTTCCTTCCCCTCCAGTAATCACCACACTATCGCCTGTGTCTGTTTGCTTGCTTTATTTCCTTTTTTCATTCCTTTCTCCCTCTTTCCCTCTCTCCCTGCCTCCCTTCCTCCCTCCTTCCCTTCCTTCCTTCCTCTCTTCACCTTTTCCTGCAGTGCTGTAACACCTCCACCACTCTGACAGCTGTCAGTCTGTACTCTGTATCTATGAGTCTAGTTTGATTTTGTTAGTTTGTTTTGTTCATTAGATTCCATGTGTAAATGAAATAATGTGGTACTTGTCTTTCTCTGACTGGCTTATTTCACTTAGCATAATACGTTTTAGGTCCATCCATGCTGTCACGAAAAATAAGATTTCTTTCTTTTTTATATCTGAATGGTATTCCATGGTATAAATGTACCACAACTGTTTCATTCACTCATTTACTGATAGGCACTTGGGCTGCTTCAAAATCTTGGCTATTGTAAATAATGCTGCAGTGACCATATGGGTGCATATATTCTCTTGAGTTAGTGTTTCAGGTTTCTTTGGATATATATCTAGGAATGGAATCACTGGGTCATAATGAAGTTTTATTTTTAATTCTTGAGGAAACTCCACACAGTTTTTCACAATGGCTGCAACAATCTTCTTTCCTGCCAACAGTGCATGAGGGTTCCCTTTCCTCCACATTTTTCTAACACTTCTTATTTGTTCATTTATTGATCATAGCCATTCTGAGAAGCATGAGGCGATATCCCTATTCTGTTCCATTGATCTGTATGTCTGTTTTTATGCACATACTCTTACTGTTTTGATTATTAAGGACTCATAGTATAGTTTCATATCAGGTAGCATGATACCTCCAACTTCAAGATTACTGAGCTATTCCAGGTCTTTTGTGGTTTCATATACATTTTTGGAAAATTTATTTTACTTCTGTGAGATGTCATTGGTATTTTAATAGGAATGTTGTTGAATCTATAGATACTTTATATAGCATGGACATTTTAGTGATGTTAATTCTTCCTATCTGTGAACACAGTATATGTTCCCGTTTATTTGTATCTTCCTCAATTTTTTTCTTTAGTACCTTATAATTGTCTGAGTAAAGATCTTTTACCTCCTTGGCTAAATTTATTTCTAGGTACCTTGTTTTGTTGTTACTGTGATTGTAAATGGGGTTGTTTTCTTAGTCTTTATTTTGATAGTTCATTATTGGTGTGTAATAATGCCACCAATTTCTGAATACTAATTTTGTATCCTGAATACTTTACTGAACTCATTTATCAGTTCTAGTAGTTTTTTGGTGGAACCTTTAGGGACTAGATGGATTTAATTGATATTTGCAGAACATTCACTCCAATTCAATAGAATATACATTCTTTTCAAGTGCACATAGAACATTGTGTAGGATAGGCCACATGTTATGGCACAAAGCAAGTCTTAATAAATTCAAGAACATTGAAATCATATCAAGTATCCTTTCTGACTACAATGGTATGAAACTAGAAATGAATTACAGTAAGAAAACTAAAAAAATGCACAAACACATTAAGGTCAAATAACATGTTACTAAACAATGAATTGGTCGACAATGATATCAAGGAATAAATTAAAAGTTATCTTCAGGCAAATGAAAATGAAGACTCAACAACCCCAAATCTATGGGACACAGCAAAAACAGTGCTAAGAAGTAAATTCATAGCAGTATAAGCCTACTTCAAGAAGCTAGAAAGTTTTTCTAAAATAATCTAACTTTACATCTAAAAGAACTAGAGAACAATGAACAAAGACCAGGGTAAGTAGAAGGAAGGAAATGATAATTATTAGAGTAGATAGATATAAATGACAGAGACTGAAAATGCAGAATAAAAACAGTATGAAAACAGGAGCTGTTTCTTTGAAAAAATAAACGAGATTGAAAAACCTTTAACCAGACTCATAAAGAAAAAGAGGTGGGATCCAAATAAATAAAATCAGTAATGAAAGAGGAAAAGTAACAATTGACACCAAAGAAATCAAAAGAATTATAAGAAAATATTATGAACAACTATATTCCAACAAATTAGACAACTTGTACAAAATGGATACATTCCTAGAAACATACAATCTTCTCAACTGAAGCAGGAAGAGTCAGAAAATCTGAGTAGACCAATTAGAGCAAATGAAATCAAAGCAGTAATCAAAATACTTTCATCAAACAAAAATCCTGGACCAGTGGCTTCATTGGCAAATTTTACCAAACATTCCAAGAAGAATAAACACCAGTTTTCTCACATTATTCCAAAAGATTAGGAGGAAAGACTCCCAATCTCATTTCACAAGGTCAGAATTCTCCTAATTCCAAAATCAGCTAAAGACACTACAAAGAAAAAAACATAGGCCAGTATCCCTGATGAATATAGATGCTAAAATTCTCAACAAAATATTAGCAAACTGGGTCCGGCAATACACTAAAAAGATCATATACCATGAACAAGTGGGATCAATTCTGGGAATGCAAGGTTGGTACAATATTTGCAAATCAATTAATGTGATCTACCACACAACCAAAATAAAGGATAAAAATTATATGATCATATCAGTAGTTTCAGAAAAAGCATTTGATAACATCTAGCACCCATTTATGATGGAAAAAAGACCTTTTAGCAAAGCAAAAATACAGGGAACATGCCTCAACATAACAAAGTCCATAAATGACAGACCTACAGCCAACATCATACTCAATGGGCAGACACTGAATGGATTTCCCTTAGGGTCAGGAACATAACAAGAATGTCTGAATGAACTCTTATTTAACATAGGTCTGGAAGTCCTAGCCACAGCAATCAGACAACAAGAAGAAACAAAAGACAACAAAATTGGAAAGGAAGGCACAAAGCTGTCATTATTTGCAAATGGCATGATACTACGTATAGAAAACTCTAAAGGAAGTAGACTTTCGATCTTTTTTTTCTATATGCATTCAATGTTAAAAATTTTCCTCTAAGCACTAATTTTACTGCATCCCTTGTTAAACTGTATGTTTGTTTTAATGCAGCTCAAAATGCCTTTAATTTATCTTGCAATTTCCTTTTGACTGCTGTGTTCTTTAGAAATATGTTATTAATTTGTGATGTGAAATTAGATATCATGTGGTTTCTATTATTTTGAATTTGTTAAGGTTTGTTTTGTGGCCCTGAATGTGGTGTGTCTTGGTGAATCTTCCATGTGAGCTCAAGAAGAATGTGTATTCTGATGCTGGATAAAGTTGTCAATAGATTTCAGTTATATCCAGTTGATTGATGGTACTGATGGTTTCAAATACATTTACCAATTTTTTTTGCCTGCTGGGTCTGTCTATTTCTTATAGAGAAGTGTTGCAATTTCAAACTATATGAGTAGATTCATATCTTTCTCTTTCAAATTTTATAAGTTTTTGCTTCACATATTTCAATGCTCTGTTTGATTCACACACATTAGGATTTGCTATATCTTCTTGAAGAATCTACCCCTTTGTAATTATGTAATGATTCTCTTCATCCCTGATAACTCTTCTTGCTCTAAAATCTGCTCTGCCTGAAATTAATCTAGTAACTCCTGGTTTGTCATCATTAGTGCTAGCATGATATATTTTTTACATCCATTCTTTAATGTATATGTGTCTTTACATTTAAAATGGTTTTCTTATAAACAACATATACTTGGGTCTTGTTTTTCAAACCACTCAGATAATCTCTATGTCTTAACTGGTGCATTTTAGACCATTAATGTTTAAAATGATTATTTATGTAGTTGTATGAATATCTACCATATTTGTTACAGTTTTCTATTTGTTGTTCTTGTTTTTTGTTGTTATTTTTTTCTTCAACACTTGTGATTTTAATTGAGCATTTTACATGATTTCATTTTCTTATTTTTCTTAGCACATTTGTAATATATGGTAACTTAAGTAACAAAGAATCCTAATTTCACCTTCATGTTTCTGGTATCATGGCTGTGATTCATTTTACTTTTACACAGGCATACATATACTTAAAAAGACTGCTGTTCTTATTCTGAACAAACTATTGTCAATTATAGATCAATTAGAAATAAGAAAAATAAAAGTTATTATTTTACCTTCACTTATTCTTTGTCTGATGCTTTTCCTTTTTTTTTATGTAGATCTGAGTTTGTGACCTGCATATTTTTTTTTATCTCTAAAGAATCTCTTTTAACATTTCTTGGAAGCTTATCTACAGGCAACAAATTTCATCAATTTTTGTTTGTCCAAGAAAATCTTTATTTCCCCTCACTTTTGAAGGATAATTTTTGCAGGATATAGAATTCTAGATTTGTCTTTCTTTCAATGCTTCAGATATGTCACTTCACTCTCACTTGCATGAAAATTCAGGTGAAGAAGAGTCATATGTAATTGTTATCTTTAATCTTTTACAGGAAAGTTGTTTATTTCCCCACCAAGGGCTTCTTTTAAGCTTGCTTCTTTATCTTTATTTTTCTATAGTTTACTATTATAGCTTTAAATATTCTTCTGTTTCAATTGTTTATTTCTCCTTCCAGTATTTCAATGATCTGTAATTGTTCCACAAGTTTTTGGGTACTCTGTTCTGTTTGCCTATCAGTATTTGAAGTTCTACTAGGATATCCTTAATCTCAGAGATACTTTCCTCAGTCATGTCTAGTCTATGAATGAGCTCATTAAAATCATTCATTTCTAATGAGAAAAAATACAAAAAAAGAGATTAGGTGTCTAGGTCTCATAATAGGTTTATTTTGCTAAATGTTTTTTTAAATATCAAAAATAAATAAAAGCATTTATTTTTATTACATTTTCTTTATCTCTAGCATTTACTTTTGTTTTTTCTTAAAATTCCTATCTCTCTATTTGCATTGTCTATCTGTTCTTGCATGTTGTTATTTTATTCATTAGAGATCTTAGCATATTAATTGTAACTGTTTTAAGTTTCTGGTCTGATGATTCCAACATCCCTAATATACCTTAGTCCAGTGTGATACTTGCTTTTTCTGTTGAAACTGTATATTTTTGTCTTTCAGTATGATGATGATGTTGATGATGATGATGATGATGATGATAATGATTGCTATTGCTATCCAGAACTTACCATAGTAGGTAAAAGGAACTGTGGTGAACAGGCCTTTAGTAATATGTTAGTAAGGTACAGGGGAAGCAAAAGCATTCTATAGTTCTATGATCAGGTCTCAGCCTTAGTGAGACGTTGCCTCTGCACAGTAAACTTCACTAGTAGTTCATAATAGCCCCCTCCTTCTCCCTTGTGTGGGACTGGATGGCTGAAGTGGACTAGAATAGGGTATTTCTCTTCCCCCAGGTTGGTTAGGCTCTGAAAAATCCCCTATAGTTTAGGCTCTGGTAAGATAGTTTCTCTTGAGGAACAGCCTATCAATAAGAATTAAATGCTTCTATATATTTCAAAATGGAAATGTTTCCTCCTTCCCTTATTGGAAGCAAGAAGAAGCTTTACTCTGACTTCACAGTGAGAATCTGGTTGAAATCCTGAAGGTAAAACTCCCCAAAGTGTGGTGATTTGATTGGGTCTCCCAGGAGGGTTTAACTCTTAGGTTTGTCTACACTGCGCCGCCAGCAATTCACCAATCACAGTTCAGGCTTTCCCACCTAGTACCAGTTCCCACAGAGTTTTCTGCTTGTGTGTTTCTGATCTGGTTAGTTGTGATTCTCTGTCTTTGCCCATTGATCTCTCCAATTTTGGGGACAGCCCTTTTCCCTATGACCTCATTTTTCTAGTAGATCTAAGAAGAGTTGTTGATTTTTCAACTTTGTGTGCTTTTTAGTTGTTGTTAGGATTGAGTAATGACTTCAAGCTCCTTGATTGCTGGATCAGATACCAGAAAGCCTTTTAATGTGAATTTTCAAAACTATATTTGATAATGATAGACATAGGTGTTCTCTTATATATGCCAGGTGCTACTCTCAGAACTTTCACATTTTAGCATATTTTAACCTTAGAATTACTCTAGGAAATAGTTACTGGTATAGATTGTATTTTAAAGGCAAAAAACCTTAAGCTCATAGAGGCTAGGATTGTTTCCAAGGCCAAATAGCTTATAAATGATGGCATAAAATATTAATCCAAGCTGTCTAAATCCAATCTGTTCTCTTAATCCTCATATCAGTATTCCTCCCTCCACAGCAATTATTTACTCCTCCACCTTTTTCTCCTTTGTAAAGTAGCTTAATTTAGTTCGGGAATCTACCTGTCTCAATATAATCATCTCGTTCAAGAGTCAGTCTCATCCACTCCTAGCTGGAGCTGATCTTCTAACGAATCGTAACATTTGTGTTCTCCTTGTCTGAAGCTGGCTTAGAAATGGACATATTACAAAATTCTAATAAAAAGACATGGGGGAAATTCCAGGAGACCTTTTGAAAAGACTTCTCTTTTTCTACTGTACATTATTCTGTCTGGATACAGTATCTGGAATTTCGGCACCCATGTTGTGAAATTAAAAGGGTCAAGCTGACTTGCTGAAGTTGGTAGATCAGTAATATGGAAGGGTGTTGGATTAATCTAACCCTGGAGTCACCTTTGTGAGTTGTTTTTGCATGAGATACTCACATTTTCTAATTCTTGAACACAGTTTGGTAAAGGCTTCCTATAGCTTGCTGTTGGGAGTAGCTAACCTGATACACAAACCAAGAAAACAATAGGAAAAACATAAAGTGGTTCTTAAAATCATCATTTATCAAATAGAGAAACTTTCTGCTGTAAGGTCCAGAAAATTTGGTTCTTGGAAATAAAAGAAGCATGTAGAAAATTTGAAGCAATATTACAGGGGAAATAATGCATAGTAATTAATATTACATGGGAACTAATCCTTAATAATTAATAAGGCCCAAAACAGGTCTAATTCTTTGTTTCATTTTATTATTGCAAAATTTATAAATCACTGCCTTAAACAAATTACATTTTATTTTTCTGAATTACACTATTCCCCACCAATTTTTCTTAGTCTTGCAATATAATCAATTTCCTACAAAGGAAATTCACCAAAGAATAAAATTAGTTTTAATTACTCTACCTCACTAGTTAGACTTACAACATTCTTGATCTGTGTAATTCTAAGAGAAATAAATTAGAATTAGATTTGTTCCAACTAAAACACTTCAGAAACAATTTTAGATATTAGAAGTGGCTTTTTATTCTAGTTACACTTTAATTATTCTGTAGTGTAAAACAGCAAAACAGAAATTTACATGATATACATTTTAAGAATATTTGTCAAAATTTAGTTTTTAACTCATAAGTATTAACTATTAGACATGAGATCTGAATTCATGTTTCTTTTGTTTCATGAATATAGTGATCAAGTGGAAGTTTCACCTAAATATCCCAGGATAATATACCACTATTTAGTGTTTGACACCGATGTGTACTAGTAAGAAAATAAAATTGCCATTTCCAAGATATTATCAGTCCCTGCCCTTTGTAACAAGGTTTTAAAAATGCATTTCCTAAAGATTCTTATTCACTTATTTTCTTAGGGTTTTTTTTTAAAACCATAGACCCAGTGATTCCCTCTGATAGCCTTTCCTCATTTTATTTTCAATAATGACTCTTTGGGGAGCAATGCTATGGGGAGTGAAATTGATCACCCATCACTGCTTCTGATGTGCTGTTTAACCAAGCTGGTGAACCATAGACTGTCATCACAGAGGGTATCAAATCAACTGTGTGTGCCATGCCGCCTGCACTCCTGCGCACCTGACAATAACGAGAATCCATTAGTGTATCAGGCAGCCCAAGGAGCTGCTCAGTAAATTTCAGACAACAATGTTTTATGTAATCCTGGGTAATCTAGGTCACTAAAGAAGTTGAAAAACAGTGTCCCAAAAATGCAACTTCTGATTTAGATCATAACATTCAAAAGGCATTTTAGCATTTCAATTACGTTAGGCAAAGAAGAGTGTTTCCGTTTTGGACCTAACTACATGGTGCCCTTTAAGAAGATTCATAATTATCAGTAGCAGTACTTTGTCTTTCAAGTCACTTCCCCCAAATTGAGCTGTTTTGTTCACTTTATTTTAAAATTTTCTTTTTTGACCACATGTCCTTATTTTGTTCATTTAGCATTTGGGGACTGTTTGAAAGGCAAATATTAGTGTTATATTTATTGGTTGTCTTCTTTGCTCCAAATGTATGCTAAGTGTGATTTTTTAAATTTAATTTTCACTGTATTTTTTTCCACTGCTGTTTAGTCCTCTTATGTCCCCTCCCTCCCAGCAATAACCACACTGATGTCCATGTCCATGAGTCCTTTTTCCTTGAGGGATTGGGTATGATTTTTTTTTAAACTTAAAAACTAGACATAAATTAGCAAAATGCATCTTTCACATCCTGGAAAAACTTTCTAGTAACAAAACTACATTTTTGTACTAAACAAATTATTTACTATATATACAAAAATATCCAAAATGCCCTGAAATTTTCTGAGAACACCTATAGCATTGTTGATTCATATAATAAAATATTATGTGTTAATATGGAGAAAATGTTAATATGGAGTATAATATGGAGAATGTTTCCAAATCCTTTTTAGAAAAACCAAGTGGGAGAATTTTTATTAAAAGCTAAAATACAGTTTTTATTTGAAAATAACATGAGCCTAGCATTTTAAAGTAATATACTGTCTTAACATATCTCATACTTAGTTGAACTGAAAAAAAAAGCTTTTCCACTTCCTTGTCAAAATCGATCATTTTCTTCTTCTTGATAAAGCCTCTGTTTTAATCCTTTCCAACTTGTGTTCTTGTTTTGAAGAGAGTGCCTAGAACATAATAGATAATAAAAAATTTTAATGGGAAGATCAAATAAATGAAAAATTACTCCATGCACTAATTGTTTTCCTTTTTTTTGCAGAAATTTTATAACATATTGGATAAAATTGTCAGCATATTTCACAAGAATTTTCCTTGTTCTTGGTTGTATTAAATTTACAAAACAGTTTGTGTATAAAAATATAAAAGAAACATCATGGGATAGATAGAAAGCAACTTATTTGAGCTTCTTTGCTTGATAAGTGTGTTTAGACATTGATGATGTTAGAGCTTTTGAAGTTGCTGTAGGCGGAACTGCACTAAACCTTCCAGATAGTCTTTTAACTTTGTATATGCATTATGTGAGGTAGCTTAATGAAGAAGGAGGGAATATAAGAAAGAATAATACTCACTTTAATAAATCATATATCCTTGTGCTATTTAAATGTTTCTTCAAGGTTGATTGAAACTTTAACCTCAGTCTCAATAAAAAAGAAAAGCTTCAAATTTGCCAGACCTTGAATTTTTACAACACTATGTTGAATTATGCAGTGATCAGTCAATTATTCATCTCCCTCAGCCTGAGATAGCTGTGCTTTGAAAAGCATGCAAAAATGGGGCTACAGAATGTGATGCTGTGTCAACACATTTCACTTAGGATTGCTTACAAGACAAATTTTTGTTTCAACATTGATTCTAGTTTTCTTGATGTTTGCTTCTAATAAGGTACCTGTTACAAATCAATTTCAGTTTGCATGCTTTAGTTTGTGATTCAGGATGATACACTGCCAAAATGACATTACTGTCTTTTTCATAGATTTCTACACCCGTATGAGAAATAGAGATCTTTCATATTTCAAGGTAATCTTAACACAGCACCGCGAAACAAACCTACTTTTCTGCTAATGGAACAAGCAAGAATGGATGAACTAGTTCTAAACTCCAGAGTAGATTTATCTGTAGTAGTTGGAATTCTTAAGATAATATTTTATCAAGGGAATAAATAGAAAGAAAGATGCAGAAATAGAAGGGTGTTGGCCTCTAACAAATATATTGACAAAGGAAGGATTCTGTCAGGGAAGCAGAGGAGGAGAGAAGCCTCACAGCAGTAATCGAGGGTGCGCACTTTGGGGTTTGAGTCCCAGGTGGAATCATGATTCACCAGCTCTTGAAGCCAGGGGAAGGAGAAGGGTCAGGAGATTTACCTGCCTGAGCCTTAGATTCCTCACTATTAACAGGGGAAAAACACTTACTTCATGGGGCAGTTATGCTGATTATCTAACAGAGTGTATGCTGAATATTTAAAACATAATAATTGGCCCAAGATGGGCACTCAAATAATTGTACCTATTTGAATTAACTAATGGTCAGAAGTGAAAAGGGAGATTCCCAGAGATGTTTGGACTCCCAGACACACATTTTTCTAAAACTCTTAAACCTGATAAAATACTCTGTCTTAAATGGTTAATGAATACTAGACACAGTACTCTGTCAAAAAAATCTGTTAGCATGTTTACATTTAATTGGAAATATGTAGAGCGGAAAGGGTATCTTGTATTAGTTACTTGCTCTGATTACCCATAATGCCAGCTTCGACTGTATCACATTCCCTGTCGATGCCGTTATCTTGCTCTGTTTTTATAGGATCTTCCCAGCACAACTAGAACATTCAGAGACCCACCATAAATTATGAAGACCAAATCGGAGTCGATTTCTGTTCAAAGTGAACATATCCCAGCAGCTCAAAACTGACAATGGAATCACCCCGTGTGTTCAAGGACAGCTGGCAGAGCAGGACTGAAAGCTGGGGCCCTATTCCGTCTGTGTGTGCCGTGTGCATGGTTTGAGTTTTCCCGGTAAAGACTTAAGAAACTTGAGATTCGTGTGTGTTTGTGTGTTCAAAGGCAATACTATACAGGTATACATTGTCAAAATGTTTATTTACGTTTGCAAAATACTATACAACTTATTTCAAATTTAGCAATGAAAAGTAAACAAAGTGAACAATATTAAAAATATTGAATTGCCACCTTTAATTAATCAAACTAATCATTGTGCTTTCTTAAGAAAATATAATTATATCTGAGAACTATGGAATTAGGGGTATTACAAACCAGTTTTACAAAATGTATGATATTAAATATTTGAGATATATAATTATTTCTTGTTAAATAGTTTTCAAAATAAACTAAAGCAACTTTAACAGGTAGAAAAAGTTGCAAATGTACATCATAGTCCATATAGAAGAACATTTGGGGAAGAAAAAAAACAAACTCATGTGGAGTTTTTTTACTATGTAAGATATAAGCTTGCATGCATCATTGCTTTCCAAGGTGTAATTCTCCCTTGTTAGAAATTCTGAGTCAAACTCAGTGGAGCAGGGGTTAATGAAATGAGGATCAAATGAATCTGAGCATATGCTCCATTAATCTCAAAAAAAAACACTTCCCCATGTCGTTTATTTAAATAACAACTCAGAATATTTAAAACTGAAATAAAGTTAATGACCACTGACCTCTTTCATAGGCCAGTGTTTACTGAGATTTTCCCAACTTCAAGAAACAGTCATTTTAAGTGAATGCTCTTGCAGTGTTTAAAGTTTTGAAAGGATAAATGTGTTCCTTCTGCATTATCCAGAATTCTATCAGGAGAAAAATCCAGTATGTTGAAGGAGTACAGCATGGCAAGCAAACAAACAGGTTTGGGAACCAAAGATTTATATTCAGGCTCTGTCACTTCCAAACCTCTGCATGACTGTGACCAAATGTCCACCTTCTAGATACCAGTTTGCTAATTCAAAAATGGTGTTGATCATACTTGCTTCAAATGGTTATCCTAGGATGAAATGAGGGACAGATTATAAAATACTCCTTATGTTCCTTTAGCAGCTGATAAATGCTCAACCACGGTATTTACTGACCTATTATGAAGGCCTAAAAATAAAAGGGAGAAATTACTGTTTTTTAGAAATCTTCCAAACTACTCCAAAAACCTAATGTGTTTCTAACATTCATCACTTTTGACCAGTTCTATATGTTATTTAAATTAACATATGTTCTCTATCGTCTATGCTGTTTCCTTTTAACCTTCCCTTTTTATTTTGTTAATGTTCTGTCTATCATAAACATACATAATACAGGTTTATATCATCTTTCACTTTGAAAAAATGATTCATTATATGTTCTTCAAATAGCTATTTTTTAAATGGGGCCATATGTCAGATTCATCTGTGGAGATGTTCAAAAAATACAGATAAATGGTCCCCATGCTAGATTTGAGTCAGAATTCCCAGAGGTGGGGCATAGGAACAATTATTTAACATTTTAAAGAGGTAGTTTCCTAGGTTATGCTGATACATTAAGAATCACTGAAGTAGAATATTTTATGCTTCTTTTATGTAGTGCTGCTGATATATGAAGCCCAGCAAATAGTTAGTCAGGGACAAAGAGTAAAATATATACAATTTATTAGAAGGGATAGTTTTATTTCTGCATTTATTTATTAATGTCTTACCTTGTTCCTAAAAATTAATCAATCCAGTTTAAAAGAGATAGGTACATTTGAATGCTAAATAGAATAAGTGAAGATAGAGTAAGACCAAGGATAGAAAATAAAAATGAATTTGGGCTGAAGGTTAGTATAAAATATTCAATGCATAAAGACATATGTACTTGCTTGATATAGGTCACAAATATTACTCTCAGCTTTGTCCAGCCAAAGAAAATAAAGAACAATGAGCATTTGCAATGTTTATGTAGTATATAACATAAAACTAAGCCAATAAATAAGAAAGCACAATTATTTGTGCTAGGGAGACCAAAGATCAACTTTTTCAGTTTGTAGATGATATTAGGTCCAAGTAATTGGACATATTTGACATGTATATTTTTTAGAACAGGAAAACATAAAACTTCTAGAAAAACAAAAAGTTTACATCTTTATGTAGTGCAAAGATCTTATAAATCAAGTCTGTGCTCACATATCAGTCTGAAAGTTAACTTCAACTCTGGTGTCTTATATATAATCCTGTAATTCTAAGGAGAAAACTTCTGAACATGGTTCTGTAAATTGTAAAGCTAATCTTAAATATCTTAGAACATCTAGATTTATTTTTTTTCTAGGAAAGCATTTTGGTCTTGGAATGAGTTACTACCTTCCCTCTAATCATACCAAAGGTAATAACATGCTTGCTAAAAGGGCTTCTTCTATTAAAGCTACTACAAGTGATGAGACCATTATAATTTAGGGTGTGTTTCATCCTTTTGTAAGAGGTAATTCCACAGGAGATGACTGTAATAGATACAGTATGCCATGATGTAGTATACAATGATAGAGTGTAATATAGCATTGTATGACTGTAGACCTTAGAATGACAGTCCCGGCCAAACAACTTAAGACGATCAATTTGATTTACACATGAGGCTGATGCAAACCACGGCACATGAACATCCTGAAACCCATTTAGTCCTCCATGTAGTGATGAAGGCCTGGAAAATAGTCATTTTCTTTCCATCCTTTCTTGCTGTTCAATTTTGGTTGAGTGCCATATAATGTACTGAAATAAACTGTCAACATGCACTGCTGTTGCTCATTGGCAAAAAGCTCTGCAGCTCTTTGGATGGTTGACAAAGTGTCTATGGCATCAACACAGAATCTTTATAAGTATAAAATTAGATGTATATCATGCTATAGTAAGATGCTGCTTTGCTGATAACAATGCCATACATATATACTTTTACACCTATGATTTTATTTAAATTCAATTCAACACATATTTATTGGGCAGTTTATGCCTGAGTGCTATGCTGAGTGCTAAGGATGCAAGAATGAATAATACATGGTCCCCGCACTTGAGAAAATCACAATATAGTGGATAATACAGGTGTAAAACCAAATAAATTACAATAAAATATGATAAATACTTTTAGAACAAAAAGAAACTGTGCTATGGGAGCTCGGAGGAAAGAACCCTTCTAGGAAAGTTACTGAAGAGGGGACACCTAGCCTGGGTCTTATAAGAAGGAGAGATTTTTTTTCTATTTTAAGCAGTAGAAAAAGCACATAAGTCCTAAAACAGAACAGTTTTGAAAGGTCACGCTACTTTGACACATACAACGGAGTGGGGACGTGTGAGCTCAGTACACAAAAAGCACCGGGGCGAAGGGTCCAATGAGTGGAACGAGAAGCTGTGCTGTGATGGATGGACAGTGAATGCACACTGTGAGTAACTTTGTATGCCCGGATCCCGAATGTGGATTTTACTTTGTAGCCACCAGATAGGCAAGTGTGGTTTTAATGTGGAGAAGAAGCAGGATCATTTGTTTAAAGATAATCATCCTGCTGAAAGGATTAGAGAAAGGCTGTGACAGGAGACTGGTGGAATAATTTGAAGAAATGATGAGGAAAGACTTGAAATAAGACCATGACAGTGAAGATAAGAATAGAAGCCAGACTTGAGAGACATTTTTAAAGAAAAATCAAAAAGATTTGGTGAGTAATTAAACTTGAGTCAGTGAGAGTGGGCGACGTCCAAGGGATAATAAAACTTTTCATCTTTGAAGAATATGAAACGAATGCTGACCTTCTTGACAAGAGGAAAGGGCATCAGTCAGAGTATGTTCTCAAAATATTAAATTTAATTCAGTTGTGTGCATGCTCGATTTAAGGCACTTGCAAGATATGCACATAGTTTGTTGGTTAAGTGTTGGAAGTACAGCCTGGTTCTCAGGAGGACAATTTTGGCTGGAGGTAGAGACTGCAGATTTATCTGCTTGTGGAGTATAGCTTAGGGTATAGGCACAGATCAAGTCCTGTGACGGGTGCACCTTAGGTACCTCCTCACACACTCTTATTCTTATCTGTCTCTGGGACTCTTGGCTTACTCACCATCATTGCCATCCAAGCCACTGCTACCGTGATCAGTGCTGTATGGACTCAGACTGTCTTTGTGCAGAGGCACCTCAGACCCACACCTTGTACCTTCTCCCTCTTGCCTCATGACACCCCCCTTTGCCACTGTGATGTGATATGCGAGGGGTCTTCTTGGCATCTTTGCATGCACAAACTAGGAGTGGAGGGGACTTAATGTTCTGTGGGATCATCAATGGAAGTTGAGAGCCAGCAGATAAGTTATTTTCTCTTTCTCCTCCAAATGGCCTTCTATTAGTTCATACAGACTCTAAGAACATGACCTTAGGTAATCAAGCAATGAGTTTAATTTGATAGCAAATGAGGTTTCCAGCATAGTTGCAAACTCCTCATCCTATTTCTCCATCTTTCCTTAAGTCACTCCTTCATCTCATTCTTGCTTTCTTAGGATTCTATGTCCTAATTAAACAGTGTTAGAAATATGCAAGAAATAGAGGTAGGAGGAACTAGATGATCTGATCCAAGTGCCTTTATTTGATGCTGTGCTTATGGCGGCTAAGTTGGGATTGACTGCAGCATGGAGGGAAGCAAGAGTGGGGTTTTTAAAAGAAAAAGCATGGGGTCTGTGAGGGGTTAGGGTAGGAGTTAGCCTCTTGTTCTTCTAGGCGGGTGCCTTAGGGTTCCAGGATGTGAGCTGGGACAGTGGATTAGGTAAAGGGCTGAGCTGTTCCCCAGTACAGGAGGGTCAGTCTGACCACCGGCCATTGTGGCTTGTGCCAGATGTCTATTGTGCATGGTGGGAGAGAGTTTCAATTAAGCATCAGGCTATCAGTTGAGTTGGGACAACAGAGTCATGAGTAGTCCAGCAGGTTGGAAAACTGGCCTGACTGGGCTGGGATCTGGTTTGACTCTTTCAAACAGCACTTAAGACTATCAAGGCATGCTCTTTGCAGAAATGAGATTATCACACTGGGAAAGGTATATTTTTTCTGGGACCAAATGGGAGAGACAAACCACTGAGTAATTTGAAGCTGTAAATTTTAATAGAAATAATTATTATAACAGGGACTTACAGTAATAAAGAATTGATGAGGAAGAAGTAAAGAGAATTCTCACAAATATAGGAATAGCAGATATAAAAAGGAGCTACCCAAGGTTGAGGTCCTTTAGGCTGAGATCAAAATCCTGTGGAGCAGACACAGCACTGGCTGATTGGATGGCAGAGAAGTTGCCATGCTGCCATACTAGTGGTACTTTCCAGAAACTTGTCCTTGGGGGTGCTGGATAAAGCTGTACACAGGGAGGTGTATCATCAGAGGCACCCCAATACAAAAACACCCAGATGGGTTGCTGAGGAAAGTTGCTGGCTGGTGGGGGTTGCCACGCACCATGTGCCTCAGACATGGACACTGCAGAAGGCTTCAGTGCTGTGGAAGTTTGGTGCTGAAGACCTGCATGCACCATAGGAGGCTGCCAGGAGAAAGCCCACCCTGCAGGCCCTTCTGAACTGTCACTCCAGCATCTTCTACTGACAAAGCTTAAAATTATAACAATTGTCAAAGGAAAAATATTTGAAGGGCTCAAATCCATATTCACTGAGCAGACAAAAAGTGTAGCAGGTAAACACCAATACATTGATCACTGGCACGCAAACTAAGATAACCACCTTAGAAGAGTATCACAGGTAAGAACATAAGACAGCAATAAATATAGCCAGGTATATCATGGCATTGTAAAAGTGTATAGAGCATGGAGAGCCACAGTAGAAGAAACATGGAGCGAAGGATGCTAGGAAACTGAAGGAGTTCAGTCTTGAGAAATAGGATGTGGTTCACAGTTTAGTCACTTTGGAGAAGTGAAGAAGGATGAAGACAGAGTGAAAGCCCTTGACTTTGTAAATGTGTAGGTTATCAATGACATCAACAAGTGATGTGTCAGTAAATGATTTAAGGAAGAAGCCAGAATGAGAGGGAATGACAAGTACTTGGATGTCACAGAAGTGGAGAGACTCAAGAGACTGGGAACAGAGGGGGAGTACAGTAATATGAATGATAAGTAATAGAAAACACTTCTGTTTTATTATTGTTGCCATTTACTAAATTAAAAAAAAAAACTTTGGTATATTTGTGAATAGAGAAGAAAAGCATGAAGAAATCAAAGTTGGGGCAGTGAGAACCTCATGTAGAAGAAATGGCAAAGCCTTCAATGGAAGAGAGATCTACCCTTTGTGACAGCATGGATGGAACTGGAAAGCATTATGCTAAGTGAAATAAGCCAGGTGGTGAAAGACAAATACCATATGATCTCACCTTTAACAGGAACCTAATCAACAAAACAAAGAAACAAGCAAAATATAACCAAAGACACTGAAATAGGGAACAGGCTGACAGTGACCAGAGGGGAGAGGGGAGGGAATTTCAGGGGAAAAGGGGAAGGGTTTGCAGGAACAAGTATAAAGGACACAATGACAAAACAAGAGGGGTGGAGATGGGAGGGAGGTGATGAGGGCTGGGGGATGGGCTAAGATGGGGGTAAAAGGCAGAAAACTGTACTTGAACAATAATTAAAATTAAAACAGAATACTTAAAAAAAGAAATCTCTTCTCTGAGAAAACATGGGAAGGGAGGGTGATACTGGTGTACTACAATGAAAGACTGAGCCTATGGATAAAGCTCAAGGCTACAGTTAGAAGACCTGGCACATGACTGTTTGCCTTACTAGTGATGGACAGCGGACCCTGGACAAGTCCAACTTTTACTGTGTCTCAGGTTTCTACATGTTAAATGTATGTAGATTTGTGATAGGGACCCAATACTATCTAGCATCCTCTTGAGAACTATTGTTCCATAGCCATGTTTGACTCTCAGCTTTATAGTTGGAAAATAAGAAGCCAAAGATAATTATTTGCCCCAGCTTATCCTAGAAGTCAGTGATAAATTTGAGAGGTGCATACAGAACTGGAACACTGAGACACAAAGTGCACAAAATGTTTTGTTCAAAATCAATTTTATGTGAAGCACCTGAACAATCTAACACATGAAATGTTAGGATAGTGCATCAAATGTGTCTGTAATGCAGAAATGTAACACCTCTGGAATACAGTCTAGCATAATGACAGCCTACTCAGTAACTATGATGTTCATGTGGAATACAAACCGGGTCTGAAAAAAAAAGCGTACTGTAGGATTTATACCACGGATAAGAAAGGGGGAAGAGAGTCAAAAGGAACTTACAAGTGTCTGAGGCAACTGTAACCAATCCTTAGAAATAATAATTTCAGTAGTTTCATAATTAATAGTAATACAAAGGGAATCTTAATGAATTTCCTCCTTCAGCCTCTGCATATGATGGGCAAAGATCCTCAAATTCTGGGCTTCTCAAACCTTACTGGGCAAGCAAGTCACCTACAAATCTAGTTAATCATGTGGATTCTGATTTAGTAGGCCTGAGCTAGGCGTGGGGCCTGAGATACTGCCGTTCTCACAAACTCTAACAGACAGACCCCACATTGAATAGCAAGAAATGCCAGTTGGCCAAACTGAAGGGATAATATGGAATACATGGAAAACAACCAAAAAACCATACAAATAGCATTGAAAAAATTCCTAAGGCATACACTAATCTCAGAGGCTCAAGGGAGATTTTTTTAATGCCTAGTTTATATTTCAGCATTAGTTTTCAAATCTTTCTTGTAGTTGCCTTTAAAAACATTGATAGCTATGTTTGAAGCAGATTCATGAACATAAGTGACCATCTAGATAACTCTTTCACATAATTTTCCTGGCAAATCAACTGATATCAGATAAACCTAAATGACTAAAAGAAAGCAGATTCTGAGGGTCTATTACAGACTGAAAATGACTAAGGAGAAATAATTAAATGTATTGTGGGAATCTTGAACAGAAAAATGATAAATAGAAGAAATCTTGAATTTCACATAAAGCCTATAGATTATATAATAATATTGTAACAATGGTAGTTTTCTAATAGAAAAAAAATATACTGTATATATTCAAAAGAGTGCTAGGGGAAGTGGTGTGGGGGAAATAACACAACTGTACAATTTATGAGTTTTCTTTAAGTGTCAAATTAGTTCAAATTTAAAAGTTTATTTTTGGTAAAACCAAATTTCTGCCCTGACTGGTGTGACTCACTGGTTGGGCATCATCCCTCACACCAAAAGGTCAGTAGTTCAATTCCCAGTCCAAGCATATGTCTGTGTTGCGGGCCAGGTCCCCAGTTGGGGCATGCAAAAGGCAACCGATTGACGTTTTTCTTGCACATCGATGTTTCTGTCCTTTTCTTTCTCCCTCCATCTCTAAAAATAAATAAATAAAACATTTTTAAAAATTAATAAAAAATTTGAAGACAAATCCCTGTGCCCTATTCTAGACCTATGGAACCAGAATCTTTAGAGGGAGATGAGAAGATGAGGAATGTGAATTTTCAACACATTTCCAGGCCATACTTTTCCCACTAAAGTTTGAGAACAACCTACAACATAGCTTTCCTGAATGGGTCTTGCTGCAATCCTACCTATAAGGCAGAGAGGGGGAATGGGCAGTTATGGAAGAAACAGCTGATCTAGCATCTTGGTTCTACACTACAGCATGTGTCCAGTCCTCTCATTTCAGGTTGTGCATCCACCTCCTCTTCCCTTGTACTAGTGCCATATTCTAAAGCAGTCTCATGTATCCTCAGACTAAAGATTTTACCTTGTCAGAATCTATTTGATATTTTGTTAGCTTACATAAAAGCCTTCCTGCAATTTTACAGGAAGGCAAAATCTGCTTTAGAGTATATTGAGACTCTAAAATATACTTTTAAAAGACTCTGCTATATAGGAAGCCTGTGTGTTGAAAAGAAATGTTGGCTTTTCTGAAGTTGGATCCAAATCAATCACAAATCTAATGCTTAACACTGCTATGTCAGTCATTTGCCACAGTGCTGTGCCATTCATACTGTTAAATGAACATTTTCATTTCCCAGAGGAGTGATCTGCTGTCCATCCTTATAATACGGAGCATGGTTCCCAAGCTATTTACATCAGCACTGCTACCTTGCAATGGACCTATTTTACTAGTTTACATAAAACGAAGGATGCTTTTAAATCAACTAGAAAAGAACAAATCAACATGCTGCTTGTGATGAATCAGAGAGATTGTGTGACAATGAGAAGATGCATCAGGCATAAGAGGAATATTATGGACACCAACTTTAATAATGTATAGCATACATTTAAACAGCCTTATTTGGAAAAGATCCACACTGACTCCATGCATCCAAAGGGTGATTTAGAGGAGTTTTTCATGTGCATTATGATTATGTGACTAGAAGCAGGAAACGATATTTGTAGTTTCAATCATCTAATGAGGTCTGTCCTAAAATGTAGATCTTTTAAAGTGCACTTTTTGGAGAGATGTTTTATGAATTTTTATGAGCTTTAATGTATAGGTTTAGAAGCTAGTTTGTTTTTTTTTTCAAATGAAGGATATTGAGTAATTTTTGTGTAAATTATCTTCCTTTTTCACTCAATAAATATCTTAAATAAGTGACAAATTTGTAAATAGAAAGGAATGGATTTTCCTCATTGTTTCTCTATGGCTACTGAGCAGAAACCAATCTTACAACAAGTGAAAATTACTCTGAGAAATGTTTTAAAATCAAATTTCCCCGAAGTAAGTAAAATAAAACTATTTTCATAGAGCCAATCTTTCCTACAAGCATAGATTAAATATGAAGATGCTAAATAATTGGTTCCTCATGTATTTTGTTTTTATTCACCATATTGGCCTACCAAATGAAACAAAAACTAGGAAGCATCTGTGTGGATATATAGACAGACCCAATGCAAACACACACGGATGTACTAGAGTGAAAGCTTTAACATATCCTCATTATTCAGGTAAAGAACAAGCTAAATAGCAGCGCCAACATGCTGTAAATCCTCAAGGCTGACAGAGAGGTGGTTATGACAGCTTTCACATTATCTTATTGCAGAATCGAGGCAGTAGTCACAGCTGGCTCATATGTCAAAATGTGTCAGGACTTAAATGGTAAAACAGGAGTGCAACAGCAATTGGCTTTTCAATCAATAACACAATCAATATATTTCACAGATATTTTCCCATATCTAAATTACTTTGCAGAGATGAGGGAGCCCGACCGAGTGTTTATAAATCAATACAGCACACAGCTAAAGGACATCTGCTCCTGTTCTTTCACTTCAAGGTGCTGTTTGCCTTTTCTTCCCAACTCTCTTCTTATTTAAAAATGTACTTTTGAGGACAAACAGCCCTCTTGTGCACACAAATCAGCTTCCTGCTGCATTTTGTGCACATGGTGTTTTTTAATAATTTCGTGCTTGAGCATTCAACTAAGTGGAAGGAGAGCTTTTCTTAGCTCAGAATGCTTTGACTGTTCGAATTAATAAAGTAGCTTTCAAATTTCAAGTAATATATGCTACATAAACTTCAAATAAATAATATCAAAGTACAGCAGCCAGACTCACGAGTTGAAATAATAACCCAGGGCATTATTTTTTTCCTCACATGGAACAATATTCTTGCTGAAAATTGTATATTGTATTTGTGCAGATATGTCACAAATGAGACAAATGCTGTCCTCTACAAATCCATCCCCTTTGCAGAAAGATATGATGGGGACAAAAAAAATCTACAATTTAATGCAAAAGTCTAATACTGACATATAATTTTATTTCCATCCTGTATATCAAAATGAGGTGAAGTGTGAAGTATGGTTTAACGAAAGCTGCGGTATTTTGAGTTAAAACTGCCATATCTATCAATGGCCTCTATAACGCAAAGTAATATTATGTTTCACACTGTCAGTGCTTTAAAAACAGAAGGCCAGATTGCGGTACAAGTGGAATACAAATTAAACACATCAATCCATATACTTTTCCTAAGCTTGTGCTGCTGAGAGGAACATTTCCCAAATAGCTTACACAAAAACACAGGCAACTGAGGCATTAATTGCTTCTATGTGATTTAGGGCCATGATTCCAAATAGGGCATGGAATGGAAGATGCTCGTCCAATCCAAGCTCATTTGTGGGTTTTTTTTTCTGTATATTTATAAATAAGAGTATTTGCTGCTTAGTCCAATGACTAGATTGACTGGTTTGCCTGTCAAGTGGCAATGCTTTATGAATATATACTTTGACTGACATGGCTTGCGCTATCAAAATTCTATGGTTTTTTTTTTCAACCTGCTGCAAAACCCTTCAATTTGTGAACCTCCTGAATTTGCCATTGTGGCAAGGCCTGTTTGAAATGTAGCCCTTTTGTGAAGCCTATGTCATCCTCCAGTCAGAATTAGATACATCTCTTCCAAGTCTGCACATAGTGTTTCTCATGATGCTATGAGGTAACTTAAGTTCTGCCTATTGTTTTTGTAATCATTTATGAATGATTGCTTCCCCAAGAATACATTAGAAAACTCAAGCATTTGGGATTTGCCCTGGTCACTTTTTGATTTCCTACTTCTGATCAAATATTGAGTTGCTTCCTTTATTTTTCTTTGAGGAAGTATGTGTTCAAGGTATTTAAAATCATTGATAGGAAACAATACAAATGGATGTCAAGCTCCTAAGAAAAATTAAATCTCATTCATTTTCTTCACAGAAATACTCATGAGCCCCTCCTTTTATAATAGGTACTGGGATATAGCACTGACCAAAACAGACAGAAATCCCCACCTACATTTTAGTTACATTTGGGCAGTAGTGAAAAAAAAGTGAAGTAAGTCATGATGTATATCATTTTTATACAGAATTTTTAAACATTTAAGACAAAATTTAAGGCCCACAGATTGTCACAATTTTTTCATGATTACTTCCTATGTGATAATTGGTACATACTTACACTTAAAAAATTGTTCTTTGTTTATCTAAAATTCAAATTTAACTAGGTGTTCTATATTTTTGGGAACCCTAACTTAAATGCTATTTAATAAATTGATAATAAATAATTTACTATATTAAATGTGTTAATATACTATTAATGCAGACATTAAAATTTATTTATTTTAAAGTGTTTTAAAATTACATTTGACATGCAATATTATATTAATTTCAAGTATATGACATAGTGATTAGATATTTATATTACCTGCAAAGCAATCACCCCAACAGCTGTAGAACCTGATACCATACACAGTCATTACAGTATTAGTGACTATATTCCCTGTTCTATACATTACATTCCCATTACAGTTTTCATAAATGGCAATTTAAACATCTTACTCCTTTTCCCCTTTTCACTCATCCCACCAATCCCCCTGCATCTGGCAAACATCAAAATGTTATCTATATCTATGAGTTTATTTCTGTTTTATTTGTTTATTTTGTTTGTTAAATTCCATATATAAGTAAAATCATATGGTATTTATCTTTCTTTATATCACTGATTTCACTTAGCATAATACCCTCTAGGTTCATCCATGTTGTGGATGACAAGATTTCATGCCTTTTTATGTCTGAGTAGTATTCTATTGTATATATGTACCACATCTTTTTTTCCCAATCATCTATCAATGGATACTTAGGTTGCTTCCATATCTTGACTATTGCAAATAATGCTGCAATAAACAAGGATGCATATGATTTTTTGAATTCATGTTTAGGGTTTCTTCAGATAAATACTCAGAAATGGAATTCCTGAGTCCCAGTTTATCTCTTGTTATAGGTTTTGTTTTAAAGTCTATTTTATGTTATATAAGTACTGCTTGTTACCCCTGCTTGCCTTTTCATTTTTTTTGCATAAAATAACTCTTTCCATCCCTTCACTTTTGGTCTATGTGTGTCTTTCGATCTGAAGTGGGTTTCTTGTAGGCAGCATATTTGTGTCTTTTTTTCTTATCCATTCAGCCACTCTATGTCTTGATTGGAGCATTTAATCCATTTACATTTAAAATAATTTTTGATAGGCATGTGGTTATTCCATTTTATTCATATTTTTAATCTTTTTTTTCCTTCTTAAAAAAGTTACTTTAACATTTTTGTAAATACTGGTTTGGTGGTAATGAAGTTCTTTATCTGACTTTTGATTCTAAATGATAGCCTTGCTGGCTAATCTTGGGTAATTGTAAATTCTTGCTTTTTACCACTGTGTTTATTTTTTAAAGATTTTATTTATTTATTTTTAGACAGAAGGGAAGGGAGGGAGAAAGGGAGGGAGAGAAACATCAATGTGTGGTTACCTCACATGCACCCCCTACTTGAGACCTGGCCAGCAACCCAGACATGTGCCCTGACTTGGAATCAAACTGGCAGCCCTTTGGCTCTCAGACCAGTGCTCAATCCACTGTGCCACACTAGCCAGGGCACATCACTTTGGATATTTTGTGCCAATCCCTTCTGGCCTACAAAGTTTCTGTTGAGAAATTAGCTGACAGTCCTATGGAATCTCCCTTGCAGATAAATAACTGCTTATCTCTTACTGCTTTTAAAATTCCCTCTTTGGCTTTAATTTTTGGCATTTTAATTATGACGTGCCTTGCTGTGGGCCTCTTTGGGTTCATCTTATTTGGGACTCTCTGCCCTTCCTGGGCTTGCATATCTATTTCCTTTGCCAGACTAGGAAGTTTTCAGTCATTATTTCTTCAGATAGATTTTCAGTTTTGCTCTCTCTCTTCTCCTTCTGGTACTTCTGTAATGCTAACGTTGATATGCTGGCTGTTGTCCTAGACACCCCTGAAAATATCCTCATTTTTTCAGATTTTTTTTTCTTTTCACTGTTCCAGTCAATTTTTTCTGCTAACTTGTTTTCCCAATCACTGATTAAGTTTCATGCTTTATCTAATCTACTGTTGTTTCCCTCTAATGTACTTTACATTTTAATTATTGTATTTTTTATTTCTCACTGGTTATTTTTAATGTTTCTATCTCTTTCTTTTTTTATAATGTTTCCTATCTTAAAGTTTTCAGTGAGTTCACTAAGTTTCCTTATAACCAGTGCTCTGAATTCTGCATTTGGTAGATTGCTTGTCTCCATTTTGTTCAGTTGTGTGGGATTTTTTTGTTGGTTTGTTTGTTTGTTTTTAGTTTTGTCCTGCTCTGTCATTTGGGACATATTTGTTTGTCTCCTTACTTTGGCTGTCTTTCTGTGTTTGTTTCTAAGTATTAGGTAGAACTACTATGTCTTTCAGTCTTGGTAGAGTGACCTTATACGGTAGGTGTTCTCTGTGGTCCAATGGCACAGTCTCCCTGGTCACCTGAGCCTAGTGCTCCAAGTATGCCCCCTGTGGGACTTGTGCATGCCCTCCTGTTGTAATTGAGCCTCAGTTGCTGATGGCATATCAATGTGAGAGATGGTCTCTCAGCCTCATCTGTCATGAGGACTATAATGGGGGAGCTGCTGTGCAGGGGCTGACCCAGTGGAGCAGAACTCACTTTTGTGGGGCTGCAGTATTTGCTGAATCCATACTTTGGGTATATTGTATGGAGAAATAGTTGGGTGATGCTCTGGTTTGCTCTGAAGCTGGACACTGGGTGTGTTGGTTCTGGGACCTCTTGGGAAGGGCTCTGGTGCAAGTCAAGGGAAGATGCTTCCTTTTTTCTGCCCGTAGTCACCTGGTATGATCTACAAAGTGATCTGCAGAGGCTTGCCACTTGTGCTGGGCTTCAAAATCCCTGGGAGAGACTAAGCTGAGAACTGAGGCTGCTGTTTCTAGTGCCAGGCTTGGGGCCACTTAGTAAGAGGTATGGTGATTTCCTAGGCCAGGTGCTGCTTGTTTGGGTTTTGTGAACCTTTGAGAGATTTTAGGAAGTCCACAGCATAAGCCAAGACCAGCCACTTGTACCAAGAAACCACTTGCAGTAGCTGGGTGAGAATATAATTTGAGTGGGGTGAGATCTCGAGGAATCACTAGGGCAAGGCAAACACTGTTAGCTAAATTGATGGATACTCAAATATGGTGCCTGCCTATGCCTGTAGAGGGTAGGCTTAGCAAAGGAACAATGACTTCTACCAGAACCTCTGTCTGGGAGAAAGCTGCTCCTACAGCCCTCATGCTGAAGCCAAATAATTCAGTTCTCCCTGTGTGTTCCTCGTGCTTTTTGAACTGCTGTTCCAGCGCTGGAGTTCAGTGCAGTGAATCGTTAGTAAGTCTGTGCACAGGCCTTTTAAAAGCAATGCCTGGGATTCTAGAAGCCCTCTGTTCCACTCAGCTGCAATTCCTGCTGATTTTCACAACCAAAAGTTGTGGAAACTTCTCTTCCTGACAGTGGAACCCTGGGCTGGAACCTGTATGCCCTTGCTCCTCAGAAGAAAACTCTGCAGCCAAGATATTTTCCAGAGGTTTGTTTGTTTGTTTGTTTCTTTCTTTCTTTCTTTCTTTCTTTCTTTCTTTCTTTCTTTCTTTCTTTCTTTCTTTCTTTCTTTCTTTCTTTCTTCTCACATAAGGATATTTTATCATTGATTTTAGAGAGAGGAAAGATGGGGAGAAAGAGAAGCGGGGGGAGAGGGAGGTAGGGAAAGAGAGAGAGAGACAAAGAGAAAGAAATATCAAGTGGCTGCCTCTTTTATGCTCCCTGAGTGGACATTGGATCCACAACCTAGATGGGGAATGGAACCCCCAACCTTCCAGTGTATGGGATGATGCTTCAACCACCTGAGCCACCAGGGTGCCTCTGGAGATCTATTGACATATGTGGGTGTGGGACCAGTTTGTTCCATTTCTCTGACCTTCCTATGAGTCTCCATGTGGCTTCTTCTTTACATCTTTAGGTATAGGAGTTCTGTTCAGCTAGATTTCAGGTGGTTCTCAATCAATGATGGTTGTTCTGTGGTTTAGTTGTACTTTTAATTTGATTTTGGGAGGAGAGTACAATGTTTACCTCCTCTGCCATCTTGATTGGAAATTAAATGAAAATAAAACACATAATAGCATGTAGAGAATAGTGTTAGTTTTATTTTTTAAAACAAGGAATATACATGTGTATATTATATGTATACATGCTTGGTGTACCACAGAAATAATTAGAATAAACTTCTGAATATTATTATTTTTATTTCTTAAATCCTTCGTTATAGTCAATATGTTTTTGAATACTCGTTTCTAAAATAAAACTTTTTTATATACCTCACAATAAAAATATTTATTGAGTTATTGAAGTGACATTAGTTAATTAAATTATTTACATTTCAGGTGTAGAATTCTATAATACATTATCTGTATATTGTATTGTATGTTCACCACCCAAAGTCAAGTCTCCTTTTATCAGCCCTTATACTCCTTTTACTATCTTCTACATCCCCCTGACCCTTTTCCCTGTGGTAATCACCATACTGCTGTCTGTGTCTATGAGGTTTTTTCTTTTTTTAATTTTTATTTTTAAATATATTTTATTGATTATGCTATTACAGTTGTCCCATTACCTCCCCCTTCATTCCCCTCCACCCTTCCTATCCTCTCCTACCCACATCCCCCCCCTTTAGTTTATGTCCATGTGTCATAAGTCCTTTGGGTTTTACATTTCCCATACTATTCTTGCTGTCCCCCTGTCTATTTTCTACCTACCATCTATGCTACTTATTCTCTGTACCTTTTCCCCCTCTCTCCTCCTCCCACTCCCCTGTTGATAACCCTCCCTGTGATCTCCATTTCTGTGTTTCTGTTCCTGTTTTAGTTGTTTGCTTAGGTTGTTTTTGTTTTTGTTTTTGTTTTAGGTGTGGTTGTTAATAATTGTGAGTTTTCTGTCATTTTACTATACATGTTTTTTATCTTCTTTTCCTTAGATAAGTCCCTTTAACATTTCATATAATAAGGGCTTGGTGATGATGAACTCCTTTAACTTGACCTTATCTGAGAAACATTTTATCTGCCCTTCCATGCTAAATGATAGCTTTGCTGAATAGAACAATCTTGGATGGAGGTCCTTGCCTTTCACTTGGAATACTTCTTATCAGCCCCTTCTTGCCTGTAAGGTCTCTTTTGAGAAAAGAGCTGACAGTCTTATGGGAACTCCTTTGTAGGTTACTGTCTCCTTATCTCTTGCTGCTTTTAAGATTCTCTCCTTATCTTTAATCTTGAATAATGTAATTATGATGTGCCTTGGTGTGTTCCTCCTTGGGTCCAACTTCTTTGGGATTCTCTGAGCTTCCTGGACTTCTTGGAAGTCTATTTCCTTTGCCAGATTGGGGAAGTTCTCCTTTATTATTTGTTCAGATAACTTTTCCACTTGTTGCTCTTCCTCTTCTTCTGGTACCCCTATAAATTGGATGTTGGAATGTTTAAAGATGTCCTGAAGGTTCCTAAGCCTCCCCTCATTTTTTTTAATTCTTATTTCCTCATTCTTTTCTGTTTGGCTGTTTCTTTTTTCCTTCTGGTCCACTCCATTGATTTGAGTCCTGGTTTTCTTCCCATCACTATTGGTTCTCTGTGCATTTTCCTTCATTTCACTTAGTGTAGCCTTCATTTCTTCATCTAATTTGTAACCAAATTCAACCAATTCTGTGAGCATCCTGATCACCAGTGCTTTGAACTGTGCATCTGATAGGTTGGCTTTCTCTTCATCGCTTAGTTGTATTTTTTCTGGAGCTTTGATCTGTTCTTCTGTTTGAGCCATTTTTTTTTTTTTGTCTTGTCATACCTCTTATGTATGAGTGGTGGAGCCTTAGGTGTTCACCAGGGCTGGGCAACCCAGCTGCTGTTGAGTGATGCTATATGTGGGGGTGGGGTCAGAGAAGGAACAATGGCGCTTGCTTCACTCTCTGTCAGATTTCAGTCCCTTCCACCGCCTCCCCCAAGCAAACTGGGCCTTTCTGGTGCTGGTTCCCGGGTGGGTGGGCTTGTGCACATTCTAGGACCCTGTGGGTCTCTCCAATGAACTCTTCTGTGAGGCTGGGAATCTCTCCCAGAACCTCAACCCCCACAGTTGTTTTCAATTGGTGTTTTGATGCTCTATTTCCTGGCGCTGGAGCCCGGGGTTGCAAAGTCTGTCTTACTCCCCAGTTTTGCCTGGTTTATCTACCCGTGAATGTGGGACTGCCTAGTCAGCCATGCCTCGCCTCACAATCCCACCTTGCTGAGTCTGCCGTTGCCACCTCTCACCCAGGGTCCTCCTGCTGCGGTCTTGAGTGCCCAGGTTTGTCAGCTGCTGTGTTGCATGCCTGGTTCCATTGCTTTTGGTGCCATGACCCCTCTCCACCCAGCCTCCCAACTCTTCCCCTCCTACTGGTCTGGATGAAGTGTCTATTTTAACTCCTTGGTTGTCGGACTTCCATACAGTTCAATTTTCTGTCAGTTCTGGTTGTTATTCTGTTTTTAAATTATGGTTGTCCTAGCCCTGGCTGGCATAGCTCAGTGGATTGAGAGCGGGCTGGGAACCAAAGTGTCCCAGGTTCGATTCCCAGCCAAGGTACATTCCTGGGTTGCAGCCATAACCCCCAGCAACCACACATTGATGTTTCTCTCTCTCTCTCTCTCTCTCTCACTCCCCCACTCCCTTCCCTCCCTAAAAAATAAATAAATAAAATCTTTAAAAAAATAAATAAATTATTGTTGTCCTTATTTTGGTTGTGCAAGGAGGCACAGTATGTCTACCTATGCCTCCCTCCATCTTGGCTGGAAGTCCTAAAATGAAATTCTTATAACAATTAATATATGAGTTCACTTTACAAAAAATTGGAAATTATCTCTTATAAACAGGTTGGTAGCTTTATGATGTTTCAAGTTTGACTAATCACTTAATAGCAACAATAACACCAACAAGTAACTTTAATTGAGTGCTTACTATGTATCAAGAAAACACTTTGTACGAAAATCAAATATAACCTCAATTTAAATGATAGGATCTGTTTATATACTTTGGCATTATGCTAAAGGCACATGTGCAAAAACTTGGGCAGAAAACATTTGTGTTCAGGGATGAGGGCTCTGAAAATGCTATGGTGTCTTCAGTCAAAAATGTAAGATAGAAATATACTAATGAAGAACATAAACCTGGCAGTAAGCAGTAGTTTTTGCTGGGATACATGTGAGGAAATAAAGGAGAAATTTCTTCATTAGGTATTTGGAATTGCACATAGAAATAATCTTTATTTATTTCATAAGCCTTACTTTCCATGAAATTCCCTGTAAATTTTCAAGTGAGCAGTCTCGAAGTCCTTTCTTCACCCTCATTGTTTGCATACTTGTGGTGGTAGCAAATATCCTTAAATAAGGTAAGGTAAACCTAAGAATGGATACTAAATTAATCCAGGATACAAGTTCATGCCTTCACATTAGCTGCAGAATCATTTAGGCACAGAGAACCTTTGGATTAACCCTGAGGAAGCAGGGCAGAGTAGCAAGTCTTGGACTGCTCTTGAAGACATCAACAAATATAAATATTTATATTACATAATGAAGACTCAGTTTGGTATCTCATTATCAAAAAATTTAATACAAAGTGAAACAGTTCAGAGGGTTCAAAAATATTAATTGATAATGATAAAGAGGAAAGTTGATTGATTAATGATAGATTCAATTTGAGTCAAGGGCAACAAATACATGAAAGTTATAAGTAGCAACAAAGGAGAATTGTTTTGTTGACAGCTATGCAAATAAGCATCGACCCCTCTGCTCAGAGCCCAAAATAAAATTAGTGTACTTTGTTCACATTACCTGTCAGCTTGGGTTTTATAGTAAATTACGTTTTGTTGGAACTCAGAGAATACTTGTTGCTGGAAGAAACTTGTCTTCTTTTAACCTGTGATTACTAGAACACTATAAGAGTATGGTTGAATGGAGGGCTGAAGCAATGGCATTTGTAATTTAATTTGGGTCAAAGAACATTTAAGGAACCAAATGTAACTTTCATGGTCTAATAATTCTTGAAAACTCTGAAATGCTAGTTTAACAGTCTTGTTGTAGACACTTGGAGACATAAAGTTTTTAAATATTTTAATTATGTAATATGTCAAGTATGTATAAAGATACAGGCGTACCTATCTACCCAACAAATAGTTTAACATTTTGTCATCTTTGTTTCAGAATTTAGTTTTTAAGAAATAAATATTAGATATGCCTTTGAATAGTCCTTTTTATTGTATTTCACTTCATTCACTCCTGAAATACCCCAAATACACTGAATTAGATGTGTATTGTCCCTTTAACATGGTAAACTATTGCCATGAAATTTCATTTTCCTAACAAATCAGTTTTTAATATTTTAATTTTCATAATTATATCATACCGTATCACTGCAACATGATTTTCCCTAGGAAGAAATGCATTAGAGATTTATCATATTGATTTTTGTACAACTTGTATATTAAATTTGCTGCTTAATATTCCAATGATTGTACCATTTATTCATCCATTCTCTCATCAAGTGACATGTTAAATTGTTTGTTTTGCTAAAAAAATGCTACAATCAACTCTTCTTGCACAGGTCTCCGTGTACATATGTGAGTGTTCCTTAGAATATATAACTCAAAGACATTGCTTAATTTATGTGCATTTTCAATTTTGCAAGCTATTGCTAAAATGTCTTGTTATAAAATCTTACATGTGCTGTTTGCATAATCAAATTTTGTATGTTTTAAAAATATTTCAAAAACTTTTTATGTACTTTATTTCTTCACTCTATTGGGAATTTATGTTTGTACATGGTTTCTTATGAGTATTAGTTAACATATTTTTAAGTAAATGAATTGGCAATTTTGCCATTGCAATTTATTGAATATTGCATCATTTGCTCTGACCACTGTGGCTCATTTGGTTGGGCATTGTCCTGCAAAGCAAAATGTCGCTGGTTTGATTCCCAGTCCAGGCACATACTTGGGTTGCAGGCTGGTCCCATTTGGGATATGCTAGAAACAACTAATCGATGTTTCTCCTCCTCTTTCTCCTTCCCTTCCCCTGTCTCTAAGAATAAATACGATGTTAAAGAAAATAAAGTGAATAGTACATCATTTCCTTGCAGTGCTATACACACTTTCACATATAACAAGTATGCATACATGCATATACACACATATACATGTATATTTAATAAACATAAATTATAAACTACAGCGATTTAAATAAAAAGTACTGATATGGGGAGAAACAAATAAAATAATAGAAAATATTGAATTGCCCATATATGTTATATATTCCAAAATATATGTTATTATATATTATTTTATGTTTTCCCCTATATCAATACATTTTTTCTTTAAATTACTATAGCTTTTCTCTGCCTAACTTATTTCATTTAGCATAATACCCTCTAGATCCATTCATGTGGTTGCAAATGACAAGATTTCATTGTTTTTAGTGCTGTTTAATATTCCGTTGTGTGTGTGTATATGTGTGTGTATATATATACACATACACATGTGTGTATATATATATATCCATTTGTCTATTTATGGATAGCTAGGTTGCTTCCATATTTTGGTGATTGTAAATAATACTATAGGGGACATAGGGATGCATATATCTTTTTAAACTTTCCTTTGGATAAATTTCCAGAAGTGGAATTTCTATGTTATATGAAATATCTATTTTTAGATGTGTTAGTAAATTCCATACTGTTCTCCATAGAGACTGTACCAGTTTACAGTCCTACCAATAGTGCACAGGGTTCCCTAAAAAAGACTCGTGGAAGCAGGGACCAAAGTGATGGTTACCAGAAAAGAAAGGGTGGGGAATGGATGAAAAGGAGAATGTGGGTAATGATATTGTGGTAGGTTTATACCATGTCAGATGATTACTAAAATGAATGGGGTATATGATTACTAAAATTAATATATTGTAAGGTATAAAAATGTGGAACCACTATATGGTACACCTAAAACTAATATAAAATTTTTTACCAACTATACTTAAACAAAAATAATAAATTTTAAAAATCAGTGTAGTTTTATCATTTGTCTGTACAGCTAGTAGATAGAATTCCAGTAGCATTACTAGTCTGTTTCTTTCTACTTCTCTTCTCCCTTCTTTCTCCTCTTATTTCTTTTCTCTTTCTTTTCCTTTTTTTAAAATTTCCTCCTTTTCCTCTTTTCTCACCTAGCTTCCTCCCACATTCTCTCTGCTACCTCCTCCTTATCTCTACTTCTTCAAAATTATTGTGACTGTTGTTGGTGCGTTATTCATTGTATAAATTTTGAAAGTTTATCAAATTTCAATAGAATTTTGATAAACTTCAATAGAATGAAATAGGCTTTCATTTGGGAACATGTTAATTTGTTACATAATAAATCTTCCTATTTAAAAACATAATCTGTCTCTGACTTTATATGTGTATTTTCATATTTTTAAAAGGTCATACTTTTTTCTTTTTTAGTCTTGTAAATCTTTTGTAAGATTTATCCCAAAATCTGTTCCAAGTGTTATTTTTACTTGGCTACTGAAATTTAAATACTCTTTATTACACATTCAAATTTGTTTTTTCTGGGAATAAAGGAATGTTTCTATTTTTATATGGTGAGCATTTTTAGATTTTGTTTGAATTTTCACAAGTTCCAATAGGTTGTCTAAAGGCCATTGCATAGTTTCTCTGGATATAACATGGGTAATAAATAATGAAAATGTGTTACCCTCTTTATAATCATTATATATCACTTTTTTCTTGCTTTATTTCATTGCCTAGAAATTAAAAAGCAACATTGACTGAAAATGGTGATGGTAGATATTTATTCTGATTTTGAAAGATATTAGGCCTAAACTTTCACCTTTAATAATGTTATTGCTTGTTAGGTACCATTTTTCAGTTGGAAAAATGTTTATCTGACTGCTAATTTTACATGTATACAACAGCATACAGCCTTAAAATTTTAGGGTATTTATTGAGAAAATGATTTTTGTTAAGTCATTAATTTAATGAAAATCAATAAAGTTATATTTATGTTAACTTATATCATTTCAAAGAAAAACAATTATTACATTTTTCAATTTCAAAGTAACTTTGTCAGACTCGAATGATTTTACATATTTATATCTATATTTTGAGCCCTTTTTTATATTTCATACTTTTCCTCTTTATTATATCAATGTCATACTATTCTCTTAACAATAGTTACATTATTTTCTTCTTTTTATATTCACCTTAAGTTTTTAATGCAATAAATGTTATCCATATTCTGTTTTCTTTAAAATAACTTGTAAATTCATCTGGGTCCAATACATTTATGTGGGTAGAATTTTAAGTACGGTTTTAGTTTCTCTAATGGCTATGGACTTGACCCTTCAGTTATACCTTTTTTTGCTAGAGTCAATATCTGTGTTTTATGCGTTTCTAGACAAATGCCCATTTCTACTAAGATTACAAATATATGAGCATGAATGTTTCATAATATCCCAAATAATAATACTAAACCCTCTATTATATGTAGTGTTATCCACTCTGGCAGAGAATACCTGATGCTAACCTTCCTGCAAGTAGTTTGCACACATGTGATATGTTTCGACCAATGAAGTTGGAAAACATTATATTGATAATGTCCGGATCTAGCTCTGAAATATCCTACCATATTGTTATCATCATTCACTTTGTTTGCAACCAAATAAAATGGATGCAGCAAAGTAATCTGTGGGAGGTGAAGGCCAAAAGATGAAAGATTCACTTTGATACAGATAGATATAAGTTTATTTTATATACCCTCCTTGTGATTTATTCTGTATCCTGAATCTAAAAGTTCTTGCCTTTGTTTAATTTAGTAATTGAGTTTTAAGTTAGCACTTGGAGGAGGATAATCCATGATGGTCACATTAGTTTATTAGAAAGAGAGAAGGATGACATACAATCACTATTACCCCTTTTTTCTTTTTACACTACTGAGATTTTCAGTTTTTGTTTTTGTTGTTCATTTGTTTTTATTGTGTATAGCAGTTAGAATGAACAATTCTGACTAATAAACTATAAAAAATATTCCTCTTATTGTTATATTGTTATCTTGTAACTAATCTTGTGAAGCTTTTTTTCTATTTCATTCTAGAAAGTCTGATTTTGGTTTGATTATCTCTCCATTATTTCTTTCTTACTACTAAATTAATATTCTCTTCTCTACACTGTTTGAGATTACTTCATTACATATTTTCTAACTTCCCAAGCCAAGCACTATATTAATTTGTCTGTATTTTTTCTAAAATATGAATTTGATACCATTAATGTTGCTATAAGAACTGCTTCAGCTAAGATTTATTTCACTTGAAACAGTTTATCATATTCTTTTAATATTTGATGAGGATTCTGATAATTTCTTAAATGATTTACTTAGAGTGAATAAATTTTCAGTAAATGGTATTTTTAATTACTCTTTTTATTGATTTATGGCTCAGTGTCATTGTAGTCATACATTGACTTATTCTTTGGTATTTGCTGATATAAAATTTCATCATAGTCCCTAGCCTTTTGACATTTTTGTTAAAAACCCATGTGCTTGAAAGAATGTGAAATAATTTTTAAAGTAATTAATTTTTCATTTTTGTTGTTCTATTATAGTTTTCCCATTCTTTCTTTCTTTGCCCTTCCCTGCCCATCCTGCCCCCAAACCCACAGTCAAGTCCCACACTGTTGTCCATGTCTGTGGGTCATTCAGGCATGCTCTTTGACCAGTACCTCGCCCTTCCTTCCACCATTATCCCCCTTCCTCATCCCCTCTGGCCATTGTCAGTCTGTTCCATGTTTCCATGCCTGTGGTTCTATTTTGTTGGTTAGTTTATTTTGATCATTACATTCCTCTAGGTGAGATCATATGGTATTTGTCTTTCACTGCTTGGCTTATTTCACTTAGCATAATATTCTCCAGTTCCATCCATGCTGTCACAAAAGGTAGGAATTTCTTATTTCTTTCTGTTGCATAGTATTCCATTGTGTAAATGTACCACAGAGTTTTTTTATCCACTAATTTAGTGATGGGCACTTAGGCTGTTTTCAGCAGTTGGCTATTGTAAATAGCACCACTTAAGAACATAGGGGTGCATAGGTTCTTTTGAATTGGTGAATCGGGATTCTTAGGGTGTATTCCCAGAAGAGGAATTGCTCAGTCAAAAGGCAGTTCTCTTTTAAGTTTTTTGAGGAAATCCCATACTGTTTTCCACAGTTGCCACACCAGTCTGTATTCCCAGCAGTGTGAGGGTTCCTTTTTCTCCACATCCTCAGCAGCACTTGTTTGTTGATATATTAATGATAGCCATTCTGACAGGTGGGAGGTGATATTTCATTTTGGTTTTCATTTGGGTCTCTCTGATAGCTAGTGATGTTGAGCATCTTTTCATAGGTCTATGGGCCATCTGTATGTATTTGGAGAAGTGTCTATTCAGTCCCTTTCCCCATTTTTCATTGGATTTTTTATATTCCTGGTGTTGAGTCCTATGAGCTCTTTATATATTTTGGAGATCAAACAGTGTCGGAAGTATCATTGGCAAATATGTTTTCCCATAAGATCAGTTCCCTTTCATTTTGATGATGGTTTCTTTAGTCATTCAGAAGGTTTTTAATTTTATATAATCCCATTTGTTTCTTTTTTCCTTTATTTCCCTCACTCTAGGAGATATGTCAGCAAAAATATTGCTATATGGGATACATGGAATTTTATTTCCTATGTTTTCCTCTAGGACTTTCATAGTGTCACAACTTATATCTAAGTTTTTTATCCATTTTGACTTTATTCTGGTGTATGGTGGAATTTGGTGGTATAGTTTCATTTTTTTTTTAATGTACCAGTCCAGTTCTTCCAATATCATTTATTGAAGAGGCTATTTTTATATCATCATAAGCTCATACTGCCCCCTTGGTCACATATCAATTGACCATGGAGACTTGGGTTTATTTCTGGGTTCTAATTCTGTTCCATTGTTCTGTGTGTCTGTTCTTATGCCAGTATCAGACTGTTTTGATTATAGTGGCCTTGTACTATAGTTGGATATCGGGTATTGTAATCCTTTCCACTTTGTCCTCCTTTCTCAAAATTGCTGAGGCTTTTTTGGGTCTTTTGGGGTCTGATATAAATTTTTGAAATATTTGTTCTAGACCTGTGAAATGTGCCATTGGTATTTTAATAGGAATTGCATTGAATCTATAGATTGTTTTGGGTAGTATGGACATTTTATGATGTTAATTCTTCCAGTTCATGAACACAGTATATGCTTCCATTTCCTTGTACCTTCCTTAATTTCTTTCTTCAGTGTTCTGTAGTTTTCTGAGTATAGATCTTTTACCTCCTTGGTTAATTTTAATCTTAGGTACTTTATTTTTCTTGTTGCTATAGTAAATGGAATACTTTCCCTGTGTTCTCTTTCTGATACTTCATTGTTGGTGTACAAAAATGCCATCAATTTCTGAATATTAACTTTGTATCCTGCTATTCTGCCAAATTCACTTATTAGATCAGGAAATTTTTTGGTGGAGAGTATAGAGTTTTCTATGTATACCATGTTTTCTTCTGCATATAATGATAGTTTTATTTCTTCCTTTCTGATTTGGATGCCTTTTATTTCTTTTTCATATCTGATCACTCTGGCTAAAACTTCCAGGAATACATTGAATAAGAGTGGTGAAAGTGGACACCCTTCTTGTTCCTGATCCTAAGGGGGGAGCTTTTAGTTTTTCCCATTGAATATCATGTTGGCTGTAGGTTTCTCATATATGGCCTTTATTGTGTTGAGGAATTCTCCCTGTATTCCCACTTTGCTGAGTGTTTTTATCATAAATGGGTGCTGGATTTTAGCAAAAGTTTTTTCAGCATCTATTGATATGATCATGTGATTTTTGTCCTTCATTTTAATTATGTAGTGCAGTACATTTATTGATCTGCAAATACTGTCAAACTGAACTCTCTACTCTATGCAGTCTGTGTCCTGCTAGTTATGATGGACTGGAGCTGAGAAATCCTTTTGCTATGCACCTTTCTGATCTCTCTGTCCAGCTGAAATCAGTGGGAGCAAACTGTATTTTCAGTCTCTTCCGTTTGCTGTCAGGGAAGCTTCAAAAGTGGTCCCTGCCCAGCATGCTTCAGCTCCCCTTTGAAAAAGTCTTCCTGGGCACACCCATTGCAGTACTGAGTCACTGCCTGGTTTTACACACACACACACACACACACACACACCCCTCTTCTCCAAAAAGCCAAAAGTCTCTCATAGTCACAAATGGCTGTGGCCTACCCCATCCAAGAGTAGATCGAATCCCTCTCAGTCTCTCAGGCTCTCTCCCAGTTGGTGTTTGCTGCCATAGCTACAGGTATGCTGCTCACTGTGTGTGTGTGTGCATAACCTGATCTGCTTGACTTTGTGTTTCCAAGTCATTCTTGACTCAGGTCTTGGGGTTTCCTTCCCTGGGAGGGGAGGGAGCCACAAACCTGCTATTCCTGGCTAAGCTTTCTGTGGCTATAAACTCCACATACGGCATATTTCCCCTTCAACCTATAAAATCTCCTTGCTGCTCATTGTGAGGAGTCTTCTGTTCTCCATGAATTCCAAATTTCTTTATTTTTTCTTAAAGTTAATTTATTTATTTTTAAAGAGGGAAGGGAGGGAGAGAGAGAGAGAGAGAGAAAGAGAGAGAGAGAAACATCAATGTGCGGTTGCTGGGGGTCATGGCCTGCAACCAGGTAGGTACCCTGACTGGGAATCAAACCTGCGACACTTTGGTTCGCAGCCCGCACTCAGTCCACTGAGCTATGCCAACCAGGGCGAATTCCAAATTTCTTATCAACTAAGATTCCTTTGAATGTTTAGTTTGTTTGTCAGCAGATCAGCTGAGTATCTGAGCTGGGGACAAGAGCAAGTGGACTCAGCTTCAATTTACTTGGCTACCATCTTCCCCAGTTCCAAAATAATTTCTAATATGATACTTTTTCATTGTTATATTAAAAACTTCTAATATTGATATTCACCTGATTAATCTATCCAGCAATGAAAAAAAATCTATGAAAAATTTACACTTTATTTTTAAAATTTTAATTTACCCTTAGTTAATATTTTTCTTTACATATTTTCATTTCACATTAGTAGGACAATGTAAATTTTAATTATTTTGATTCTTCATGATTAGAAATCTTTATACAAATATATAGTGACATCTTTTATTACCACAGTAAGGTATTTGTATAAAGTCTATTGTGTCTTAAGTTCAATTAGTTAAAGTATCTGTCTGTTAATATTTTTAATCAAATTGTGATATAATATTTATTAAGATATTTAAATATAGAAATAGATGGAAATATTTTCAAAAAGACAGTTTTGATCCCAATAAAATATCTATAAAAGTGAATATTTCTAAAACTTAATCCAGAATTGAAATCATGAAACTTAAACTATTATATCTGGCATTAAATCACTGGTGGTGAAATATCAGAAACAGACTTATGGCCTAAATATATACTCTAAAAGTCATATATGTTTTAAATTTGTAGGGCTACAGTTTGAAAAATTTTGTTCAATATGAGGGTCCCAAGACCTAAAAGATGCTTAAAATATGAGAGCATAGTATATATATATATATATATATATATATATATATATATATATAATGCTTAGTTGAATGAAATTGCCCCAATACCCCCCAAGGGTGTCCAACCCATAGTCTGCAGGCGACATGAGGCCCAGGGTGCCTATGAATTCGGCTCAATGCAAGATTGTAAGTTTACTTAAAAACTTTTTTTTTTGCTCATCAGTCTTTGTTAGTGTTTATGTATTTAATGTGTGACCCAAGACAACTCTTCTTCTAGTGTGGCCCAGAGACAACAAAAGTTTGGATCCCCTGATTTACGATGATTTTTAATATAATGAAATTAAAGCATAAATAATGCTTCATTAATTAGAAAATTTTATGAATTAGAATACCTATTTTAGTGGCAATCTCAGATAAACTTTATTTTGTTATATGATACTTATGTTTCATAAAATTTTACTTCTGACAATTAATATTCTTCTTGTTAAACTGGATATCTGAGAGATGATGGGGATAGTTAATGAAATTTTGAGTTAGGAGATGATTAACCTGTTTAATTAGACTTCTTTTCTTTCCCCCTAAGTTTTTGCACGTGAATAGATTACCTTTTTATATTTTCAAGATAGTTCATGACATAAAAATTTTCAGACTATGTGAGTTCTAATTTTGACCCTACCATTGATTCAACTTGTCACTAATCTTCCAAGGATAAATCATTAACCCCATCTAGTAAAACAGCAGAGGTTCAGTCTTTCATATGCTGAGTGAATGCATTATGTTTTAAAGGAATCCCCTGGGTGATACCCATTTCAGTTGCCCTTTTGCTCATCCAGGCTTTGTCTGTTTTCTCCTAAAAAAGAACAGTTGGGACTTTATATAGTTCCCCCTTTTGTCTTCCAGCTTTCCTCTTAAAGAAAAAAAGAAAGACATTTTGGCTTTAGACAATTTAATTATTCAATAAAAATCAAACATCTCTCATCTAGATTATTTTTAAACTACAGAAAAGTTGATACCCTCAGTAGGACTTAGTAAGGTACATATAATGTGTTTTTTAATTTGACTTTATTTATTTAACAAGCCCTTAGTTAGTCTGGATTCATAACTACTTAATTTATTTCACAGATGTCCAATACAATCTCAAGGAAATCGTCCAGAAGATGATGTATTATAGAATAAATTGTACACCTAACACCCATATGATTTTATCAAGTTCAATAAATTCTATGAAAAATGAAGCAACAAAAAAGGAATCTCTCAGAAGGAACCATTTCATTCACTTTAGTAAAAGTTTTCTCTGCTCCCCAAACTAGTTTTAAACTTAAGGCAGGATTAAGGTCACTGATCACAAAATACTTTTTAAATTAATCAATCATTATCATTACTAGTTTCCTATAATTTGAGGTGATACGTTTAATTTAGAAAACACTGCACATAAATATATAATACAGTCACTTGCTAAAATTATTATTAATATGGTAATGATTAAAACAATTTGTTTCTTTCTCTTTCTCTGTAATTTATTTGCAACAATGTAGAGTGTTCTGGGATTCAAAGGGTTAGATATCCTGGTGATAAAAAAGGGTGCTAAAATTTTGACTTTGACCATGAAATTTGTTCCAGTCTTCTAAAGAAACATCACTAACCTGTAAAGGGATTTTAACAACATGTCTTTCAAAGTCAAACAATGCAATTCTTATACAGAGAAGGACGCATTGACTGGTAATGAGGTGTGAGAAGTTTCAAATAGCTTGGTATGAGACCAAGGTTAATATAATTATGGACCACAAACCCCAAGAAATCATTCACTCTCTTAGTCTGAACTACCAGCCTGCAATAAAAGGTGGTCTTTCAGTCTTCAGTGCACTGATTTAAAACGATCTATTGATCTGGACCAAAGAAAGATGAATATACTGAGGAACTGAGGCCGCCATCAAGTGATAATGAGCAGAACTGAAGGAATGTAGCTGTGGAACAGGGGATCTGCTGTCTGCAAAAGGCTATGACAAAAGCTGGGAGTTGAAAGAACAATGAGGAAAATTCTGAGAAGACTGTCATTCTCTTGGTCCCCGACAAAATGCATTAAAAGGATGTCAAGAACTACAGAGAAGAATCATACAAGTGGATAAACGATGGATTCTTTGCAGTGCAGACCAGCGAAGGAGCTGAAGAGAATCACACAACTTTGGGAACTGTGGAATTTATACTTGTTTCTCTAGATTGTTTTTTCCTAAACCAAGGGAAAATGAAAAATGTTGCAAAAAAGGGGCCATCAAATCTTTCAATGATGGACATTTTTGTGTGTTTTCTGATCAAGAAGCATTAATATTAAGATATGTGTTTCACTAGTCAATATGCATCTTCTCATTTTTCATTATTCATGGACACAGATAGGACATAGATAGTTTCTCTTAATAAATATATACTGAGAAATGGTGCTTATACATTTTTGTGTGTTATAAAGAGGCTAGCTTTAAAACATAGATGCCAGAAACCCTTTGTGTCTGAGGCAGAAAACACATTTGTTAGTACAATTTTAAATGGTCCTATTTGCATTATATTGTATATTTGGTTATTTCAGTGACTTGTGTTTTGGGTTTAATGAACTTTGTTTCTGTTTCGTTCTTCACTGAGAATTTTCTTAGTTACAGAGGATAAATTATTTTAATACTCCTCTCTCCAGCATAAAAATAACATGCAATAACACTTGTTCTGCTTAAACATCAGTATAGATATTATACAAACATTTAGGTTAGGGTTAATCACATTTACCAGTGATTAATTAGCATGTTTAGATACCTTAGTAGTTAAGAATTAAAAGCAACATGAATGAAATATTTTCATTTTCTCTGCCTCCTACCTCATCCTGAAACGCCTTACCTTATCACCCCTCCAAGCTCCCGTTTTCGTCAGTTCTCCTTGTAGTGCTTTCTAGGGTATTTCACAAGGAAAAGAACTGAGGTGTGTGTGACCCAAGGTCATGTTCCTGAGAAAACACCAAGCACCTATGCTTTTAGTTTAGAATCCAAGGCCTTAACTGATAGTGGGGAAAGGAATAATCACAATTTTGAAAGAGTTTGTGTAGAGTGGTAGGAAGTACATTGTTCCTGACTTAGGAAAACTCTAGTGTAAATCTTGGCTTTGCCAAATATTTAGCTAAAGTTTTGACTTCTCCCAAGTCTCTCTTGTGCAAAATGGGAGTAAAAAGATTTACTCAAAGGTATTATGGTAGTCTTTTATTGTCTATATATCTAGTTTTATACTGATGAAATAGATATATACCTTATGTGTATATATTATCTATGATATGTATTACATTCAGGGTCCAGCAAAAGTAATGCCTACTCGAGTGTGGTTTTATTATTTACTTATTATTATCAAAGACATTGGAACATTTCACCTAAGCTGTCGTATAGTGTGCTTAAGTGTCATATTGTTATGTTATAGAATTACATGCTTATAATTTTGTAGTGAAAGATTTTGTAATAAAAAAGGGGTGCTATTTGTTCTGGGCCCTGCCAGGGTGTCCAACCTGTGGCCTACGGGCCACAGACAGCCCAGGATGGTAGTGAATGCAACCCAACACAAAATGGTAAAATTTCTTAAGACATTATGAGGGTTTTTTTGTGGTTATGTGTTTCAGTGTATTTAATGTGTGGCCAAAGACAGCTCTTTTTCTTCCAGTGCAGCCTAGTGATGCCAAAAGGATGGACACCTATGTTGATACGTGAGTATGTATGCACACACACAGCAAAAGACATGCAACAAAAATAGCAATCGAATGCCACATACCTCACCATTGCCAGTTCCCTGAATAAATAAACTTTTAACATTTCTCCTTGCTTCTTCAAGTATTAAGTTCCATATTTCCAAACAATGAGCTATAATACTATTTTATAATTTTTAAATAATCCAATTTCTGACATAGAAGATAAAGATTTAGCTCTTAACTTCCATCACCCACTCCCACACCCTCTTCACATCTACACTGTATAGTTATAGCATAAAATTTACATAAACCAATATTAGTGCTTTCTTTTAATGATTACATAGTATTGTTTGCAGATGAATCATGGAATTCATAACCAATAAATTCACTTCTATGTCCCAACATTTTGTATTCTGAAATGAACGAGTGCCTCATTTTATAATTAGGTGATATTCTAAGACATTAATAATTCACCCCTATGTTTTACAAAAGGACTGTAAAAGTCTTATTTATATGGTGAAACACATGAGATATTTATTATTTCCTTGTGTCTGTACATCTGCATATGATGTTTTTCTTTGCATCTGCTGCTTTCCAACTGTGCTGACAAGATGTTGTCAACTCTTTAACTGGAGTCTCATTCTCTAGGAAATGCCTTTGCCTCCCTTGGTTGATCCTTTGTTTCTTCTTGCTTTGTTTACCCCTTATTTTACAGAAACACATCTCCAAAAAGCTCCTTGAATAAAGCAACCTGGAACTTTGAGATCTTGCTTGTTTTAAAATATATTTTAACCTCATAATTGAATGACACTTTTTCTGTTATTACAGATAATTCTTTCTAGATAGTTGAAAGTCATTTTTCATTATCTTTAACTACTAGTGTTTTCATTAATGAGTTTAAAGCAATTGATTACTGAGAACTTGTATTTTTTTGTTTTTATTTCTCCTACATCACTCCTCTATTATAGAAGCTTTTTGATTCTTCACTTTTTGTTGTCATTGGTCTAGTATTTCTCAATGGTATGCCTTAATTTGGATGGTTTTCCATTAATTTGTTTGGCTACTCAGTGGGTCCTTTCAATTTATAATTTTGTTCCTTACAAAAAAAAGTTTGCATTATTTCTTAAGTAATGTTCCTCCATCCAATTTTTCAATTTTTTAGCTGTTTTGGGTATTCTTTTTAGTTGTACCTTGGAAATTAGGTGTTTATAATTTGATTGCCCTATATATTTTTAAATTATTTTTATCATTTGAAGAAATACCCACAAATCTTTTAAAACGTCTCTTCATTTTTTTAAGTATCACTATGAGTATAGTCTCTAGTGATTTTAAGAGTTCCTTTTTCAACTCAAGGCATTATTTTTTCTTTTATAGTAACTTCTTGTTTATACTTAACATCTCTTATGTTTCTCAAGACATTATAGTTGGTAAAGATTTTCTTCTCCCTGCATTACATTATTTCTTAGTTCTTTTTTTGCGGGGTGGGGGCCATATTTTGGTTCCTACCTTTCATGTTGAGATTATCTCTACATGTCTGGGTGAGTTTGGCTGATGATTCCTAATCAAATGTATAGAACTGAACAAAAGATTGCTCGATGTTGCATGTGTGGGACTTGCTGAATGGTGGACTGCATCGCAGGAGAAAAGGGTGGAACATTTTACTGGTGAATCTCTCATGACATATCTCTCAATCTTTTCTCCTGGACCAGGCAGCTTTCCTGAGTAGAATACTTTGACTCCTGTCTGCATGATATGTTATGTCTAGCCCTCTTGTGTTGGACTCAATCCCTAATCTCTACTTTTACAGATACCGGCTGTCTATAACCTTTGGACTTTCCAGGATTCTACAGTGTAAAATCCTACTGCATCTTGTTGCTTATGAGACAGCTTCTTCATCTTCATTAGATTGGGTTGCCATTCATCTGCCCATTCCTCCACTCTCAATTTTCCAGAATGTTGTGATTTTCAACTATTTGTGTCGCCTCCTGCATTATTTTCTGGCTTTGTACATTTATAATTTCTTAATGACTATTTTACTGGCATTTTAGCAGGAATTTATGTGGGAATTAAGATAATTATTTATTCAATTTGCAATAATTTACTACAATACTGCCAGTAATTTTATACTTTTTTCTATCCTTGAAAAAGAGGATAAATTTATTTAAAAATAATCTAATATGGGTTGTCAACATAAATAAATAAAGAGTGGAACTTCACTTGCAATGGAAGCAAGGGAAATAAAACCCCACCATTAGATTTTATCTTTTTCACTAATCCCAAAGAAACTTTCAGTAGATATTGGGGGCTCCAGAACTCTCTTTAGACTCCACACAGTTATGTCATATAATGTCAGTTAGGGTTTAGTTCCCGACTACAAAGACCGCTTTCCTTACTTTAAGCATAAATCCCTTATTGCAGGAATTTTTTTTGACTTGCTAGAAGAATGCGCTCCACACATACCTCCAATTTCTTGTAATCTCACTGCTTCTTCTCTGACTGAGGAAGCTGCTACCTCTGATGTAGGAAACCATCAAATTAGGAGTCCTGTGCAACATTCTGCACCAGCTACATGCATAATTATTTCCCTTATTTTCTCTCTTCTCTCCTAACTGTGATCTGACTTGACACTTTGAGCAAATGTATTCGATTGGTGGAACTTCAAGCACACATGTAAGCCAAAGGCATAGAAATATGAGACACGTGCTTTCCAGCCTCTGTAGTAAGCTCTGGAAAAAGGCTGACCTAGGTGTGAAAAAAGCTGATCTATTATCTAACCAAACATCTGTTTATCTACCTACATCCACAGCAACTTGCTTTTTTTTTTAAGATTTTATTTATTTATTTTTAGAGAGGGAAGGTGGGAGAAAGAGAGAGAGAGAGAGAGAAACATCAATGTGTGGTTGCTGGGGGCTGTGGCCTGCAACCCAGGCATGCCCTGACTGGGAATCGAACCTACGATGCTTTGGTTCGCAGCTCATGCTCAATCCACTGAGCTACACCAGCCAGGGCGCAACTGCCCTGGCAGTGTATTGCTTTTCACACTAGAAATATAACTTGGATATTCCTGCTCCTCTTTGTCTTTTTCAGTACATACAATTCTAAAGGCTTGAATCCCTCAGCTGTGCTCATCTATCTAGGCTTCAGGGTGGATCAATCAGATGTTTGGATTGATTCATGGTTTTGGTTTTACACAGTGAGTGTAAAAGCCAGATACAGCAGACCTCCTTGTCTGTGGTTTCACTTTCTGGGGCATCAGTTACCCACAGTCAGCCATGTTCCAAAAATATGAAAAGGAAAATTCCAGAAATACCAAATTCATAAGTTTTAGATTACACATTGTACTAGGTGGTGTGATGAACTTTCCCACCATCTGGCTTCATGATGTGTGGCCTCTGATGTGTGTTATCTCTTTGTATGGCATATATGCTTATGTGCCCTGCCTAGTGGTCACTTAGTAGCCATCTCCATGTTGAGATAGACATTCAAGGTCTTGCAGTGCTGGTGTTAAGTCACCCTTAACTTAACAATTGTCCCAAAAGAGTACCTATGCTAGCAGATTGGATATGCCAAAAGGTGCTTCCTTATGCTAAAGGGTGCTTCCTTTAAGTGAAAAGGTACAAGTTTTTGATTTAGTAAGGAAAGAAAAAATCATATGCTAAGGTTGCTAAGATCTATGGTGAAAACAAATCTTTTATCCATGAAATTGTGAAGAAAGAAGGAAAATAAATCTGCTAGTTTTGCTGTTGCACCTCAAACTACAAAAGTTACTGCCACAGCACCTGATACATGCTTAGTTATGATGGAAGGGGCATTAAAACTGTGGGTGGAAGATATGAACAGAGAGAAAACACATTAACATAACTTCTATGATGGCATATTATAATTATTCTATTTTAATAATAGCTATTGCTGTTAAGCTTTTACTGTGCCTAATTTATAAATTAAATTTTATCATAGATATGTATGTAGAAGAGAAAAACATCTGTGTATGGTTTGGTATTATTTGTGGTTTCAGAAATCTGAGGTCTTGGGACGTATCTCCTGCAGATAAGGGAGAAATACTGTAAGCATGCAGAAAATTGAGATGAATAATTGGTGGACCACAGTCTCTAAAGACAAACAGTATCCAGAAAATACTGATACCACTTTTAAAGGACTTAAGTTATTAATCAGTTTATTAAATGAAATCCTTACCTGCAAAGAGTAAAACCCATTTTAGCTAGTGTAGAAAGGAAATAATATAGAAGGTTATTAGTAAATTCATAGAAGTCCTGCAGAGCCAGAAAATCAGAAGTGAAGGCTACCCTACCAGAAGACCCAAATTACATTAAAGCAGCAATTTTCACCTGGTGTGCCACAAGAGGCACACTGATGTACGGAAGGATTTTTAACACAGGCAATACCTGACTATTTAGTCAGAGGCACTGACCTGTGTTCCCTTAGACTGTCAAATAAAAAAAATGACAACAGCCAATAGAACAAACAACCATTCACAATAGGTGACAACAGTAGCCATCTGTTGTGAATGAATCAAAATTATACCTATATTTTTGTCACATTGGCAAAAAATATGATAAGTGATAGAAGGTAATATAAGTAAAAAATAGGTCTTTGAGTATAATTTCTAGAAATTAATATGTCAGAAATTAGTATAACTTTTGTTTTTAAAGATATAATAAATTATTGTAGTGCAACATGCAGTTCTAATTACTATTGTGTTTTGACATCAAAATAAAGTGTCCTTAAAGCAGCAATTTCCAGGCAAAACCAAAGTGTCTCTTACTGATTTACTTATTTTGGAAGCAGAGACACTATTAGATAATTTTATTTTGCAAATATGTCTTTCCAAATACAGAGAACCAATATATTCTACGAGGATTTACTACGAGGGTCACCTAATATGACTATCACTTTAGTTCTGTTATAGCATTTTTGATGTTATCTCAGTGTAAACTGCTTATATTAATGGAAAATTGGCATATGTACTTGCTGTTGTTTTCTTGTACTTATGTTATTGTAATATTTATAATTTTTCTAAAGTTATTTTTTATCACTTTGAGATTTGACTGGATCATGTTCTTATTTTATAATAATAAAGGATGAGAGTTATTATGAACCAAATTATTGACATATTTCCTGTGTCATAAAGTTTAAAGAGAGAGTTGCAGGTAAATGGTTAGAGAGATGAAAGGAAGTTGGAGGGAGGAGATTAATAAAGATGAAAGTGAGGTAATGGAAAAAAATTTAGGGGAGCTGAAATAAGAAAGAGAGGAAAACGTTTGATATGAAAAATGGAATAATGGAAAGAATTTGGAAAACAGAAAATAAATTTACATGGTATTATAAAATCTATGAAGGAAATTACATTGGTAGTTTGTTGATGGAAGAGAAAAGAAATAATTTTTTCTTAAATGTTTGTAAAATAAATGAGGTCTAATCACATCTTTAGATGAATGGAGTTACATGGATCGAGGATCTTACAGAAAGAATATGAGAATATAACTGTCATACTGAGTCACATCAATTCTTAGAGATCCAGCATAGCTTCTTTGATGTTTTTCAGGAAAACATGCTATTTGCCCTCTACACCTGAACCTTGGGGCATCTGTGATCCTTAACTTCCTTTTGGTAACCCATTATAAACTTCATTCATGAATTTATCTAAGCCCTTCCTGAACCTATTTATATTTTCAGACTCTATAACCTTCTGGGGTAATGACTTGCATATGTTTACTACCAACTATGTAAAGTACAAAGCCTAAGTCCCTTTTATCTTTTACGCTACCCTGGGCATCCTCTAGTCCTGGTGCTCTTTAATTTGGTGAAAGGAATTCATCTTTACCTTTCATGATCTGGCAGTTTGAATATATGCAGCCTCATCTGTAGTTTTATAAAACTGAGTATTCCTAACCTTTACAATGTTCTGACATTGAAGCCAAGACTGTGCCACATAATGTAAAGAGCTTTACCTTTAATTAACTGCATGCTCTGAGGGAAATTGTCCCATATTTGTAGATCTCAAAATTATCTGTAAATCAAAATGCTTAATAATCTCTAAAGTTCCTTCAATCTTCCTTCCTTGCCCTCCTACCACCCTTTCCACCCCATCTGCAAGGGGTAAAAGATATGGAAGGAAGGGATAAAACTGCAGTGTAAGTGAGTACATGATCTTCAAAATCAAACCACCACGATTTAAATCCTGTTTTCTCCACTTCTTAGCTCTATGTCCTTCATTAAAGTACCTACTTCTCCCTACCTCAAGTTCTTCATTAGTAAATCAGAAATAAGCATAATTTGAACTTCATAGGGTAATTTTTGTTAGAAAATTGTGTGTGTGTGTAACTGAAAACAGCATCTTCTGTATAATAAGCACTATATTAAAGTTAACATGTGCGCACACTCACACAAAAAGAGCAACCATACCTCCCAACTCCTGAGCCCTGGAGCCCCTGCGTGATCCCATTTCACATTGACTCATTTCACATTGGCTTGCCCATGTGACTTGCTTTGGCCAATGGGGCATCAGCAAATGTGAAATAAGTCTATTTGGTAAGTGCTTTTGCATGTGGATTATTTTTGTTGGAAGGTTCTCCTGAGGCCACCATGAGAAGAAGTTCAGTTTGGTCGCCTTGGGGCTACATGGAGAGAGAAGTTCAGTCATTCAGCCTAGATAGCAGGTGACCTACCAGCTGAATACAACTGCATGAGTTTGCTCAGGTGAGTCAAGCAGAAGGGCAGCCCAGCCAACCTATAGGATCATGATAAATACAACTTGTTCTTTGTAAAAATCAGTACATTTAGAGTAGTTTGCTACATAGCAATATGCAACTAAAGATTTGATATTCTCTAGTTCTTTTCTATAGGCTAGTCTTGATGGTTTATGATAGTGGCTGAAAATTCGAATAAAGCTAACCTAATAAATTCTAATCCCATTTTCTATAAATGTGTACACACTGTATGTACGTATTTGACACACAAATGCAATTGCATTAAATTGAACAGATAAGTGAAGTCTGATTTAGTGTTTCCTGGGAAACAGGCTTAGAGACAGAGATTTACATGCAAGAAGTTTTATTGAGAAGTATTCAAGTGAGGGATGAGGAAAATAAGAGTGGGCAGGGGGCAGTTAAACTGCAGTGCATTGAAGCAGGGGTCTCAACAGATCACACACAGAGCTCTGGATCTGTGATGGCCCTTCTCAATTGTTTCAAATTTAAATAAGAGGGCTGAGCCTCTGTACCACCGCTTCCAATAGTCACTGCCGATGATTGGCCTCAGGGACAGACTTCTAACCTGGGGCGAGGCACCTCTTTTTACTGAGGCACATTTCCCCTTTATTTAGTGCATATGCTAATTAATAATATATTAATTTCAGTATATATTTATATTTAAATATACTTAATTTATTAATATATTAGATATATAAAATATGTGTGTAAATTATAGACATTTAATATTTTATATACAATATATAAATATGATGAATTTTAATGCATAAAATATGTTAAATATGTAATATATTAAATATATCAAATATATCTTAAACAAATGTATATTAACATATACATATATTAATATACAAATATATAGTAAGTATATCTATTTACTGAAGCATATTTCCTTTATTTACTATATATTTAATATATATTAATAATATATTGATTTTGTGTGTGCATTTAATATTTAACATATTAAATCAAATATGTTAAATATATATTCAATTGAGATATAATTGACAGATAACATTGTATCGGCTTCAGGCACACAACATGATGATTCTGTGTTTGTATTTATTACAACATGATCACCACACAGAATAACAAATTGTTTTTCCTTGTGATGATAATTTTTAAGATCTGATATCTTAACTTTGAAATATGCATTATAGTATTAACTCTATTCACCATGCTATACATTACATTTTTAGGACTCATTTATATTATTATTTTTTCTTTAATAAAATATGGGTTTTATTAGTCAACTACAGTCATAATGTAATTATTATATATTTCCCTTCTTTATTCATTCTACTGACACAGAGCAAAACTGTATGCCAGTCTAATTTTCCTCATGTGCGTCACGAACCCTGGATTGTCGGCAGAATCCTGGCTGAGGCATACAGCTGAGAAAGACAAACTGAATCTTCTTTCCCAGATGTAGACATTGCAGGCTTTGGAATGATATCCATGGGGTGGTCCAACTGTACAGTGAGGGAGGGGATATCAAATTTAAGCACAGTCCCATGCTTCTTTGATATGCGATAGTTGCATATTGTGTCCAGTGCTCTGGTGAGAGCCATTTTCCAATGATATATGTATGTTTCTCACTGTCACAGTTAAATGTTTTAGCAACCTGTGGGAAATTGCAACATTCTGCAATTTCATGTCATTGACACCAATGCAACAGAGGTCACCATAGAATGCTGCACCTGTTAAGCCTCTGTGGATGGAGGGCTTTGTCCATGCTGCCACAATCACATTGTTACCCCAGGAAAATTATGTTTTCCAATGGATCTTGGGCTGAGACCAGGTCTGAGTTTTGCACTGACACACAGAGATTCAAACCTGCAGGTGCTGGTGACTCACTCTCTTCCATCAAAGTCATACAGCTGGTTTTCAATGTCTTCTGATGTAATGTGCAATGTTCTGGTCCATAGTGGGGTTGGGCATGTTCATCTCTAGTGTGATGCTACTTTTAGAATTTAGGTCTTGTAGATGATTTTGATTTCCTGACTGGTCATTGCCTCCAAACACCCAGATGCCAGATCCATGGGGCACACATCTGAGAAGCTCCCATTTGAATTCAGCCCATCAGTGATGAAGATCTTCCTTTCTTGACATCACAAACCAGGGGTAAATATGAGTAGCTGTGGCCAGTCCAGGGATAGTAGCTGTTTCCATGGAAAACCGAGGTGTACCATGTTGCTTTCTTGGGCTGCTCTCTGGGCATCAAGACTGGCAACAGCTTCATGGTGTCCCCAATAGACTAAATTTCTGAAGAGGAGGTCCTGTTAAATTAATTTAGATGACTCTAGAATTCACCTATCAAAGGACCCCACATAAAGTAGAAGTTAGTGAGGAATGAGTGAGTGAAGAAAGAAAATGAATAAGTGGATATATTAATGGATGAATACAACCAAGTACCTAAGGCACTGGCTGACCCCCAAAGATTAAGCCCAGAACTCAATAATGAAGTCTTCTTGTAGGTAAAGGGGCTTCTGCAACTGCCCCTGTGATAGTACTATCCTTGAATGACAGCCATGTAGGGAGGGGGCAGATTAGGAAAGAATGGGCTAGTTTCTTCAGCTCAGAATTCAAGGAGGACCCTGGCTGGTGTGTCTCAGAGGATTAAGGACCAGCCTGCAAACCAAAGGGTAACCGATTTGATTCTAAGTCAAGGTATATGCCTGGGTTACAGGTCAAGTCCCCAGTAGGGGGTGTGTGAAATGCAACCACACGTTAATGTTTCTCTCCCTCTCTTTCTCTCCCTCCCCTCTCCTCTCTCTAAAAAAAATCAATAAGCATATCCTTGGCTGAGAATAAGAAAAAAATAGTAATTAAAAAATACATACATATAGGAACCACTAAGTAATGATGATTTAACAGAAGATTATCTGATTTATTTCAAATAAAATAATCTAAAATAAGCAATCCAGAGGTGGTGTGGCAGTCCTTTCCTGTCTTCTAGCTCTTTGCTTGGCCATCCTTAGTTATGGCACTCATTGATCGAAAGTGACTGCTGTAGCTTCAGCCACTTCAGTTATTAGAATGGAGTAAGAAAAGAAGTGACCCAGGTATTCTGAAGAAATTTAGTTAAACACTCAACATCTCATTTACAGCCGATTGCCTGGAGCTCAGTCACATGATCACAGCTGCAGCATGAGGTTTGTTTAGCTATTCGTGTAGCTCAGGGTCTCTGGATGACTGCTGATTCTCCATCAGGTCCAGTAGCTCTTTACTGTTTGGTGACTTAATAAACTAAAAGACAATTACGTGCCTGCTACATACCCAGAAAAGAAAAAAGGGGGATAATAGCATACACATTCCATTTAGGAGATGTATAAAGTAGAAAACACTGAAATCATTAGCCCATCAAAATGATGAAATCCTACTAGGTAGGAATAGTGAAGCTTCTTAACCTAGAGGTAGAATAGATTCGTTGATTACATTATCTGCTTGTTTTACTTCTGCTTTCTGGAGAAACTCTCCTGCCATTCTCCTTTTTGGCGCTGTGCTTCAGAACACATGGGAAGGAGTTCTTTCTTTACTATGATCCCCCATGGCTATTTCTCTTGTCAACAACAAAGGGTGTCTCTTCTTGAAGCCTGCAAAGATTTGAAAGCCCATTTTTTAACATAGTGTAGGTTCAGGTAATATTAAAGTTTTATTGTTAATAGACAGTTGTGGTTTCCTTTGGCTTCCAGATCTGGTAGTTTTAAAACCTGATTGTACCTTGAGACCACTTAAAGAATAGGCTTGGGTGGGAACACAACACACTTAATCTGATTTTTGCTGCTAGCCTGCCTCCCATTGTCTGACAGAGAACTATTAATGGAAAGCCTTTTTAAAAGCTTTGGGACCAGTGATTTATCTCCTGGTATGGCTGCTTCTTCTGAGTATCTTATAAGTGCTTCAGTTTGGAATACAGGATGGTTGTGTTTTTTTCTTTCTTTTTTTTTTTAATCTTGAAAGGCTCCAAATTTAATGCATTTAGATTTTAGGACTCAGAGAATACCTCCCTGGCATCTCTGCCTAGAGATAAACTGGATCAAGTTTGAATTCATCAATCCTAGAACTTTGTTGAAATCAGCAAGAAGCAGCCAGCTCAGACAATATTCTAATTTGTCCACATTTTCCCTTAGGCCATTTAGTTAGCTTTCCGAAGAAAGACAGGTAGCAGTTTGACCAAATATTTTAGCCAGCAATATTGGGGTTGTTAAAATAACCAGATTAGCCCCTAAATGGGGTTGCTTGTGCTAAGCCCCATGTCAGCAAACCAAAACTTTTAACTAAGTTTTATGCTGGGCTCACCAAGAAAAAGAAGGCCAGCTACAACCAATCAGTGCTTTCTTGCTCCGCTCAAGTTACTTGACCTTGTTCCAAGACTTCCCTTTGGTCCATGTAAGGAAAGGAACCCTGCTTTAACCCATCAGCAAGTGCCCAGGGTAACTTTCTTGCTTCGTCTCCCTTCTGCCTATAAAAATCTCTTTCCTTGTATAGCTCTTCAGAGCTCTTTTCTATCTGCTAGATTGGAGGCTGCTCAATTCATAAATCGCTGAATAAAGGCAATGAGATCTTGACAGTTTACTCAGTTGAATTTCATTCTTTAACAAAGCATGTTTCAGGTTCTGATATTTCAGTGTTTCCTCTGCATGTAGTGTATTAGAATTTGGATAGGCTGAGGGTAACAGAGACCCAGAAAGTAGTGGCTTACACACACACACACACACACACACACACACACACACACACACGTGAATTTAGCTTTCTCTTTGATATTAGTGCTAGTCTAGGACTAGTGGGTGTGACCAGAGTGCCATCAAGAGCCCTGGCCTCTCTCTTTATTACACACCATTTCCGTGAATGGTGCACGTGCTGAAGTTCACTTGAAGACACAAGGGGGCTGCTGTGGTTCTGATCATTATGTCTACGTGACGAAGCACAAGAGGGAAATTATTAAATGGAGCCGACAAACTGGAAGGGCCCTCCTTTTTTTGTTTCTCTGACTTTAGTCATCTTGCTTAATAGACTTCCTAGTTGTTCCACCCAACACTTAGATACCATTGTTCAATCATAGTCATCTGGTTGGCAGAGCTCCAAGAGAGGCTATGGCAATGTGCCCATCTGAAAATTGGGTTCTGCTAGTATGAGGGAGGAAGAAGAGAATGGTGGTTGAGGTAGGCAGCTCACAGAGGAAAATGAGAGACGGGAAGAGATATGAGCAGAAGGGAGATGATTTATTATGAAACCTGCAGTCTAAAGATATTGTTCTGTTCTTCTCAAGCTAAACCACTGGGAAATTGCTGTTGGTATCCTTTCTAGGAGATCGATAAACTGTGGTGTCCATAACATCACACCTAAGGCAGAGATCTAATTTGTCCAAGTTAGGATACTTCAGACCTGAAAGCAGACAATATTTATATGCTGGAATAATAGACATAAACTGGAAACCTCTTGGGTAAATCAAGATATATGAGCACTGTTATACTAGTTATGAGCAACCTCAGTACCTCCTGTCATTTACCTTCTTGGTAGCCTAAGGCTAGAACTAATGTTACTCTAGTGTAATAGTAGTGATAACCAATGTTAGATCAAAGCCTGTTCATAGATATTTTGCTTGCTATTTTCAACAAACTTTTGACAAGTTTAAAAAGAAATTTAATTAACAATTTTAGAAATAAGCTTACTTAAGCCAATAGTTATACTAAGTGTTCAAATTCACACTAGTAAAGGGTAAAAGTCAGGGTTTTAACCCAGGTTTTCCTGATGCCAATTCCTGCTTTTGATTTACCACCCTATACTGTTAAGAGCACCACTCCATCTTTAAAGACATGGGTGTCTTTGTGAGTCAGCAGTATGCCTTCTCTGCAGAATGCTTATGCACGGGGAGAGTTTGGGGCACTTTCCATCAATGCTAGGGTAGTGTCTCAGGCCTCATGGCCCTGTCCTGGACTGTAGTTTACCAAGTCATGTAGTATTAATTGGGCTTGTCTAGAGTTGCAGACTTTGTGGACTTTTTGCTGTTACACTGTTCTTCCATAACCATAAGAGATGTCACTAGTCATTATCAACATTCCCTCCCACTTGACTTGACTTAGCCTCACAGTTCTTCTCCACAGAGCATTTCAAACAGCCCCCTCAAGAATGAGCATGAAAGGAGTAACGGCAAAACAGTGGAGGGCAGCCTGTAGCCCTCATCCTGTCACAGAAACATTGAAAACAAGCAAAAAACTGTCAGAACCAAATTTTTCAGAATTCTATAAAACAGTCAAAAGTTTATACCAGCCAAGCGAATGATGAATCAAGAAAAAAGGCAAATTCAAGATAGTAGGACGGTTTTGTGTTGTGTTTACCTGCCCTTGCCCCACCCCTCACCATGGCAGTGGATGTCTCAGATGGCTTGGTTTTAAAGTGGTAGCAGCCTGTGTTTCCAGGGGAAACCCACTGGGGAAATAAAGCAAATCCCTTTGCATATTATTTTGCACATCTGTTCTAACCTGTCTGGGGGCTCCTTAGGATTAATGCAAGGTGCTTGTTTTTCCATTGCCTACTGGGAGCTCAAGTGGTAGGCATTGCTTAAAAACACGGCAATCTAGGCTAATAGTCCTCTGACAGGGGGCAAAGATTATGGTCAAAACAAGCAATTGATCGCCCAAGATCCCGGAGCAAAAGCTGGGAAGAGCTTATTTGGGAAATTAGAACACTCAAAAACAGCAGCTACATCACGGACTCAGGAAGCTGTGCACATGTCCAGGCTAAGACATATCCTCAGGGGATATCTGAGGAGACCCTAAGCTTTCATGAGGAGCTGATCCATAAACTCAGTACAGGCCTGGCTTAGTGTGGAGTGACCTGTCACACATCCCATATGCAAAGACTGTCTCCTTTAAAAACAACTTGACTCCTAGCATTCAAGGATATCTCCATCAGAGCATTTGTGAAGACAAGAAGTGAAGCAGAGACACTGACAGGTGTACATGACAAGGCATGCTGTCTTTACAGGAATAGCGTGGGGTCACAGAACAGGTAGATTACTGTAGCCTTCAGCAACTGAATAGGGAGCAGGCCCTGTGGAAAGAGGAGAATCTGATTTCCAGAGTCACTACATTATAAGATTTCAATGTCTAGTTTCCAACCAAAATTAAGCACAAGGCATACAAAGGAACAGGCAAAGGCAGGTAAACACCCATTGTGAGGAACAAAGTAAACTGACAGAAGTCATCCCTACAGAAGGTCAAACTTCCTAAGCAAAACCTTTAAAACAATTGCCTCAAGTATGCCCAAGTAGCTAAAGGAAGCATAGGTAAAAAACTAAAGTCAGAAAAATGAAGTGTGAACAAAATCAGAGTATCAATCAGAGGGTAATTATAAAAACAAAACAAAACAAAACAAAACAAAACAACAAAAACAAGCCCTGGCTGGCATAGCTCAATGGATTGAGCATGGGCTGTGAACCAAAGCATCACAGGTTCGATTCCCAGTCAGGGCACATGCCTGGGTTGCAGGCCATGACCCCCAGCAACCACACATTGATGTCTCTCTAAACTAAAAAAAAACTAAAAAAAACTAAAAAAAAAAACTTCTAGAAGAAAATGTAGGAGGAAACCTACAAACCCTTAGGGTAGAATTTTTAAGAATTTTGATTTTTTAAAAATTTAAGAATTAGAAAAATCTACTTTTAATTAAGTGCTTCCAAAAGTGTTTATGTGGGTAACCACTTATGTAACCCACCCTTTTATTCTTTTAACATGGTTTCTGTTAAAGGTGTTTTTGGAAAAGATGCATTGGTAACTAATGTGCAACCTGAGAATAAGCCGCATGTTTATGGAGAGTTCAGGAATGGAGATGTGAAGACGGGCTTGGAGACGAGAGTCCCCATTTTCTCAGGAGGTCGGCACCTGAATAAACTGCTTTCCCCTTCTCACCAGCACCTGTCTCGTGAGCTGGCTTTCACTGAGGCAGGCAGCCAAGCCTGTGTTTGGATACACTTATGTGCATTTACCTTTTTTGATGGTCACCAAAAACTGTCTAAATAAATCAGTGTTCCAGACTTATTTTACATGTTGATAAGGAACTAGTTTATATTTACAGGTCCATATGAAATAAAGGATAATAGGAACAGAAAGATCAGAAAAATGACAGTCATCATAAAAGTTGGGAAGATAATGAATACCTTGGTATACATGTGGCCAAGGTTTTTTTGAAACATAATATTTATTGCTTATAAATATTAAGAAAGTATCAACTTGTCAATACAAGTTAGGGAATATAATTTTTAAAGTGGAGGAGATACAAGTTAGAATAGTATTTGTACAGCACTAGGCTTCAAAACAAGAAGAAAATAGAGGTTTAGACCTAGAGAAAACAAAACACTGAAATAAATACAAATCAATAATTTCAGGAAATGATATGTATAAAGTTATCTGGGATAAATGTGAGATATAGTTAGGTTAAATATCCAAATATAAGATGAACTTGGAAATAATGGAGCACAAAATATTTATTATGAATTTTTGAAAATAGAACAAAAACATGCTTGCCTAACACTTGAGATTTAATTTCTTATAAACCCTCTTGTAATTAATTTTTGGTCAATAAAATGAAACTTTCTAAGAAATAGGAAGAGACATATTTGGCATGAAGTTAACGAAGTGGGGACTTTAGGGCCCTTTCCTGGCAAAGACACTTAGTGAAGGCTGGGGAAGGGTCATAGCCGTGTTTTAGGTGGCTATATGATTTAAAAAGAAATCCCAATATTAAGATTTAGGCCCAAAGTTTGTTCTTGGAAACAGGTATAGGGAGGGAGCTTTAGAAAACAAATGAATACACAAAGAATTTGCAAATACTTTAGTTTCTTTTCGCTTTCTAAAAACATTTCACAATGTCCCTCCTCTGCAATCTCAACAAAATGTAAATTGGTTTTGCTGTGTTGCAGAGAGTGAGCATTTTAAAGGCATTCTTTTCATTTACCCTGTGTCTAGTCCTGAATCCAAGCATTCAATGCCTTTCTGATTTTATGGCCTTGTTTTGTTGACTCTTGTCTCTGGGGTCTCACTGTGATCCAGAATATGCCGAGTAACTTGGATCCTCGAGATGGAAAAAGCTGTGTTTAGGCTTTATTTAACTTACTCAGCTCACCAGAGTTGGACAGGCATTTCTCAAAAACACTTTTCAATAAACTCAATTAAAAGGGTTATATAGCCCTCGAGCAATTAATGTAACTTTATGCCAGCCTGCATCAGAATCCAATAGAGAACTGTAGTGTGGCTCTGTCAGGAGTTTTAGCCACACCTGGCCCTCTGGACATTAGGCTTTAGCAAATACAGGATATTTCTGAGGCTCGGTATAAGTTTGATGTAGCTTCCTTTTTGTTTTGTAAGTCTTAGCTGCAAAGATTACTTTTCCACCCAACTTAGTTCTCTTGTCTGTAATTTAGCATTTTTTCTTTTTGTTTCAAATAGTTATAATTCACAATTTCTATGCAATGTAGGCATAATCTTAGATGTTCCCTACCCTTGATCACTTAGCCATTCAAAGAGTGAATACAGCCACTACATAAGAAATTGAATGGCAGAGTTTGATCTTAAAATGCATAGATTTAAGAATTGGGTGGTATTAAACTGCATGTGGATCATGTGAGATGTGCTGGGAAGAAAGGCAACATGATACTTCCTATATGAGTGCTCAGTGAAGGGTCACATAATAACCAGAAATCCCAAGGCCTGGATCCCTCACACGGGTAGGTTTTATGTATTTTACCATCCAAAGATTTTTGGTCTATGTACCAGACATGTCCTTAAAACATATGCCAGAAAATCCTTGGAGAAAGTCTACAGATTATAGAGGTTAAGTGAAGGGGTAGGCACTGGGTTTTGAAGATGAGAGATTTTATCTATGGGAGAAGAAAAAGATATTATTTTAAGTGGTATTTGCTGAATTTTTGCCAATTGCATAACTCTCTTTATGAACACGTCCTAATAGCTGTGTTTGATTATTAATATGATCTCGAAAGAAATTAAGCTATGCAAAGAGAACACTTCTGCAGAAAAAGTTAAAAGGAGCTCCTTTACTTGAGAAGAGCAAAGAATAGAAGAGAAGGAAGGGAAAATGAAGGAACAGGTGGAATCAGGCCAGGGAAATGTTAGTCAGTGAGAAATTCTTTGAAGTGGGAAAGACTAAATGACTTTTCAGAAGTTTGCTTAATGCTGCTGATAATTAATTTAATTTTATTTTTATCATTATTTACTTCATAGCAATGTGATTCATCATCTAAAAACATGCAGTAAAGATTGTATGAGAGATATGCTCAGATCATTAAGGAAAACAGGCAATTTTTATAACTGAGTCAACATGAGAGGAGAGTACAGGCAAAATGGAAATGGGATCAATTTTTAGCAAAACTAGGAAATAAAGCAAGAGATGGAAAAATGATTGCATGTGTTTAAAAATTTACAAATGTGTTGGAAGTGAAGTACCAGAAAATGAGACAGAGAATAACCCATTTTATTTAAATATAAAAAATAATTATTCAATTAATTAAAACCTTTTTTATAGTATATTAGTCAAGGCAGCGTACACTAATTGTTTGAACAAATACCTCCACATTTTAGTTGCTCAGTACCATAAAGGCTGTTTTTTTTTTCTTAATACTTTCACCCAGCCTAATGTGGGTTGGGAAGCTCTTTTGGTTCGCTCTCCTTCAGTCAGTCACTAAGGAACCCTTCCATTAGTTGTCTCTGACAACTAACTCAGCATCCTGTACTTTCAGCCATGTGACTGGGAGATGGAAGACTAGAGAATTATATTGGTGATTTTAAGAATACGTCTGGAAGAGCATACTATTCCCATTCCATTGGCCAGAACCTAATCTTGTGACCCTAAACTAACTAAACTGAGGCTGGTAAATCTTGACGCTTCCTGGGTGGCCCCCATATGCACCTGGCCTGTCTCTGCCACAGGTATGTCTCTATCTACTGCTATAATCATTTGGAGTGAGAAAGGGAGCGACTAGAGTTTGGGAATAGAGGAAGTTGAAAGCTCCACTTGTAATTTCTGTAAAATCATACCTTAAGTTTTGTATTTCTAATCGCTAGATTTTTATTAACAGATCTTAAGATCCAAGTTTTAGTTGATCCCTAAAGACACCCATTTTGACACCTAAATACAGGTACTGATTCATCTTTTAAAATACATAGGGCAGGGGTTGGCATCTTGGCATACTTTTCCTTTTAGGAACAAAGAGGAATTTTTTTAAGCTTAAAGACCTATTGTCTATAATTTAAGGCACTCAGCTTTGGTATTTTACCAGCAAGGGAGCAATGGACAATTTGAAACAAATAAAAATATAGCTGTGTTCCAGTATTATTTTATTTACAAAGGCAAGCATTTTATTTGAAGGTCAAAGTCTGCCAACCCTGATTTAATAATTTTTGACCTACAGAAAAATAAACAAAAACTACTTTAATTTATAACATATATGGTGAGTTACATGTAAATCAAACTCCTGTAAAAGTTCTTTGAAAGTTGTGTAACTTCTTTTGTTAGTGATAAGTTTTTGTTTATTAACCCCTTGAGTTAATTTTGGTGTAAAAATATGTTATCTTATATTACATGCATTTACCTTGAGTCACATTACTACTTGAACTACTATTTTATAATGCCTATGTTTGAATTTTTTAAGCAATGATTTTTATCAATGTAATAGGACATCTGTTTTCTCAGTGTATAGATTAATTTGCATTACAGTCAGGCAATTCATATAATTAGTTCAAAGTGTTTTATCAGTGGAAAAATAATAATATTTTGAAGAACCCTTAAAAGGCAAGCATGAGTATAGGCGAGTTTGGAAGGCAGCATTGCTTTGGATACCATTGGAACCAATTGTGAGCCAGAAAATAGATGGGACACTAATGCCATCTTAAAATTGGACCAAAACCCAATTATTTAAATAGGCTCAGACTCACTAACACATAAGAAATTAAGGCAAAAGGTGGGAAGTTCCATTAATAAAGTCTCATAGTTCTTTCCTTCTTTCATTGCTTCCTTTCAGCAGATTTAGGTTTCTATCTTCTGTAGGATCTAGCAAAAGCTCTAAGAAATAAACCACAAATACTAATATTCTAGATTTTCCTACTATTTCTCGTAACACTAAGATTCAAGAGCAACTTAATATCCCAAAGTATGCAGAAGGTTTACCACTTCATAAAGATCACCAACTCTCCAGCTTGGAATAGTTAAGTTCTCAATTCTGTATCATCTATTCTTCCAATTACTTGTTTTAGAATCTCTTAATTGTACCATTTCTCATTTTCAAATTAGTTATCTGTTATTATCCTTTTGCTTGTACCTAACAGAAAACTTAACCAAATGGCTTATGGATTAAACCGTTTCCTCATGAAACAAGCATTCCAGAGTTTGGTGGTTTCAGGCTGTTCCAAGTGGGGGATAGCTTCTCCAAGACTAACTTCTTGTTCTTCTTAAGGTACGTGAATGTCTGCAGCAAATCTATGCGGCACAGCCTCAACTTACAATATCACATCAGAATTAGAGGGAAGCTCATTTTTATTTTTCACACTACTTTCCTTTAATTAGGAAAAAAAAGCTTCCCAAGGTCACTTTCTATGAAATTTCACTGACCATTAAGGTAATCATTTGTCCATCCCCTAGGTGAAATGCAGGGGACAGACAAAATGTGAATTTGACATTTTTGGTTCCTAAATGAAAGGTAAGATGTAGCAGCAAAGAGTAGGGGTTGGGCTGTGAATTGCTTTTGAGAAAATAGGTAACAGTGTCTGTCACAGCTCCTAAGTGGATAATCATCAAGTGGCATTTTGGTTTTTGGTAGAAACTTATAAGCAGGCGATTTTCGTGCAATAGCTGACTAAATCTTTTATGCGGCCTGCAGCTGAGTGTAGTAAGAACACCCATCATGTGCTATAGAAAGGACTAAACCCTATCTTCTGCAATAGCCCAGCAGGTTGTCTATCTCCCTGTCCAGGGTACTGGCAAAACTACAGTCCTGCATAGCTGTGTTTTATAGCATTGCTCATTTACTGATCATAATTTTAAGAAAATTCTTAAGAACCTCTGCTTAGAGTAAACATGCTTGAATTAGATTATGAGACACCATGGTTTAGGGCAGTGTGGTGGAATTTGTCACTTTGGGGTCCTTTTACTAGCATATCAGTCTCTCCTCTAGGCAACCCCCATTGTATGTAGCCCTGGTAGGAGATAGGAGCCACCATCAGTCTGTAAACTGGAGGATTCGTATATTCACTGTCTTCTCCTGGACCACCAGGGGTCACCTAAGTGATTTAGGCTTGGTCTACCACACCTATCTCCTGAAGATCTGAATTTTTAGGACACAGGAACATGGGGGTGGTGAGAGGCCATAATTAATATAAGCAGTAGAATTTAAATACACATTTGGTGGTTCCTGTTTCCAGTCTTCATTTTCCTTGCTCAGTTTTTAAACTGCTTAGTTTAGTTTTAGTTTAAAAACATTGTCCACTCCTTCATTAATTATGCCTGCCCCAGATTATACTTTTAATCAGTTAAGAGCTCTGTTAATGTCTGCTTAAGTTAGATGAGGCAAATGCAGTGTTACAGGTACATGTCCGTTGCCGGCACCAGCCCCACGCTGCAGCCGCACGGCATTTGCTCTGGTGCGAGTTCCCAAGGCTTCGCTAGTTAGTGCCCATGGGCTGACTTGGGCTTGCTTCTCTTCTCGCTAAGTTTATTTCCCTGCCTCTAGGTAGAATTGAATAAGAGAAATGGTAGGGAAGGAGTTGAATTAAGCACCTACCGTGAAAGGTTTGTTTAGATAAATTATGTGAGTTTTTGTTATCTTAAATTTTATGGATTGATTGCTCCTAAAACATTCCTTCCGGTAATTTCTAGGCAAGTCTTAGTGGCTTGAGTGGCTTGAATGGATCAGAATAAGCACTAACCACCTTTTAAGATCCAACTATGGTGGACTATTTTATACACTCTTAGAATCGGGGCTCTCTAGAGACGGGTTGGTCCCCTGCATTAGGGCAACAGGTCTCAAGAGCTTGAAATCAGGTACTCAAGGTCAAGGGCTGTGAAGCCTTATCTTGCTCCTTATCTCCTTGCCCCAGAGATAGGTTTCCTGCATTATTCTCTGAACACACTGGTTTATACATAACATGGCTCAGGGTTCCAGGTTATTTTTCTCTGAAGCCATGGTCACCAGAGCTGGGCAATCTTCATGGCCAGGTTCTTCTGCTTTTATGGTAATTAACAATTATAATGGCATATAAATAAATATAACTAATGTTTTTGGCACTTTTAATGTACAAAATGCAGAACATTATTATATTTGATTCTCACAGAAACTTGGAAGGTAAGGAAAGATATATTTTATTATTTTCTTTTTAGTGAGGATAAAAACATTTCACCAAGCATAAGTGATTTGTCTAATATTGCTGAAATGATAAATAGATCCAGAATCCAAACCTAGGTCTGGCTTCAAAAGCCAAAGCTCTATGTTCTAAGAGAACAATCCATTTGTGGTAGATGAAGAGATGATTTAATTTTTAATACCCAGATCAGAAATACCATAAATTTTATGCCTTTGGTCAAAGTTTGACCATTGCTTTTAATTATGACCTGAGGACTTGTGACTGAAAGCTGAAAATGGCTACAAAAAAGGAATTCTGGGAAACAGAGGTGTTGGAGAGACAGGAGATTAGTGCATAAGCAGGAAAACATATAAATATATCCACATTATAAAATATAAAATCCACACCAGAGCCAGGAAGGACTATAAGAATAAGACATCTAATGCCAACTAGTCTAATTTCTTTATTGTGTAAAAGGAGAACTTTTCAAGCACTCTGCAGGAACTTTGTTGCACATTTGTTTATACAAATTTCATACAATTTAAGCCACCATTCCCTTATGGGAATGATTTTAAAATGCCAACTTAGAAATTTACAAAGTAGAAAATTGAGACTCAGAGAGGTTTGATAATATGCTCAATGCTATTAGATCTGTTAAGCAGTGGAAAGTGAACTAAAGCTCAATAGATTCTGGACTATGCTTTTTTTCCCCCCACATAATCTATACAATCCACTTTAAAATCATCATCAATGTGCTGTTTTCAAAGGGGGAGAAAAGATAGTTTATGTTTCTAACAAAAAAAGCTAATTTCTGACAAGATAAATGGATTGAAAACCTTATTAGATTCATTTAAGGGCCAAAATTCAAAGAAAACTAAAAGTGCAAATGTTTTATTTTACCAACAAGCTTTAAGAGCAAAATATTGAATCTAGAACAATTTGTTTGTAGGTAGTTCAGGTTTCTCTAACACATAGGACTAATTTTGAGTAACAAAATTCAATAAATAGCGTGCAATTACTAGAATTAATAACAATAGGGACATGCATACAAAATGCTGCAGCAGATGGATGATATGTGTACTTCAAACAGCACAATTGGCAAGCAGAGAAGTTAGTAAAAGCAACAGAAAAACACATAAACAGTGACCCATTAGTTATATTAAGATGGAAAGTCAACCAAGCAGGCTCATTGATGTGGTAACAAACACTGGGCTGGAACAAAGATAAAGTGGATGTTCAAAGGAAAGAATACCAGGAAAAGACTAGGAAGCTATTATTATTATTATTTAAATAGAGTCTTTAAAGAGAAGAGATAAACTGAATATTCATAGGGGACACTTGACAAACAATCTCAAATGCTAGGCCTGATTTCAATAATAAAGTGGTAGATTAAAATACATGAGGCGATACAAATATAATAATTGTCCATATATCTTACACTGGGTATTTCAGATTAGATACAAACAATCTTATTTCAAGTATTCTTTAAATCCAGCTGTGAATTTTGCTATAAAATTCAACTCAAGGACAGTGTAGCTTGAATATATAAAATTAAGTTATATGAAATATAGACCAGATCTTAAAGCACAGGTTTCTGGTTCAACTTTCTTCAGAAAAAAAATAATTTTTTGAATAAATTATTTACCAAATGTTGTTAACAACACTACAAAGCAGGTAGCATATTATTATCTTGTTTTAAAGGTGAAAAAATGAGGCACAGAGACTAAGCAATTTGCCCAAGACACAGATATTAAATTCTAGGGTATGAATCCAATGTGTTTTTCTAAGAAACAAATCTTGTGGAGGGTCTTACTGTGTTTGTTCTGTAGAAGAAAACTCTGAACAAGGATTGAAGGATAAACATAGCAGTTATATAATTCTCAATAAATGACTTAAACATTTGTTTTTTAAGATTTCTTTATTATAATATGAGTCCATTGAATGAAATGACTCCTAACTTTTAGAAGTTCTCTAATGAAAACTCTGTTCTATAATAAAATATTAATAAGTCTGTCTTTTTAGAAAAACAAAAGAAATAACTAATAGTCAAAAACTCAGATGCTATTTAATATATAGTTTTTTGACAAATATATAAAATAATAAATGAAATAGTTTTTACTGGATTTATCAGATAATTTTACTTAAGCTCAGGCAGGTAAATATAGAGTTCTATGAAATACACGCTTTAAAAATTTATAAATTTTGAATTTGGTTCAAAAAAGATGTTTTTAAAAACTGAACAAATTCATTATTCAGGAAGAAATGAAGTAGAACCTAATCAACAAAACAAACAAGTAAGCAAAATATAACCACAGACATTGGAACTAAGAACAAACTGACAATAACCAGTAATCGGAAAGGCGGTGGGAGGGGATAATGGGGAGAAAGGGGAGAAGGGTTTTCAGGAACATGCACAAAGGACACATGGACAAAACCATAGGGGGTTAAGATCAAGGGTGGGAGGCAGGGATGGCTGGGGTTGGGGTGAGTGGTGGGGGTAAAATGGAGACAACTGTACATGAACAACAATAAAAAATCTGAAAAATAAAAAAATGAAGAAACAGATAATTGTTAAAGTCACTAACTATAAAAATGCACTAGAATTAAACATTTTTATAGTTTAATAGTATAAAAAATTAAAGAACAGAACCACATACTACTTGAACATTTTTAAAGATAAAGAGAATGAAAGAAGAACCCTTTGAACATTTTTTATAAGCACCATATACTGTCAACATCCACAGCCAGCAAACACAACACAAAATAGACTCTATGTATATAGGCATGCATGTATTCCTCAAGAATACCATATTTTGTTTTGGGAATTCCTTACTATCAACATCACATACTGCATAAAAGATCAAAAGTTTCATGTCTCAGATTTTCTTTTTTGGCATCTTTTGAAGTTAATTTATGTTTTCATCAGTTAAATGACTTGTATCCATAAATGGGATAAACAGCATTTTAATTTTTATTACTTAATAATGTGATAATTTTCCACAGTTAAAAAAATATATTGAAATTTTATCTAAGTTAATAATATAAAACATATGTATTTGAACATGGAGATTTTTTAAAGTTGTTTTATTGTATTATCTTTTCTGGTCAAATCTACAAACCACTTGAAATTGAATTTTATGACTGATGTGAAGTCAGGATTCACCTTTTTTTAAAATTATGTATACCCTAGCAACAGAATCCCATTTATTAAAAAGCCTGTCATTTCTTCATAACACTCTATTTTATATTAAGTGACCATAAATATGTAGAACTATTTCTACATTGTCTATTCTGTTACAGTGGTCTATTTGTGTATCTTGGGACGGTACCAAACTGTCTTAATTGCTGTAGCTTTAAAAAAGATCTTCATGTCTGGTTGTGCAATCTTATGTTGAATGTTTAAAATTTCTTGATCATGGACTGAGTAGTCTAAGCAATGTAGACGCTATCTTGATAAATTCAGTGAAACTTGGGAGAAGAACGAGGTGCTAGAATGTATGCTTTTAACTTTCAGTATCATGTTTTAGAGGAAGAGGGCTTTGTAAGTGGCAGAGTGTGTTCCTCAAATGATTTGACTTCCCACAGGCATATTTTCTGCAGGGCAAAGACATCTGGAAAAATATAGTCATGATCAGTTAACTAGATAACATGCAATTTTTCTTTTCCATTTTCTTCATTCTAAATAACATCTAAAGTTGTTTTATGGGCAATGTAACCTGCCAAATAATTACATTTCCCAGCTTTCCTTAAAGACAGAACTGGCTGTCTGATAATTTCTAGAGAAAAAATTGCTCCCAGTTTTCTTGTATACTTCCTCTCTCTTCTTGCTTGAAATGCTGTCATGACATCTCAAATACTGAGCCATTGTATTTTTATAGGGGCTTAAGTTTGAGGAAAAAATTTGAGGGTAAATATCACAGGCCAAGAGAAGTGAAGCAGAAAGATGAAAGTACGGATGTAGTTTGACACAATTAAATTAATTAGACATTCTTGGACATCAGCTTCTGGAGTTTTTGACATGTGAGAAACAGCTAACACTATTTGTTGGCCCTACATGTTCTGGTGTGGTTCCTTTTATGCAGCCACATGAAGTCATAAGAGGAACAACTCCTGTTTTTCACTGCCAACCTCTTTCTTCCTCCTGCCCATAAGAGTTATTTCACAACTTGTACCTATCAGGGACCATACAGTTACTATTTTAGTGTTAAATCGGTATTTCAATGTATTGATGTTATACTTTTATGTAACATGGCTCATTATTTGTTAGTTTTAAGAATAGTTTTGGACATGAGGAAGAGTTCTAGTCTTTCTGTAAAACATGATTGCTCTAGCAGAGTTGCATTCCTCTGAACAGTAGATAAATAAATGGGTTTAAAGTAATTAATCATGGAAAGCTGCTAATTCAGGCAAACCAATGCATACTTGCCTCTGGGAAAAAAAAAGAGCAGGCAAAAAATAAAGCAAATGAAAAGGCACCAGTAACAACAACAACAAAGTTAATCACTGTCAAAATTCAATTTTAAATTTAAAATATAATTTAAAAGGTAAATAGAAGCCAAATTTGAAATGAATTAGCTAAATCTACTTTTAACATGCACAATTGCTCTTTAAATTGTTAATCTCTACCAGATTAAATTCATTTTAAGAAGCTACTGTTTAATAAAGTACAGTTTTGGTGGGTTATTTTTTAAATTTGAGAAAGACATGGAATAAACTATTTATCTTTTCTGTCACTAATGTTGGATTATTTTCCACCTATCACTTAGTGACACTAATTTTCTTCCATCTGTGGAGAACTAAATAAAATATGAGCTGTCGTCCGTTATGCTTTGTACAAATGGCAAATGCAAATAGTTAGCTCACTCTTTGCAGTGTTAAATATTGTACCTTTTTGTTTTCAGCTTGTGCTTATTTTTAACAAATGTTAAAGTTTAAATTGAGCATTATATCTTCTTTTAAACTATATTAAGTAATGAATTAATAAAACAACTGAATAATACTTAATCTCAGATATTCCCCATCATTTCTTTGGGTTAGCTATTATAAAAAGCCAAGAAATTAATTCCACAGGAGGAAAATCTTAAAATAATATAATTCACTTACTCTTTGATATTTTTACACTAGTACAAGATCATGAATTCCATGCTTAGGAAAATCCAAGTACTATATACATAAAATAATATATAGATAAATACATTAAAATAATTGAGTTGGTGATAGGTAAAGAAAAATCATGTGATAGAAAATATCTAGGAGGGCCTATTTTTGATATTGTTCTGAGGGAATGTCTGAATTGTAATTGAGCTGTGATCCTATATTAGTTAAGATAAATATACAGTTCCTATAACAAAGTCCCAACTGAATAATAGTTCAAACATTTTTTTTCTCTATTATGTATCAGTCCTTGGTTAACAGTACATGTTGTTGAGGTCCATTTTTCTTCTATCTTTTGGCTCTTCCCCAATCCCCCACCCCCAGGACACTTTTTAATTCTCATATCATTAGCATCTAATCTTAAATCTAAAAGGGTCACCTCAGGCAGAGAATCAAAGAAAAATGGAGGAAGGAGGCACATGTCATTTCATTGCAGGGACATTACCTAGAAGTAACTGAAATCCTATCTATTTTCATCCCATTGGCCAGCACATGGTCACATAGCCACATCTGGTGCAAACGAAGCTGAGAAAAGATGTCTTTATTTTAGCCAGGTACAATATTTGCATTCCATTACTAACAAAAGACTGGCCTTTGGGTTGACAGACTTTTACCTGAAATGAAAAGAAGGATAAACTCTGTTTAAATTTTGAGAGACAGTTTCAGACCATTTATCTTTAATTACTTTCTTATTCTGCAACACTCATTTTAGCTTCTGTTTCTGGAATAATAATTAATAATTATTGGACTTTCTGTTATTGTCTCAAAGGTGCCTGAGCTCTGCTTACTTTTGTTCAGTCTTTTATCTGCTGTTGTTAAGATTAGAGCCCGGGCTGGTATGTCTTAGTGGATTGAGTGCTGGTTTACAAACCAAAGGGTTACGGGTTTGGTTCCTGGTCAGAGTACATGCCTGGGTTGTGGGGGGGGGGGGGTTGCACAGGGGGGGAAGTTGACATCTCTTACACCAAAGTTGCTTTCCTTTTCTTTCCCTCTCTCTTCCCCTCTCTCTAAAAATAAATAAATAAAGCCTTTAAAGTGATTGGAAAATTTTTACCGATTCATCTTTGAATTCACTGAGTTTTTCCTTCTTCATTCCCACGTCTACTATTGGCCCAGGCAGTGGGCCTTCTCTCTCATATATTGTATTTCTACTTGTCACCTGATTCTATAAGTAGTTTCTATTTCTCTGTTGAAAGTTTCTTTCTATTAGTATTGACACTGATTAACATAGGCTCGTGGTTCATGCTATTAGACTGCTTTAAATCTCACCATCTGAGTTATCTTGGGATTGGCATTATTATTTTTTCCCAAGGTGCTGGCCCAATATTCCCACTTCTTTCCAGGTAAAGTTATTTTGATTATATCCTGGAGGTTTTGAATATGACATTGTAAAAATCTGAGTCCTTCTAAAATTCTTTGAAGATTTATTGTACATTTTTTTTCTTGTTTGTTTTAGCGGGAGGTTGGCATGGTTAGGTTAGATCAAATGTTTGATTTGCCTTCTGTATGCGGTGCTTCTAAAGTCAGTTCAGGTTTCAAAGTCTGCACTGTGCTGTTTGAGTTTCTCTGTGCCTGTTCACTCAGGGATTTGCCTGGTACTTAGGTGCTGGCGTAAACAGTAATTCAATTGTCAAAGCTTTTATCATGCTTACTGATGTCTCTTCTGTTAGTTTTAGTTCACAGATTGGATGAACCCATGTTTTTGTCCATTCAAATACAGTATTTGGACATCCCTGTCTTCATCTTTCACCTCCCCAATTTCTCAACCATTCTTTGGGTCCCTGAGGCCCATTTTCCCAGTCTTCTGACCCGTATGCTACAATATTTTGCTATGGTTTTAGCCTGCTGCGCTTGTGTGCAGTCTTGCCATGCTGTGGCTATTCTCTGGCAAAGCAGAGAGTAAAAAAAGGGACAAAAAAAGTGGTGATCCTTCTCATACTTTTGGACTATTGGAGTCCCTTTTTTTTTTTTTTTAAATTCCTCTGGACATAGGGATGGTTTTTCCCAAAGTCTTGGACACCCTGCAAAGGGATTAGAGTAGCTTCACTACTGAGGATTCTTCCGGGCAGGGGTGAGGCAGGGAACAAAAAAGGCAATTCTCTTCCCAATCCACTCTCCAGCTAGCAGAGGTCATTTTTGTTCAGTCTTCTGCTTTGAAAAACAGAATTTTCTTTCTAATTTTTATTGTCTACTTCTACTTGAACTCTTAGGTAAAAGCCAGGAGATAAAGGAGAGAGGGGAAAAAAACAGTCATGACCTTTTCTTCAAGTTTGACTTCCCTCCCTATTCATGAGCTATTGCTGACTTTCCAGAATGAATGCAGCCAGACATTCTTTGTAATCTGTCTAGAATTTTTGTTGCAATCGCAGGGAATGATAGGCTGTAATAAACTGATTTCATCTGGGTCATGATTAGAAATGTTTTACAGATTCTTAGTATTTTATCATTAATGATTTATTCATTATGCTATATTTAGGTTTACATTTTTGCATTACAGTTTGCAAAGTATGTTTTCTGGGCTGTAGTGATAAAAGGGGAATTTGAAATGTTTGGATAGTAGGGAAGAAAATTGTGGGGAAATTTAATATAGAGTTTACTTACTTTAGATCTAATATATATTTAACTTACTTTATATCCATTTTTAAGGAACAGTATGTGAAAGAGACCATCAATTTCTAGGGTTTCTGTTTGTGAGTAATCAAATAGTGGCATTGTGCCTGTCTGACATTTCCCATTACTCTGTTTCAATGCTGAGCTGATGTGGGTAAGCTTCTCCAACTAACTTCTCAATGTTTATTCTCTAGAATTAAAACTAACTTCATAGAAGAAACATAGCAGTAATAAAAGCACATTAAATGGTTTTGCCATTTAATAAAATATTTATCCAAACTAATCATTTTTGCACTCAGTTCAGACTCATATAACCTCAATATTTCCTTGAAATTATATTCTGCTTCATAGCTCAGAAGGTAGCAGCACACAAAATAGACAATAGAAAAGTACAATAATGCAAGGCATACAACATAAAATATTTTAATAGTAAGTTGAAGTCCTGTTGAAAATTTTTTCTTGTGTATTTCAACATTTTGAAGGATGCTTTCAAAACTAACCTTTCTTTATTCCATCTCCAAGGTAACTATGCGTAAGATATTTTGATACAATGAGGAGGAACATTGTCTAAACAATTACTTTTTCCTGTTAGTAAACTTTGTATGACTCTATTACTCATAAACTAAATTTGGATAAAGCAATGGATATAGCAGACATTCAATACTATTCTGGATGGATATAACCCAATCTATATAGCAGTATATTTCCTGGAATTGTTTTCAAGAAAAATCATGCATTTTTTCAATGAACAGGAGTCCTCACGCACAAGGCTAACCTCAGTGCTTACAGGTCAGGCATTCCTATCCTCTCATGTCACTGATGCAGGTCGGAATCAGAGTTCGAACTAAGTTCAATGAACTTCTAGTGAAAAAACACAGAATGTTTAAAAAATCATCTAAATTATAATGTGAACTATTATAATGATTGTTAAACAAAGACATTTAATGTAATTTTATGAAATGCTGGCTTTGAGTAAGAACCTGCACGGAGATGACAAATGTGAGATAAATAAGAATATCAAATCAGTGTCCTTATGTTCAACAAAGTTATAACTTTATAGAGATATGTTTAAAAATTAAGTGATATCTTCACTAGTGGCCGTATGACAAATTCAATATTTATTGAGAACTCACTAAGTGTCTGGTCATGTTTTCTCCATTTTAAAGTTTTTATGCTGTTTTGTTATATGAAGTTTGTATTTTCCTCACAACAAAAACAAAGGTAAAGACTCGAAAAAGGTTTAATAAATTTCCAAACACATTTAGTACTCAAATTCCTGTTTGTTGCCTGTGAAACACTATGAACCCTCACACAATGTTTTGGGGACACAGGCAGTTTCTGGAAGTGGGGGAAGTTGATATTGGTAGGATTTGTTTAGAGTGCAGGAGGAGCACTGTATTTTGAAAGGTGAAAATAAGCTGGCATCTAGAAGTTGAAATGGTAAAAATTTGCTTAAGGAACTAAAACTCTGGGGTCATAAGATGTCTGCAGTGGATTAGTGATGTGGAAGGAGTAAAAGAAAGGTAACCTTAGGTGGAGGAGTTTGTTTGACACTCACTAGGTAGCTGGTATCCACTGAAATTCATTGAAAGGAAGAAAGATGTCATGGCTCATCAAGATAAATCCTAATGCCTGGGCTTAGACATAGCACTGGAAAAAAATAATGGAGGAAAGGAGTCTGGGTTGAAAAATATTGTGATTTTAGGAAAGAGGATACCAAGAAGCAGACAAATGTGAGGAATTTTAGGGGAGATAGACTGTATGAGATTTTAAAACTTTCTGAGTATATATTATATGTAGTACACAGGGAGACAGTAATTTACTCATCTGGCCAAAGAGTTCGCTTGTTTTTTTTCTGTAAGAGGGCTGGAGTAGCACTTAGTTGTCTTTAGCTTCATTTGAAACAATTTTGTTAGGTTATACTGTGACAGCTGTCATATCAGCGTGCATTTAATAAAAATTTATCAAAATTGGTGAATTTTGTGTAGCAATTTTAATATTGAAGATGGAAGAAAATGGGCAACATTTTTGGCATATTACGCTTTATTATGTTAAGAAAGGTAAAAACACAACTGAAACACACACAAAAAGATTTGTGCAGTATATGGGGAAGGTTCTGTGACTGATCGAACGTGTTAAAAGTGGTTTGCTAAGTTTTGTGCTGGAGATTTCTCACTGGATGATGCTCCATGGTCGGGTAGACCAGTTAAAGTTAACAGTGGTCAAATTGAGACCATTGAAAACAATCAACATTATACCTCATAGGAGATAGCTGATATACTCAAAATATTCAAATCAATAAACTTTTTGGTGAAAATGAAAAAAATGTGTGTTTTATTTTATGGGGAAAAATATGGACTTTATGGCCAACCCAATAATAATAAAGTTTGGGCTGTTATAATTGAGAGAGCAGAGGTACCTTTAAGGGACAACAAGTTAAATGTCTTTGAAAAAATAATATTTTTAGTGTTTGGAGCTTTCAGTTTCAGGTGTGATGGAGTAAGTTTGTCCATTTATCTATTAAGACATGGAGGTTCGAGCTGAAGATCTAGGCAGCCACAAAGCACTTCATGGGAGGCATATTCAGACCCATTTTCATTGAAACTTATGTAGTGGATGGAATCCCTTATGAACCCAGTGCAGAGGAAACAAGGAAAAGAATTGTTAAAGCACCATAAATTTAGGATTCCAGAAACAAATAAAAAAATCAACAGAAAAATAAAAGCTGTATTTTCTTACACATTAATGCATATAGCCAGATTTATAAAGCAAGAAAATAATTGTCACTTCCTCTGTTTTTTGCTTAAGTGCTATTATTGTACATATTCTTTCACTTAATCTCCACAACATTCCTCTTGTCATTATCCATTTATAGAAGAGAAACCTTCTATAAGGTTTCTGGGCTGGTGAACTACCCTCTGGTCACACAGCCAATGAATGGCTGAGCTGAAATTCACACCAAGCAGCTTGCATTTAGATTTTGTACTTTAATTTTTATGTTATACTACCTCTTGGTTATGAAAAATAACTTGTTTTAATACAGTCTTTATTTTGCAAATATGTATAGTTGGAGATTCATAGTCATTCTCATTTGTAAGTCCTCATTTTACTCTCGCTTTCTTGATAAGCAAAAGTGACCAAGTGGTCGAGGAGGATTAAAGGTCAAGTTTGAGAGATTTCCAAGTGGGGTATAATCTCTATGAGGTCATACATCACTGCAAGAAATAGACATGATGCTGTTGACTCCGTTTTCCAAGAGTGACTCCTTATTCAACAGACATAATTTAACTTTGTCATATTCCTAATCAGTGCACGTAATGAATTTCTTAGTTTTAATTTATTCATGTCCCACAAAATGACTTCAAAGTGTGGATCTTCCTAAGAGATAATTGTTTTTCTGTTAGCAAACAAACTCTTTATCCTTGGCATGATGACCTTTGTCATGCTTTAATACAATATTAATGAGTAGATTAGGGCATCCATGTATTTAGATAAATGTTGAGAAACTACAATGCTCTTTGTTATACATAGAGATTCAAGCAAAAATTTAAGGATTGAATAAGAGGACACCAGGAGCTTCTTTGGAAGGTGAAGGACTACAGAGAAAAAGATAGTCAAGAGACCTCAGAACTCTAATCCCAGGAGAGGTGCTTAATGCTATGCACTGTACATCATAAACTCTTCCATCATGCTGCCAGAGGATTCAGTAAATATTAAATAGCTCACTTATGTTCTGATGATAGTGAAATTTGCTTTTGGTCAGACCTAAATAAAAAGGCTATGGGATTCTTCCATATGAGTCACACACCTAAAGAAGCAGGCTTCTACTTTTATTAAAAGAAGGCAGAATAGCAGGGAGGCCATTCTGGGCTCTGCATCCAGACAGCTTAGGTTTGGGCCTTGGCTTGGGCACTCATCCCAGCTCTGTAATGACAGATGTATTTTATATTCCCCATGGGGTTTTTCTGTGAGGGTTAAGTTAGATTATTCATATAAGGGGCTTAGAATAATGCCTATCGTATGGTAAATATTCAATAATTTTCACTTCCCTCGATAATGAAATTTGAATAAATATTTAAAGAATATTTGCTTAAAGTGGTGTTCACTTACTCATCTGCCTATGGGTTCATTGGATTAATTCTTTATTCCTAATGACCTCTGTTTGATTTATTCTTACTTAGTAATTATTTTTATTTAGTCATTCCAATATTTTCAGATGAAATTACATTATTTTAAAGGTTTAAGCTCCTTTGTTATACCTATTTTCTAATTTTTATGTTATCTTTTTTTGTTACAATTCTTTGTTATTAAGGTTTACAAAAGTTCATCTATTTTACTAATTTTCTTCAAAGAGCTGGCTTTTGGTTGCATCTATGAAACCTACTTCCTTATTATTTTCTGCTCCATTATTTTTTGTTTTTATTTCTATTTTTTAAACTGTTTTTCCTTTCTGTTATTCTTTTACATTTTGGATGTGTAGGTTGATTCCTTTAATTTTAGTCCATCTTCTTTTAAAATTAATGCATTTATATCTTAACATATTATAAGCAATATTTTGGCTACATCATACAGGTTTTTTAAAATTCTTTTTTGAAAACATTTTAAAAATCATTTTATTTATTTATTTTTAGAGCCAGGGAAAAGGAAGAAGAAAGGGAGAGAAACATCAGTATGTGGTTGCCTCTCATGTGCCCTCTACTTGGGGACCTGGCCTGCCACCCAGGCATGTGCCCTAGACTGGGAATCCAACTCGCCATCTTTTGGTTTACAGGCTGGAGCTCCACCAGCCAGGGCTAGTTTTCTTATCATTTCATCTCAATCATTTAACACACAATTATTTTTGATCAATCTATGAATAATGAGTATCTCTATCTTTCTTCTGAAAAGGACAAAATTTTTACTATTAACTTTCTCCCCAGACCTTTTACCCATATCCTGCCTCACACACCACTCACCTTAAGATCATCTGAATAGTTTAGTGATTGAATTGCAATAGTGTTCAAACAGTGCTATATGGAGTATCATCCTTGAATATTTCTTCCATTGGAGACATCTTTGTTTGGTTGCTTTGACATATAAATGACAGTTTAAGTAATCATTGAAACAGGTTTATAGTTACAGTTTTTACAAACTTGTTAAATGCTTTTTTAGAATCCTGAATTTTTGAAAAGCAGTCTTTTTTACTTTACAAGCTTTTATGATGTTTTATTTATCCATGTGATGCTGGAATGTCATGATTTGTCTAATTGTGTTCCATTTTTATGAACCCTGTATAGTATTTAGTACATCCTTCAATCTGGAGACTATTGTTTTAGCTACCAACTATTTTCTTCTATTATTTCATTGATTATTTCTATTCTTTTATTTCTTTTTGGAGCTTCTAATTTTTAGTTAATTAAAAATATATTTTATAGCAGTTTTCAGTTCATTGAAAAATTGAGAAGGTACAGCAATTTCAGGTTAGCTTTTGCCCTCACGTATGTGTAGCTTCCCCCATTATCAATATTGCCTGCCAGAGTGACACAGATGTTACAAATGGTGAACTTACATTGACCCTTCACAATCACCCATAGTCCATGGCTTGCTTCAGGGTTCTCTTTTGATGTTCTGCTTTCTACAAGTTTGCACAAATGTATGATAACATGTATCTATAATTATAGCATCATGTAAAGTATGTTGTGTGCCTTAAAAATCTTCTATGCTTTATCTATTCATCCCTCCCTACCCCTCACCCCAACCTCTGGAAACCACTGTTCTTTTCACTATCTTTATATTTTTGCCTTCTCCAGAATGTTACACCGGGTCTGCGCAGGAAGTGTCCAGCCATGTAATATGGAAAGCAGAGACATTTATTGAAAAAGATACAAGATACAAGAAACATTGTACATAGGACAATGATGCCTCAGTCCCCTTCAGGGTAGGCACCTTGAGACCTCACACTGTTCTCCCAATCACCATCAGCTGTCTCATTGTATTTTCCTGAATCTCATTGATGGGCTGAAATCTTTTCCCTTTCAAAGATGATTTTAGTTTAGGGAAAAGTGAGAAGTCGCAGGCTGCCAAATCTGGGCTGTTGGGGGGCTAAGTCACCCGCATGATTTGATGTTTCTCCAAAACACTCTGCACGAGACATGATGCATAAGCATGATACATCATTGTGATGAATTTGACAGTCACCAGTTACCCATAGCTGTGGCCTTCTGAATCACTCACATAGTTTCTGTAGAGGAATGTTCAAGCTTAATGTAAAATTTGATGCAGATTCATTGCTCTATTCACTCAGTCATTTTGAATATGATGGCCACACAGTACACATGCCCACTCAACAGCATCTACTGCCCCCACTGACTAGTACAGAGAAGTCATCATTGTTCACACATGAGCATTCCAGTCCACTCTCCTTCACTGAATGGTCATGCAGACCATTCTTATGATATTAACAATGGCTGGACTTTCTCCAGACAGACCTTGTATACGTAGATTCATATAATATTTAGTCTTTTCACACTGGATTTTTCACGTAGTGATATGCATTTTAATGTTCCTCCTTATCTTTTAATGACTTGATAGCTCATTTCTTTAGCATTGAATCATATTCCATTGTTTTGATGTACAAAAGTTTATTTATCCATCTACTTACTGAAGTATCTCTTGGTTGCTTCCAAATTTTGATAATTATAAAAAAAGTTGCTATAAACATGTTTGCAGGTTTTTGTGTGGACATACATTTTCAACTCCTTTGGGTAAATACCAAGGAGAGTGATTACTGGATAATATGATAAGAGTTCTTTTGGAAATTTTCTATGGTAAATGTTAGAGCAGAGTTGTCAAGCTCATTTCACCGAGGGCTGCATCAACCCCACAGTTGCCTTCAAAGGGCTAAATATAGAGCTCCTTGCCCCTAGTTAAGAACTAGTTACATTTATACAGTCCTAAAATTACAATTTGGCCCTTTGAAGGTAACCATGAGGCTGATGTGGCCCCTGGTGAAAATGAGCTTGACAACCCTGTATTAGAATATATAGACTGTTAAGATCTCCATCCCTTGTCTTTCTGAATCATTCTGAGATGACACAGAATTTTGATATACCATCAAGATGACATCTAAAAGCCACTCTGAGGTCATATGATTTAGTATCAAATGTGTTAGCTCTCTTCCTAGCTGTATGACCTGAGGGTTAATATTTAGTTTTCCTAGCAGAAAAATTCCTTACCAGTTAAAATAAAATTAAGTGGAACTACTGAGACTAAGTCAGATAACGCATTCGAAGTATATACTATGCCTGTCATATAAGTTTTTGATATTTGTAACTGTTGTTGTTGGTTTGTTTTCCTGAAAATTTTGGAATTCTTAATATGGGCCTAAAGTCTCTAATGTGGATGTATCTACTTATCTTTTCTGGGAATTAGTAGTTACCTAAGGCATGGACCCACTGGTTTCCCCCAAGCACTTGATCCACTGCTATAATTTGACTATAAACATCACTTTCACTAATGCTGAGGACAATCAGGGAAAGGAGAGTCTGGCCCACCCAGCTGCCCCAAATGCACCTCCCCGATGCATTTGACATTGGTAATTGACTCAGGACCTAGTCGTCCTCCAATGTTTCTATCTCTGGCACATTCTGCAAGTGCTTAGTGCTCAAGTATTCTCCACATTTGCTTTTCAATATATTTATGTGTTTCCTAACCATCAAAAAATTTCCCTATGTATGGACCTCTCAAAATACATGAAACCTTCAAAGTCAGTATAAATTTACTCTTTTAAAATGTATGTTTTCTGTTATTTTGTGGGATTTGATGTGGAAGACTTGAACCTCCTTAAACCAATCTCAAGAGACAGTTGGGAGTATCCTTAAAATAAGTTTTTCAGGATATATTTAATGCTCTGCCCACCCTCCATGCCTAGGGTTCTGTAATCTATTCCAAGCAAGCGGCTCTCATGGAAGTGTACCCTTTGATATGGGGCCTTTTATAGTGGTTCCCAGCGTGGTCATAGGCATCAGAATCCAGCTGTGTTCCAGAGAGGGCTGGTCTCTATTGATTGAAGACCAATACAGACCTTGTCACTATTTGATTTCAAGGAATCAAATAGTTTCCCAAACCACTTTCCTGTCTTTCAGACTTAGATGTTTTTTTTTCTTTTCATAGACAGTAATAGAGCTGTTTGACATTAACTACTTTGCATTAATATTTGCCACAGCTTGACTGGCATTACGCCATGTTCCTTACAACTCTCCATTACAGCATAACATTTTCTCTTTTATGGCAACCTAGAGATAAAATGCAAAGAGCTCTTCCATATTAAAAAAAATATATATAATTCTAAATAATGAACTCCTATTTAAACATTTAAAAAGAATCAAATTCCATTTAGCTGTTCATTTTGAAAGGTAGAATAAAAGGACTAACAAAGATTATTTAGAGGTCTTCCTCTGCCAAGTACTTTAAAATATTTTATTCTTTAACCTTCAAGATAATTCTATAAAGTAACTATACTCTCATTTTACTAAAAAAAATAGCTGAGGTTTTAAAAATATAAGTAGCTTGTCAAAATACCAAGAAATGCTGCACGATGGGTCAGAAATATAAAGTCTGCTACATAACAAAGTCTGTATGTTCAATTTCACATAAGCAATATATTTTAAACCGAATATTTATACTGCTTTTTTAAAGTTATATAAATGTAATATGCTACAACATAAAAATATATAGTACTACAAAATAGACAAGAAAATGATTGCAAAGTGAGATATTTTTACATTGGGGTGAGGGGCTTATTTAAAATGTAAATGTAGGGACCTAATAAAAATTTTATATAAATCTTTATCCTGAGAGCAAAAAGAAAAAAATTGTTAATTTTCTGATATATAATTTCCTTAATCTAGTTGACTTTAATAAATAATGAAACCCTAATATATTTAATTTATTTTCTTTTTAAATTGAAATATATAAATTAAATAATATTTAAATGTCATAATACATATAGATTCTTCTATTGCTCACACTATAAAAATAAATTTCAAAATATAGGGATTAAAATTATAATGCCTGTAAGATTAATTTGTATTATTATGTGATCTATGCTTTAGCTAAAGCACTGAGTGATATTAATATATTAAGAATAGTATCATAATACTGGTAGCAAACAAAGTTGAGCTTTGGTACAAAGAGGGAAATGAGATTCCCAGATCAATTTCAAAGTATTGTATTGTTTGAGTGATTTCAAACGCCTCCTCTGGGACCTCTTAGATTGTAGGGTTCAGGTAACTGTGCCTTCAATATACATGGACATTTTCATGACATGAACAGTAGTGAATATGACTTATATGATTTATCATTAATGAAGAAAATATTCATTGGAAAATCAAATCATGAAAATGCCATATATCTCTATAACTTAATAACATCACTGCAAATTAGATAATTTGATGGCAATTACATATGTGGATTAACACTAAAGAGAGTCAACACGGGCTACTATTTTTAAAATTTTTGTAACTGTAATGGAGTCAAAATATATTTATAGAATGAGTTTAGCTAACAAATCAATTGTGATAATACATTCCTTAAAAATAACTTATTTTATTTCATTTTAAAAATGGTATACTTTCATAACTGAACAGAAATGAATATGATGTCTTCCAATCATAGAGTATGTGGTTTTGTGGTTTTCAATTAGATGATAGAAATAGGGACTTATTTTTAGTAATCCAAAGGAAAGAAGTATTTTAATGAGGAATGTCTGCTTGAAGATTTCATTGAGAGCACAATTGTATTGGATGATGTAAGTAATCTATACTCTGAGCTAAAGGTAAAATCTTTCCATCACATTTTCAACCAATTAATTGCTCAGTTTTCCAAAAGCTTGAAATGAATTTAAAAGTGTAAATATAATTTAACCAAAGATTTTTTTATTTTTACAAAGCCTAACTTAAACTTGTTAAACTTATTTAACTTACATGAACTCGTTATTCACTGTAGCATGTGTTCTAAAGTATTGAGGGGATTCTATTTAGTTCAAATCAACCAGTAGCTTTACCTAAACTTAAGAAAGTGAAAGCATTCTCATAAATAATAGTGCCAGAAAACTAAACTGTTCACTTCCATTTCAGCTGGCAGATCCTGCATTTTATTGTTCTCAGTGTACTAATATGCAATTGTGTAACTGCTTTCCCTCTGGAACCTCTATAAAAATAGATGCATATCTTAAAAGCTGTCTAAGGAAGTAGGGTTTTAAGTAAACAATATAATAACTTGTCTTAAGGCTAATCAGAGATTTCAAGTATCAGAAACAAGAGAAGCAGTTGGATTGAATTTTTAGTTACTACTTCTTTAAGTGAAACAAATATTGCATAAACCTTTTGAAATGTAAGATAATATAGCTTGTTTGAAATTCTGATAATTATGAAAGGTTAGAATTTTATGTGGATAACTCAGTTTTTCTTTAAGTGTCTCTCATACACTCTTTAAGCTAATGGACAATACATTTTTGAATGCATGGAATTACAAATAAGTTAGTAAACACAGAAAGTATTTTGAGAAGTATTGAAATATAATGGATATGTAGATAATGACACATTTCAGTTGATACTTTGCAATGATTATCTACCAAGCAAAGAGTAAAGCTTGATTGAACAAAAGATAAAGTTAATACTATCTAATAAGAACAGACTATTATAGATCAGTGAAACTACAAAACAGAATTATAAGACAAGGGGCAAGCCACATTATCTAAATTAACATTTTTCCAGCATGAACAAGAAGGGCCACTGTAGGAAAGCAAGAGCTAAATAGTGTGGCCTGCATTTAGTCAACCTGAAGTAATTATTAATTTATGGTTGTCTGTGATTTTAATGAAAATGAAAGCTGTGAGGAAAGAATTGAGAGAGATAATGTGCCGTGAAATTGAGTTTCATTTATTTAGGGGCCACCTTTTCTTTTTTTGTTGTTGTTAAAGGAAAGAAAGTTAATGTAAGATGTCCATATTGAAATTTCACTAGGATTGTGTAACCACCCAGTTAAATGGTAATCATTATATCCAAGGCAGAGCTAATGCAAAGGAAATTGAAGACTGGATTTAGGGCCTACTGATGAGGGCAGAATAAGAATCCACCAATAGGCTACAATTAATGTTAAGGTTACAATTATTGTGTTTATAAATATGATGAATCCAATAACTATAACACCAGGTATTTTTTAATGTTGCTATGAAAGTGCCCCTTTTGATGGTGGCATTGTTGTAAAGATTATATTTTAAGAGTAAAGAGGAGACCACAGGAGGCAAAACAAATCATCAAAATGCAACCTCTTTCTTTGACCTCAAAGTGTTTCTAAATAGTCACAAAAGTGACAACCTTCCAGAGAATGGCAGACTGGTCTGGTGTAACAGTATGGAAAGAACAGCAGTTCATGAACTGAATGTTCTAGCTTTTTCTACAAAAATAATAACATTTTAGGACTAAAAGTCAAGTGATAGGTCTAAATTCCTCTAACTAATTACAATAGGAAAACTAGTTTCTTCTTTAATGACAGAAATATTTATTTTCCAATATTTTAATTTCCAATGTTAAGAAACAATAATAAAGTAATCTAAAATTGGTCTGATGTCAGCATTTATTTCTATCTTAGATGTGAAAAGTAATCTTTGCTTTAGAAAAACTTAGGCAAATTTGATGGAATGAAATGCATTCAAGACACTTGATTTTTCTTGGAAATATACAATATATTTTACTGCATTTATGTTATGTTGTAAGTTTTCCAGATTGGATATAAATTTATTTGTTAAGAAAATATTGACTATAGGGTATTGTGGGAGACACAGAAAATACCTACTATTGACCTTAAACCAAGAGTCTGACATTTATTTCTCCAGCAAATGATTTATTTAGGAACAATAAAGAACTACAATGAAGAACATGCCTCCATGGTGGGCCACGTGCAAGTCTGCTAAAATGAAGGAGAGAAGATATTTATAGGGAGGAAGAAGTTGGGAGGGCTATTACAGACAAGTTCTTCTTGTTGTGCTTCTTAATCAATGTTTCATCTTGCATGGCTCTCCACCTTCTGGCCTCCCTGCATCATTTTAAATAAGGTTTCAGTTTACTCAGTTTTTTACATTTTCTCTTTTTGATCAATGTTGGGAACTGCCCTGTCTGGTTTCAGGAGCTGTAACTGCCCCATGGCTAAGGCTGACTAAGTGACCTTCAGACCATAAGCCGCTAAGGAGACAAAGCTTATCTCACTGGCAGGAGTGCAGCTTCTGCTCCTTTTACTTCATCCATAAATGGTCCCCAATGCTTGATCGAGTAGCCAATGATGGGTAAGATTCCCCAAGGGGGGAACGATCTAAGACAGGCACGATCACGTAGAGGCCCCAAGGAAGGACTTGGGGGGCTACAGCAAAAGAGGGTGATGGACCCTCGCCCCTCTGCTTTGACAAAGCCTGAGTCCTCATTCTGTCTGCAAGAAGTCTCCTAATCTCTTGGCTGCCTTACTTCCCCTGCCTGACTTAAGCCTGAAATGATGACAGAGTGTGGTGCAGCCCTGTGCTGGAAAGGGCAGGCTTCCCAGGTGATCAGGCCTAAGAAAGAATATGTAAAATCCTTGAAACCTGCTTTGCTAAGAATTCTCTCAATTAAATGATAAAGGTCTAAGCAGGAAATGAGTTTGTTTCCCAAAGTTTTGTAGCCTTTAGCTAACAGACCCTGACTCAAAACAGGCCCTCGTAGTTCTTTGTATGCTATCTATTGTTTGATCCTTACTGCCTGATAATGATTAATGAACTTTACCTGTATTCCTGTGAAAATTGAAACCCAGTAAAAACCTGTCAAGGCAAGGGTTGGGGTGCTCTCCCCTTGAGAGAGTGGCCCTGCCGTCCCTTTTCCTCCACAGGACTCTGTAGTCCATATGAATTTATCTCGTATCTAATCCATAAGGCCGCGGACACTGAGGGCCAGTGTCAGCATCAGATCATGATCTTGTCTAAAAAATATCCTTCACTAAGAGCTAGATGTTTTCTTGTTTCAGTTAGTGGTCTTTTGTCCCTTCATTCCAGAAAGGACTTTTCCTATGTGTTGTGTTGCACAGAAGAGGGAAAGGGCAAAGATTTAGTTACTTATTGTGATCACTTTTGAGTACCAAGGAGTGGGTGGATGAGAGGTCTCTTAGACATCTCTCATTTAAAGTCTGTATCTTAGAATAGATAATATAGTAAAAACATACTGAGAACAGGACAAATTAAACAAGTGATTTGGGAAGACATAACTCAGGACTAAAACATGAAGCAATCAGACAATACTGTTATCTCAAATAAAACTGTTTGGAACAAAATGTCCTACTAATAATACAGTTTGTACACTGCAAATTCATAGAATATGGAAGTTAAGATGAGGCCAGAGTTGGTTAATTGTCTCAGTGGAAGAATGACATTGATGAATTTTAAGCCTTTTAACTTTTCAGAAAAGGCAAGTGAAAGATTAATTTGTCACGAGATCATGTTGGGACTGTTTCTGAATGGCTATAGTCAAAAGAAGAGCTTTCCTCCTTTTTCAAGGGACTGGAAAATATGGACAAGGATATCATCTTTCCACGAAAGTGAAGGAAGAAGCAACAGTGAGAAAAAGGTGTACATTTTCCCCCAAGATATCCTGCTCCAGACATCTTGGGAAAACTGTCTCATCGGACTCTGACTGCTTCAGGTCCAAGAAATCTATAATTTCAAGTCACCAGATGGTGTGCAGGTGCAGTCAGGGTTAGATGCTTTCTTTAGATGTGTCACATGAATTCAGGAGTCTATTTGCTGGAGTTTTGTACCAGGGTTGGCTGGCAGCATGTGATAGAGGCCTTTTCAGCGAGGTTGAAGAGTGTGTTTCTGGAGTTGTCTTTTCCAATAGATGAAATATTCAGGTTGCAAAGTGTGATGCTTAAGGTTTGTGTCTCCTGAGAGTGCATTGTGAAAAGCTTGCTCTACCAACACATTGTTATTTTTTATAGAAGCAAGTAGGTCTTTACAGGGTAGAGTGTGTCTCAATTTATCAACAATGGATCAAAAGAATCAGGAGCCAAGTACATGGCATGGCCTATAATTATCTCAAAGGGTAAGAGTTTATAAATTCCAAAAGGAGCACATCTGAGATTTAAAATGTCTAATGGCACTACTTTTCACCAGAGTATCTGGCAGGTTTCCATAAATTTTGCCAACTGAGTCTTAGGAATGCCATTAGTGTGTCAACTAAACTTGAAAATTGAGGATGGTAAATGCAATAGAAGTGTTAGATTGACCTAACAGCATAGACTTGTCAAAGCATCTGATCAATAAAGTCAATTCTCTGATCATATGAAGTTTGGGAGGGTTTCTCCAGGTAGATGATCTTTTATAAAAATCTTTAGTCACAGAAGAGGTACTAGCCTATCTACAAAGTCCAGTGAGAAAATATGCAGGTCATGACTAAAACATATTTTTATCCATGAGATGGCAGAAACTGTTTGAAATCCATTTGTAAGACCTTGAATAACCCATTAAATCATTCAAAATGTCCAGCAGCAGTGCAAACAGGCTTCCCTGGGTTGTACTTTAGACAAGCGAGGAAGGCACTTTCTGTGGCCTTATTAATATTTGCCTACCAATATTGATTCATGAATGTTCTCACTCTGTCAAATGGACCAGTGATTTTAATGCATGCACAATGGTTAGGACAGAGAATTTTAGTTTATAATTTGGCTTGAACCAAAGCTTTATCTTTTTTATGAAATCAAATATTATTGGATTTCCTATCTTGTTTCTCATGTTTGTGGCCAACAGGTAGGGTTTATACCTCTTTGCTTATGGGGCAGTGATTGATTCTGGGAAAAGGTTTTGAGAGTTCTATTTGAATCTTGATAGGAGGTACATTGTGGATTCTGCCAGTATCAGCTGGAGACTTTTCCCATGAAAAGGGCAACTGATCCAATAAGGACAAATAATCAGCGCTCCCAGATTCAGCTATAGTGCCACCAGAAATGGAACAAATAAAATAACCACCTGATTAGCTACTTTGATGGCTACTGTGAAAATCTAAAATTATTTCCCTCCTTTGGGAAAAAGAAATTATGGCATGTTACTTTTCTAAGACATCTTGGCCTAATAAATGAATAAGGATGGTGGGACTAGGAGAAAGGGGTATCTCTCAAAGGGCCTGCACATAAATGAATATGTTTAGAGACAGAAACTTGTTGAGGTTTATTAGAGATCCCCGCCATTTGAACTGGTTTAGTACTCCGAGGCAGGGGCAGCTTCATAGCATGGGGTCGAGCATCAAAAGTGTGGTTCTGTTGTCAGTAGGGACACAGAGATTTATTTCCAGTTTAGCAAGGGGTTTCTCTGAGTCACTTAAGACAGAAGATAGGGAAAAGCCACAGTAGTTCCTTGGAGCACCACCATTAGAAGGTTATTGGAAAGGCTGCTTAAAAAAGCTGAAGGCACCTGAAGTGCTTAAATCAGTGACAATCTCTTTACAATAGATTGGATCTTTGCAATAATGGCAGAAACTAGGAGACTCTTGTCTTTGCATAGGGACCTTTCATTTGCCAAAGTTGAAAATTAAGAATTTTAGCTGTCTTACTTTTAGGTGGCTCATTTAGGGTGTGAGCAAGCTGATTTGCCAAATGAACCAAATCTACAGTTTCCCTTTCCATTCTGATCCTTTAAACTAGAATAAAAAGGTCTGAGCCCATTAATAGCTATAGAGTTAGAAGCTACCTGAGTAGAATGGACATCTGAAGAAAGACCAGAATTTTCTTTGAAAACAAGCTGATGTCAATTATAATCATCACAAACATGTTCATCAGCCCCTTGTGGACAAGGCTGAATTTTGTTTCAATCAACAGTCTTAGGAAAGTCTACTATATTGCTCTGTAGGTGTCTCCAGTGAATGTTCTAACTTTTGCCAAAAGCTAGGGTTTTATTTTTTAAATCCCATTCAGGATGTTCCCATTGGGCAAGCTTCATCCAGTGTTTGCCTTGGCCCTGACAAACAAGCATAAGCTAACTAATATAAATCTGAAAACCCAGGTTGGTAAGTTTGAATAACTGTGTTAAATTCCTCAGCAAACCTCTAGAAATACTCAATTAGTTTTGGAAATTCTTTACTATGGATTGCAGTTTGGCTTTAGTCCAGAGAACATAAGGAACTCCGGGTTAGTTAGAGTCCTCATAAGACTCGACTTGAACAGGACGAGGACTGATAGGTTCCCAGGAGGATGTGGCAGCCAGGTTGGCCCAAACCAGAGTCGAGGGAAAGGAACGAGGTGGCACTGGAGGAAAGGAGCGTGAGGCTTTGTAGGCTGTTTTGTCCTTTTGCAATTGTTTGTTTACCTCAGTTAATCTTAACATTCTATCTGGGAAACAAGACATTTTATTTAGACTTCTGTTAATATTTGGAAGCCTCATAAAAGCAATTGAAACAAAGCATTCCATAGTTTTGCCAACATCAGAGCTATGGTGTGTCTACTCTGGTTCTAAGAAAAGTAAGTTTGGGGATTCCAAATGGCTATTGGTATTCTAAGTTATTTTTGTTCAAATTAGTAAGAAACAAGCTAAGGTGGGGAGGGAGGGTGAACCATGTTTTTATACGTAAAATTGGCTATAGGAGCAGATGCCCTCAAAAGTAATTAAGGAACTGGGATCCCATATTTTAGAGATTTTTCTCTCAGGGCCAAACAGCCTGCAGGCCAAATACCAACCAGTTCCAGTAGGAACGGTCTGGTCCCAAAAGGGTTAGGCCAAAGGCTGAGTAGCACAGTTAGCCACAGGAGTACTCACAGGCAAACAAGGCGTTTAACAGGAAAGTGCAAAGCTTTTAAACAGACCCCAAGTAGATCCCACAGAGCTTCAAAGTACAAAGAAAGTGGCAGCTCAGACCCAAGAGAAAACTTACCCTCAAACTCCAGGGTCAATGAGAACCAGGGAGCTCCACAGGCTCTGTGGGCACCACACCTGTTCACTCACCATCTCAGGGGTTTTCTCTGGAGCCCATTATGAGCCACCAAATAGGGTGACCTTAAACAAAAAGTCAGCCAGATATTTCTCCGGCAAAATTGGTTGACTTGGGAACAAAAAATAATTGTAACCAAGAACATGTGAAAGTTCGCTAAAACAAAGGGGTGGAAACTCTGTCATAGAATGGAAGAGGGAATTGGGAGGACTATTACAAACAAAATTCTACCTGTTGTGCATCATGATCCATGCAGGGCATGAGAATTCCCTTTCTAGCTTCCTTATTCCGTGTAAATTAGGTGTCTGTTTATTAATTTTTTTACACTACTCTCTAAAAACTCAAATGTTGATAGAGTTAGTAATCCCCACCTTGCTTGTCTCTTTCTTTCCCCCCTCCCTCCCTCCCTCCCTCCCTCCCTTCCTTCCTTCCTTCCTTCCTTCCTTCCTTCCTTCCTTACTCTGAATCAGCAAACATTTATTGGGCATTTATCAAGTGCCTGGCATTGTGCTAAAGTGTTAGGAATACACATTTAAATAAACATTACCTCTAATATTAAAAAGGCTACATGAGTACAAAGAATGCAGTGCAGCACACAGTAGGTTTCTGCAAAAGAATAAAGATCTTCTTTTGAATTAGTGTTTTTGGTTTCTTTGGATATATTCCCAGAAGTGGGATTGCTGGGTCTAAAGGCAGATCCATTTTTCATTTTTTGAATTATCTCCATACTGCTTTCCACAGTGGCTGTACCAGTCTGCATTCCCACCAACAGTGCAAAGGGGCTCCCCTTTCTCCACATCCTCGCCAGCACTTGTTGTTTTTTGATTTATTGATGATAGCCATTCTGACAGGTGTGAGATGAAATCCATTGTGGTTTTAATTTGTATTCCTCTGATAGTAACATTGAGCATCTTTTCATATGTCTATTGGCCATCTGTCCTCTTTGGACAAGTGTCTATTTAGGTTCTTTGTCCATTTTTTAATTAGATTGGGTTTTTTTGGTGTTGACTTTTATAAGTTCTTTATAAATTTTGGATATTAACCTCTTATCAATGCATTGGTGAATATGTTCTTCCATTCTATGGGTTGTATTTTTATTTTGTTGTTGGTTAAGCACCCCTATGTTTATTGCAGCATTATTTACAATCATCAAGATATGGAAGCAGCCCAAGTATCCATTAATAGATGAATGGATAAAACAACTATGGAGCACTTACACAATGGAATACTGCTCAGCCATAAAAAAAGAAGAAAAAAAATTACCTTTCATGACATCATGGATGGACCTAGAGAACATTATGCTAAGAAGCCAGTCAGAGGCAGACAAATACCATATGGTTTCACTCATATGTGGAATCTAATGAACAAACTGAACTAACAAGTAAAATGGAGACAGACTCATAGATGGAGAGCAGGATCACAGCTATGGGAGGGGGACTTTAGGGGAAGAGGGATTAAACAAACAGATAAAGGGTCTCATGGGCATGGACAACAGGGTGGAGATATGTGTGTGGGGAAGAGGGTATAAGGAGGGTAAGTGGCAATGGAAATAAATACAAAAAAAAGAATAAAGGTTGAAATAAAATTTAGAAGACCAGAGACTTGTTTGCTGAGATGATAGAGAAGGATTCGTGTTGGTGTTAGCTTTTGAAACGTACCTTGATGGATCGACAGGAGGATGGAGCATGGAGGATGTTTACAGAAGAATATGAAAGGCAAATGCTTGCTGTTAAATGAGCAAACTGAAATTCAGAATAGTATTTTTCAGGAGTTGCCAGAGGCCTAAGATAGGTACCAGGGATAATGTTTAGCAGAGTACTCTTGAAAAGCTACAGTAGCATCTGAAACCTAGAATTCAATAAATAGTTACAAGACTCATCACCTGGTGCTTGAAATGGGGAAGGGGACGGGACAAGCAAAGGAACACAAACAGAAGACTCCTGGGCAGGGACAATGGGAGGGACTGACTGTGGGAGTGGGGAGGAGAGCAATGGGGAAGAAGGTGGGACAGCTGTAGCTGAACAACAATAAATAAAAAAAATAAAATGGGTTATTTTTGAATACATATTTTTAGAAATAAACACACATTTAAAAATGTAGTATTATAAATAGATTATGTGCTATGTATATGTTTTCTGATGCAATTAAATTATTGGAGCGGTGGTAATTAATTAGTAAATTAATAAAATATCTTCAAGTTTTCAATTTGGTGAAAGGAAATTAAGTTGCATGCATTTCTATGACACCACTTTGCAGCAGGAAGGAACTGGTCTTTTCTCATATCTCTTTAAGAGGATGTTGAGAAAGCAGGTATTAAAAAAACTTAGAAAAGCCAACTAGAGCTTCTTCCTGTTTGATGGATGGCAAATAGAGTTACAAGGACAATGGGAAAACTGAGCTCTGGATATGTGCCAAGTAGTCTCTCGCTAAGCACTCTACAAATGTCATTTTATATAATCCTTGCAACGTCCCACTGAAGTGCGTATATATATTCCCATTTTACAGATGAGGGTGTTGAGAAGTAAAGAGGTTAAGAGAGCTAAGTTAACTGATTGTTAGGAGAAAAAAAACTGTGTGAATTTTGACACCAGGGGAAGCTGCAGAAGCTTGGAAATGAGTTCAGGATGAACAAGTTTCTGTACCACCTTATGTTGGATTGTAACTAGTAAATAAGTAACACCTTTTCAATGATAGTGATCAGATTCAAATTTCAATTAGTTGTTTAACACTTGTGTGATCTTGGGTAGGTTACCTAACCACTCTGTACCTGAATTTCCTTACCTATAAAAAGGGAGGGGGCACATTAGCTCCTCCAAAGAGATATTGTGAGGGCAGAATGAATCAGTGTGGGTAGAATCACATATCGCAATGCCTGGGAGATAACTGAAAGTTAAAACATATCATCCAGTATGCTGCTTTGTTTTTTTTGTTTGTTTGTTCATTTGTTTTTAGTGGTAAACATTAAGCATATTTATGGTTAATATATGAAAAAGAAAATTGGCCAGATTTAAGGCATTAGGACAAGGTGCAGGTGGGTAGAATTGAGATATAAAGTTCCTTGTAGAAGAAAATATATTAGCCATTTTTTGTTTGCTTTATGTAAATATCTACTGGTTCTAACGTGCTGGGAAAGCAATGTGGGAGCAAAAACAGCAAATAGGCTATACCATGTGAGGGAAAAGAGAGCTCTAATTCCCAAAGGGCCAAGTGGGACACCAATAGCAAAATTCTGGATGGTCCTGAACTCAAAGATCCAAAGTACCTAGGTGTCTGCATGATGTTTCATCTCAGAAAAGAGAGTTAGTTTGTATTAACACATCTTAATAGCTAATTACACATGTGAGTATATTTTGCATATCTGAACAACTTTCTGTATAAGACTGATATTTAAAATCCTGTATGGACTTGGGATAGTTAGCCGATGACTAAATATTACTTCAACTGCAACTCCAAAATTTCAGGCATTAGAATCTCCTGAGGTAATAGCTTCCCAACTCAGAAAAAATTTGTCATACTTGATAAAAGAAAAGCAGATGATAACTCATTTGAATGGAAAATATTCTTTTGTCTGCTTGCATAAAGTAAGGAGAAACAGAACCCCTCCCTTGAAATAGAAAAATCATTTTAATACTACCTGAGTTTATCTTAACTGTAATGTGTGCTGACTAAGTTACTGAATAAATGAAAAATCAGAAACTTTGCAGCAGTAACATAGAAAAACTTACAACTTGTTCCCAAACTTTCCTCTTTTTCTTCTTATGCCTTTTCATTTCCTACCTAGTAACTTTTCTTATTGCTAAAAAGGACAACTCATAATTACCTAAAAAATAAAAGTGTAATTTAAGTCTTTTCTTCCTGCAAATTTTGAGCTGAATGTTCTTTCTCTGTCACCTACTTATCTTGAACATGTCCCCGGTAAAAAAACTTAGTATCCTCTCTCAAAGGAGAAACTCCCTCTCTTGGCGCACTTTCCTCATTCTGAAAATGTAAGACTGGTAGCTGGAATTCAGAGTGTGTACAGAAAATGTACATTGGTAGTTGGTTCTTCAGAGTTTCAACCATGCTTCATTCATTTTAGGGTATTAGCCCATTTTATCATTTAAAGTAGTTGTGCAAAAATGCTGCTTGAATACTGAAGATTAAGAAAACCATGGCATAACAGGCTCAAGGTTTTTATTGTCCAGATAATTCTAAGTATTTGAAAACTCATGACTCACCTTAAAATAAAAATTAAGAGTTGTTGTCATTCCTATATATGTTAAGTATATTTGTCCATCTATAAGTGCATGGATAGGTTGGGAAAGGTAAATTTTTCTAATAGGAAGACTTCCAGAAAAAAATATTAGTATGTCCACTATTAACTTCATTATTCCATTAAGTTTCATCTAGAAAACAATAAACAATAGAAAGAAATAATTACTGAAAACAGTGTTATTATAGATGGGTTGAAACATTTGTTGGAACAAAAATAGAATTGATTTGTACTAGCACCAAGCAATTTCTTCAGAGTTCTTTCTTACTGAGGAGAAAGACATAATAAGCTTATGTTGTTATATCTTCAGTTGGTCATATCCTAATGGCAATTTAATTTTTATATTCACACAGTGATGAATGGGAAGGAATTTCTTTCTCTATTAGATATTTAAACCCAAGAGAAGATCTATCTCATATTCTTGAGTCAAAGTGCAGATATTTGATGCATCTGTAGAGACCAGAAAAAAAAGTAGTCCATAGCAATAATTGTATTTTTCATTCTGTATTCCATTATGAATACTTTCCAATGAATTTCCCCTCTGGATTTGTCTACCTGCTAGAGTTCAAACACCTCTTTAAGCAAAGTGGCAATAAAAAGCTTTAATAAGTGCAAGCCTTGTGGAGTGAGGAATCATTAGTGTAGAGGTGCAGAAAAACACACTTTCTTATTTGTAGGAGGTGTTAGGAAAGCAGAGTGTGGAAATAAGAGTCATCAAAATGCAAATATAATAATCTATTTAAATAAGCAAATCTCACACTACTATTGTGTACTAAATCCGCTTTCCCCTAATCTCTCCTGAAGTAGAATTTTTATTTCTTTTTCTGTACCGATCTGAATTGTTCTTTACTTTTGACCCTGTTGGAATACTCCCACATTAGCAAGGTTTGCACTGCATAAAAGGAAGAATTTTGATTCTCTAAAGGTGATAATTCTGTAGATGTCTGTTTAAAGGGGGCAGGAATTTCCTATTACTATTGGCCATCTTAATGGTACAGCTATCTTACACAGTTCTAGAAGAAAAAGAAAAACCACGGCACTTGGGACTACAGGGTTTCAGAAAATTATTTTTTTATTTACCCAGGTCAGGGTTCATGGGGCTGAGAAATATAATTGAAATGATAGCTCTAAGTCATTCTAAATGAAATAAATAAAACAAAACAAAACAATTTCCTTAATCAAACAACTAGCAATATTTTGCCACCTTATTATCAAGTTAATTCTTAATTAGATATAAATGATAGTTGCACAGAAAATGATGCATACATCATAACCCACATAGGTGGCTATCAGAAATTTTGTTAGGAGTCCTGTATTGTTAAGACCTTATCACAATGATGTGTTAGGTGGTTGTGAGAACCAACGGTAGTGTCCAAATAAAGAAATACCATTGATCCCATCAAAGCAAGTAATAGAAATGCCTGAAAGTAAACAATGGAGTTTAAAAAATCTTGAAACGTTTTTAAAAGATCTTATTCGCCACTGAGATATGTGTCTAGGTGCATATATTAGGAGTTAATTTAAGGAAAGAGTGGAAGTAGAAATACATATTTGACAAGAAATAATATTTATGCATATAATTTATGGAAGTACATGAACTTTTTCTTAGAGCTGAATGATGTTTCTTGTTGCTTAATTTGCAACTTGCATTATTCTTTATTTTTGTGGGTAAATATAATATTGAGAGATGGAACAAATGGGTAGATTAAAGTTTGAAAGTGACACTCTTCTCAATGTTTATGCTTTGAGTTGATTAGAACACAACATTATAAAAGCCAAAATCATGAATTGAATTTCTATTTATTTTTTTATTTTTTGCTGGTGAGTCATTGATTATATCCATTTACAAGTCCACATGTCGTAAATATTGTTGAAGAGTGACTAAAACACAAAGTACATTTGAATAAATACGATCCAGAGTCCCTCTCCGACAGCCTGATGGTGGGACAGCACTACCAATTAAATATGGATTTTTTATTTGTAATAACTATTATCCACTGAGTCCTTACACTGTGCAAAGCACTTTTTATTCTCAAAATAATGTTCTTATATAGGTATTTAAATGATTTTTCCAATTTATGGAAGAAGAAACTGAGGTTAGAAATATTTTAAATTTTCAGTAATCTCATAAAATTGCTCAGTGAAAGAGCTAGGATGTGGATGTCTGGTGTTTGATGTGAAATCCAACCTTTTAATTAGAACTGTGTAGCTAATGCTACAAAAAACAAATGTAAAAACAAGAACATTTTAATAGTGCAATCTAAAGATATTTAAGAGTGAATTAAATTATAAAATATTAAAAATGAATAGAACTTGTGGGTGGCTGTATCTTCCACAAATCTAATTCAGCTGCAAATACAGGCTCTAAAAATAGTGGTTTTCAATGGAACCGAACAGAGAACCCAGAAATAAACCCAAGTCTCTTCAGTTGATTAATATTCGACAAAGGGGGCAACAACATAAAATGGAGTAACAATAGCCTCTTCAACAAATGGTGTTGGGAGAACTGGATAGCTATGTGCAAAAAAAAATGAAACTTGAGCACCACCTTACACCATACACAAAAATAAATTCAAGGTGGATAAAAGATTTAAATATAAACCTCAACACCATTAAAGTCCTAGAGGAGAATGTAGGTAGGAAAATCTCAGATGTTTCATGCAGCAACATTTTTACTGATATGTCCCCTAGGGCAAGGGACATAAAGGAAAGAATAAACAAGGGGGATCTCATCAAAATAAAAAGCTTCTGCATGGCTAAAGAAAACAGTATTAAAATAAAAAGAGAACCAACTGTATGGGAAAACATATTTGCCAATGATACCTCAGACAAGGATTTAATCTCCAAAATATACAAAGAACTTACACAACCCCACTCTAAGAAGACAAGCAACCCAATAAAAAAATGGGCAAGGGACTTGAACAGACACTTCTTCAAGGAGGACATACAGAGGATCCAGAGACACATCAAAAGATGCTCAATATCGCTAGCTATCAGAGAGATGCAAATTAAAACCACAATGAGATACCACTTCACACCAGTCAGAATGGCCATAGACAATAACATAGACAAAACTAGGGGTGGGTGGAACACATAGACAAAAACTAGGGGTGGGTGGAAATGGGACGGAGGTTGGGAAGGCTGGGTGGGTGGGCCTGGATGGGAGTAAAAGATAGAAAATTGTACTTGAACAATAATTGCAATAAAATAAAATAAATTAAAAAATTGTGGTTTAAATGAGATAGTTTTTATTTATGTTTTTGCTTTCTTATTTTTAAAAAGTGCAGAAGTAGACAGTCCAGGATATACATGGAGGCTCTGGCTGAGCCTCATCAATGTTCTAAGCTCCTTCGCTCTTTTCTCTTCATCATGTGTGAAGCATCTAGCTTTCAAACTTAATCTGTGGCTGCAAGATGGCTGCTGAGGCCCAAGCAATTACAGCCATATTCCAAGCAAGAAGATTTAGAAACAAAGAAGAAAGAGATGAACGAAACCTACCTGCCAATTGAGTAAGATACCTTCATACAGAATTATCTTGAAATCTCCAATCAAAATTTCAACCATAAGTATACAGTTAAGAAGTTAGTCACCGGGCCACCTCTATCGATAGTGGCAGGTGTCAAATGAAAAGTTTCAGCTGGGCATGTTGCTATTCACTTGCTACCCTCCCCCCTCCAAAAAATGTGTTGGAAAACAGGGAAGAGTGAATGTTTATCTTGTAAACAACCAACAAACTCTCCCAAATGTCTAAACTTATGGAAATTCTATTTAAAACATTATATTTAAATATGTATGCATATATGTATATTCATATGTTTCATGTCTTTTTTTTCCTTAAGCAAGACCCAGCAAATATTTTTATTAGCAGATTATAATATCTGCTCCTAATAAAGAAAAAAAAACCTGTAAGGGCTATCTTATGTTCAGATAAAGGTAACTTTTCTCCAAAGCCAGCAGTTCTTGATTTCTCCAGAAAAGTCCCATCTGACTGGGAAATTGGGAGGACATGGGTACACGTCAGTCCAATGTGGTATCTCAGAGCAAAGGACACACTAGCTTTTTAATTTTGTTATTATTAGTAGTAGTATTTAAATTTGGTGAAGGATTACTAAATTGAAATAAAATAAACATGTTTAATTCACAGTACAGTTAGCACATTATTCTACTTTTGACTTAATAACAATATTACTGTGATTTTTATCAAGGCAGACAAAGTTAACCACCACAGGTCACTTCTGCTGCTTCGGTTTTTGGAGAGGTTAACTCTGGACAACTTGAGCAAATAGAAAGTTTGAGCATTAGTAAAGGGAGTGCTGAGGAAACAAGTTCAAAAGTACTAAGGGGCAGTTTTTTAAGACAAAAACAGCCCCAAGGTCTCCACTCTTTTAATCCCATGTGGAAGTTTCAGTTCCAGACAGAGAGATGCCAATTAGTTCATTAAGCAGGACTCTGGGTGGGATGGTCCCTCGGACTGGCAGAAGGACCAGAATGTAACCAGTGGAACGAGGTGGATCTCCACTGCAATCCACAATGCTTTTTCCAAAGTGGCAAAATCCACTAATGGTCAGTGTATTTCTGAGGGTTTTGTTTCTCTGAGCCAGCATTCTAAGTTATCAGTGACTGAAACTATCAGGAATATTTGGAAACACAGTAATGCTTAGGCCCATTGTAAGGAGGAGGTTGTCCTTACAACTTCCTTTAAAGTTTAAATGCCAGGTGCTGTGGAAACTTTATTTGTCTTATTCTGTCAAGATGAAGGTCACATTTTTATGACCATTGATGTCACTCTGTTTTCCTCCTAATTCCTTGTATACTTTCAGGCATTGTGCCCACAATGAAAAACACTCCCTTTGTTTTCCTATGGGATCCCACACAACACAACAGTGGCTAAGGAGCCAAATGATTTTTTTCCTGCTTTTGGTTTGGCACCAAAAACTGTTTCACCTCTGCAGAAGCAGTTGCAATCAAGAATGCTTTTTGATCCATACATTTGTTTCTCTGTTTTCTTCTTGGTATTGTTTTTGCTTTTCTTCAAACTCACCAGTATAATACAGGTTTTAAAATTCACCTCTGAAAGGAGGGGAGGCAAATACGCTTTTTGTAAAAGCTGGGAGACCATCCACATTTACATGTCAATTCCTTTATTTTATCTCATGAAGGAGTGATAAGCAGAAACAATGTGACCCACTGTACTTTTCTTTCTGTAATTATTCTGTTTTTCAGTTTCACACAACGTGATGTTTTCAAGTACATCTCTTGATTTTATCAACCACTTCAGATATATTTTTCATATAAGAAGATTTCATAATTTCATGGCCTACTATTACACACTTACAGAAATCAGGAGGAAAACCCAAAAGTTAACTTTCAGTGACTTAGCTTTGCTGGTCAAAAGCAGTAGCAGTTGACCTTGGACCTGGGACAGGTTAAAGAACCAGTGATTGTTAAGAAATTATATTAAGGAGGTGTACAAATGCCTTCATAGGTGATGATGAATATACATTTGACCAGGGCCTGAAATACATTCATCAACATTTTTCATTAATACATCTGCTATCTTTTTTATATTAATGTATTTTTTTTCTTCAGGGTGTTGATTCCAGTAGTGTAATTGCCATAGTCCTTGTAGGATGACTGATAAAGAGCTCCTCTAGATGAACATTGTCTATTCACTTGTTTAATTTAAAAGGTAAATCTTAAATTATCAGGAAAATGAGCTGAAATAAATTTCTGCTAAATTCTTTTTGAACTGCCTTTTCTTTAAAAAATTCATATAATGTCTTTTTAAAAGACTTATGAAAATACAGTCAGTAAATTACTTTCATTCTCTGCAGACAGATGATTATATAAACCAAGACTAAACCTAAATAGTTATGGTTAGTTGGCTCACAGTTTGAGTGAGGTCATAACTCCAAACAATTTTCTTAAACTTTATCATCAATAGCACATCAAAATTAAGGGCTGAGACTTCTTATTAAAAAACCCACAGTTTATGGGAAAAATACCACACAATAAAACTGTATGCATTTGTATACCTCCTTAGTGGTAGGAACATATGATTAGTTTATAAAGTCACTTAGTTGACCCATGGGCTTTGAGAAGCTGCAAAGCAGACATTTGCAATGAAAAATGTTACTGTGATAGACTATGGCCTGGGTGGTTTGAGGAGAAGCTGCTAGAAGAAGAGGGCAGTAATGGGGTATTAACATAAATATTTACATGTGTAATAAATAGGGTAAGTCCCTTCTCCAACAAGTTGCTAACTAAATTGTTCTTACACACTTAGTTGGGAAGAGCCATTTCTGGAGCGGTAAAATCATACCCATTCTCTGATGGGCCTGTTTCCGAAGAAGTGTTCTGGTCTATCATCCTCTTATTCAATTTTCCTAAGATTCAGTGTTATCTGTTGACTACCTTCATAATGCATGTATGTGATCAAAGCTGCATGCCTGTGCACGTGTGTTTGGTGTGTATGTGTATTTTTAAGGCCTGAGTAAAGTCTCCTAAATCCAGTGTCAGCAGAATCCCATTTCACTTTTGTCAGAAGTGATGCCGGACCTTGATGAGCACGTTGAAAACAGTGGAGATAGAGAAGCTCCCCGTGTAGATTAATCCAGTGCACAGCTGGGGCTGGGAAGGCTAGCCCATTCTGGGCAATGAAGAATGGCTGATCAGGGGTGGAGCTGCCCGCCCCCCTCTCCACAATGTACTAATCCTCAATTTGGCACTGCTTTAAAAGAAAAGAAATCTAAATTGAGGCCAGCTGATTTCTTACTGAATCAGCCAGCTGGATGTGGAGCCAATTTCCACGGCTTCCACGCTGTGGTAGCCAGGAAATATTTTAATTGAAAGAACTCTGTGTTGACAAATACCGAAGACAGCCTATTTATAACTTTTAAGCAATATTTATGGAATTCCCTGATTTAATAACATTTCCCTTTAAACTCAATTGCAAAATAGAAAAATTGTTAGGCAGAGCCAAAGCTAAATGATGTGGAAGGGTAATAAGCAAAACCAGGAAAAAGGAAAAGGAAATAACCAGTAAATGTTGTACACAAATCAGTGGACACATGTAACTGAGGCCAATAATATAAATATATTCCACAAAAATTGTTTCAAGTTGTGATTATTAAAAATAATATAATTTAGAATGTTTACTATTCTAACACCAGTGATGCTGTGTTGTTAAGCACATAGTCCTAAAAAGTATGTCTAAACTATGTGCATTAGGTGGGGAATTTTGCTAGTTGAACTAATTAGGCTCCTTTATTCCTCTTTAAGATGAAACTTGTGCTTAAAATAATCCTAAAACACAAACAAAATCCAAGACAAACCTTCTCACTTCTTTGATGCAGTGATTTGAAAGTGCCAACCTTGATTATAAGGATGATATAATATTATATTTTTTAAAATTTAGCCCCTCATTTCTTAAAAATTATGGCAGTTTATTTACTTTGTTCCACAATTAATGATATTTATATTTTGCTGTTATTTTTCATCAATAAATTTTTAATGTTTTGCCTTTAAAAGTTACTTCTTCTTTGTATAAATCTATTTTATCCTTTAATAACAACATTTTTAAAATATTTAATGTGATGCACACAATGATTTGTTTCTTATAATCAGGAATATTATTACAAAGCTACTTTTCACAGCCAAAGAGGAGTGAGAAATTGGAAAGTAAAAATTGTGTTTGGGACATGGTTCATTTTATGTGGAAATGGTAGCGAAGTCCAAAATTGATGATGTATGCAGCTCCAGATACCTGTTAATTACTAATATGATCACATGATGAACTAAAAGTTGGGAAGATGCTATTACTGAATTTACTTGGTTGGGGAGCTGCTGTTGTTTTTCCATTACTGTTATGGCGAATTCTCCAGCGTGGCCGTGCTGCTGACAGTGGTGTGCTGTGAGGCAGCTCTCCCTAGTGGTCACTGTGCTATAACCATGCTCAGTCTGCACCTCTAGTGCAGAACACAGCCATAGAATTCCTGGATACACGGAGTCTGATCTGTATAGATAAATAAATATGAAGAAGGTATCAGGTGTGTATGTTTTAAGAATATTTTTATCTCAAATGATAAGTTGATTTTGGAGTGGAGATGTTGAAAATCCAGTCTATACGTCTCTTTCAAAATAGAGCAATTATCTGTGAGCACCATCACTCTCCAAATTAGTTATTCTTTACGGAGGTAAATAGTAAGACGTGATAGGAGAAATATTTTAGTTCATTTATGGGAGAGACAGAGGAATATTTGAGTTCATGGAATCTGGTACAAAACATGCACAAATAAAGCCCAAGTGCAAATTTTTAAAAAAATTTGGCAGAGAACTGTTGAGAGTTATTTAATCTTAGAGGGATATGCCTGCCACAGAATTTCATAAGTAATCATATTGGGGAGATAGATGCACCTCATTACTCACTTTCCATTTTTATGAAAGGTTCATCCACGTGTGCAATGATGCATTTATAGGTTTACACCCTCTTTGAAAAAAAGAGGCATTTTGCATTTAAATTGCCTTTCCTATTCCTAAAGCAGCTCTAAGGAGGAGTGGGCCTTAAAATAACAATATGTAATAAAAACAGAACACTATGGAACATAGTTTGAAACAGCATATTATGGTTTTATTTCTCATGATTAGTTTATTAGATTGCTTGCATTTGGTTCCATGAAGTTGTGAGGTAATAAGTGTAAGGCAAACAATCCCTTCCACAGTCCTTGAGGCAAAGTGATGGACAATGGCATCATTTCTGGGGGCACAGACAGCCAGTGAGGGGAACTAGCAGGCGCATCATCTATGCTAGGTCTTCAACTCTTCTCACTTGAGCAGTGAAGAAAGGTCAAAAGGCACAAGAAAAACAGAATCATTCCATGTGCACCCCTCAACACCCTTCTGTTTTTCTCCATATCTGGAATACCATAACCTTTTTTTCTGAGCAGGTGTACTTAAAGTAATTATCCAGCTTCGCATATTGTTGTCAAGGGAAGTGGAGATAATGTCATAATATTATTTGGGGGTCATGGATTCTTTATCAGCCCCAAAGGCTATCAAATGATGTTCAAATGGTATACTGTTGACTGTTTAACAGTAACAGGTGACTGTTTAAATCTATGAATAAATTAACACCATGCAAGAAAAGGAGAAATTCTCTTTCCCAATCTGCCTCTGCATCTATATAGGGTTTTTGTTTTGTTTTGTTTTGTTTTGTTTTGTTTTTGTCTCAGCTTCAGTGAAAGAACAGATGAGAAGACTAGGGCTCAGCACAAAAGCTGTAGCCTGTACTTCAAAGTAATACAGGAGCCTCAAATTAGCATATCATTAAAAAAAAACTACAGGAAACATAAAATTCATACTGGAAGATGCTCATTCATGTATTTATAATCCTGGACCAGCAAACTTCTAACAAAGAAAATAGTGAGAGAGGGAGGGATTGGGAGGAGAGACAGAGAAAGGTTTTAGAAAGGAAAGCACAGCTCACGCGGGCCTGCGGTGGGCTGCCTGAAATCTACACCCTCTACAAATTCTGAGGTTGTAATTCCCACATGGAAAAACTGAAAACAAATGAAACAATAGCAGCAAAAAGAGAAGTCATGTTATTAACTTAGAAAGACTAGGGTGACGATGGTGCCGCCACTCCTTCAAGGAGGAACGTTCCTTTGCTTCCTCTATCATGCACGGGCTGAAAACTGCAGAATAGCTGCACAAAACTAGAGCATGTTATGTACGTGATCAGGAGAGTAAGTACATCATGTCCTACTGAGATGGAGTTGCAGTTGTTACTGTCGTCGTAAGGAAGCTTTCATCTATTCACGCTGTACTCCCTCTTCAGAGGACATATCAACACGAAAACCAAAATGGAAAGAACCAGGAGATGGTCCACCTGCTCATGAAGGTCTGTGTGCCTCACTTTCCCTTACATGTTTTTAGGGTGATGTTTAAAAAGTTACTATTTTATCATTGCATTAGATTTCAATGTTTTATATATTGAAATCTGTTCCATATTATTATCAATGCATATTTCTAATTTATGTTTTAATATGTTGCATATGAGAAGTAATGCAAGAGAGTTTTATTTTCACTATACATGCAGCTTATTATTGAATGATTTTCTTATTGCTATCTTCGGAAAATTTAGTATTATGGAATTGTATCTGAAAATTATGTTCTCTAGCTATATTCATATATTTGCCCAACTTTTAAAAATAAGTTATTTAAAATATAAGAATATAGTATACATACAAATTGACTACCTATTTAACTATGATTATTATACTCTTCAAACATCATATGTGCTTTTTAACCTGTTACCTAAATGCAATTCAAGGCTATCATTTCATTAAATGATATTTTATGACTGCTTCCTTTAGAAGTGCTAGCTTTAGTAGTGACTTTGGTATAGCCATGTTTTTATGATTCTAATGAATTATAGCATTTCCTCTTTTTTAGAAATTTATATTTTATTTCATATACAACACTATTTACAATAGTAGGCCCAGGATAATCTGTAATAATATTGGCATTATGTGTTCCATTGTGTGTGCTAAGTATGTCAGGTGCAGAATTAGTACCTTGTGCACCAACAGAGAAGTACTTGTTCTCTGACCTGTCTTCACCATAAACTGTGTCACTACATTTTTACTCCTATGAAAAATCTCTTGGAGTTTTATAAATCAATTGTATCCCTTCTCAAACAGTGGCCATGCTGTTACATAAATAGTGGGTTCCAATAATGGCAAATGCATATACATATTTCTAAATGTAGGTGATTACAGCATGATTAATAAAAAACACCTTTACCTAATGGTTTACAGAGTCTGTATTTTTACATATGAATACAACACTTTATCTGGCATTACTGAGAGATTATACAATTTGTATTTCAGACATTTTTAAATATTTGATGTCTTTTAGTATTACTGTAAGAAAAATTTGAAAATGATAATTTAAACAGTTCTTAAGATTAACTATGGAATTATTATATGAACAATGTTGTTTTGACTATTAGTGACACTGGCCCTTTAAAAGCCAATAACACATAATCAAGCCATTCCTTGACCATTCAAATAGAAATCTAAGGACGTTTTCAGTTCAATAGTTGCATTGCAATGTGAAATGAGGTGTATCAACAGAAATAACCCTTTCAATTTTACCTAATCCTAGGAAATAAAAGCTTTAGCTAATAATAACCCATCCTTACATTAGAAATGTAATTCTAGCAATGGGAAAATCTGAAATAGCTGACCACACACTATTCATCATGGATTGTCAAACAGCCATCAGTTGAAAAATAGAATTGAGGTGCCAAACTAGTAGATACGAAAGTAGTTTATTCGGAGGTCCTCTTTCTATGAAAAGAAAACAGCATTGGAGAACTCCCCAGTTCACCCCTTTTAAAATTTTAACATTCAAAATTATACTTGGTTTTTTTCCATTTATCATTTAAAAATACTTTGTTTGACACATATACACAAAACCAGGAATAATGAGATGTATTAAAAGGAACTTCTGTACATAAACATAAAAAGATGTGTTAAAAATTCTGAGATAATTTTCGGCAAGGTGATAACTACTATTTAACCAGAGGAAATAAATTGCTGAGAAAGCAAGCACAAAGTATCTTTTATCTCATTCACAAGAGACTCATGATTTAGCCCACTGAGTAGCAAACTATTTATTCGACTATTTGGTAAATTTAAGATTATTTTAATAGTTCATCTGGTGATATGTATTTTAGCAATTGATATAGATAATTGGAATATATACTAACATACAAAGCCATTTATTACTATTAGTTAATCATGCCTTTTTAAAAATAATAAACATGTTGATCTTATACCCATTCAATCTCCATAAGGCAGTAAATAAATACAAATTTGTTGATGTAATAAAATTGTGTAATATGAGGTTTTACCAAGAATTTTCATTTTAAAATGATTTTGATAGATTAAAATTTTATACATATAACATAATCCAAGTAAATATCAAGAAGTTGAAAAATTAAGACATTACCTACCTTTCAGTAACTTTCCAACATTTTTTTCTCAATTTCCTCCTACCAATGGGTTCATTTTCACATTAATGATATTGCTTTCTTTAAGGAAAGAATAGTTTTAGCATCTATGAATGCATTCTTAAATAATATGGCATATTTTGCCTGTTTTTAGAACCTGTAAAAATGTAATATTTTATGTCTTGCTTTTCTCTTTCAAAATCACATTTATAATGTCATCATTGTTGGGTTTAGCTGTGGTTGATTCATTTGCATTGGTGTATAGAGCAATTTGTCTATTCCACTATTGATGATCCTTTAGATTATTTCTAGTTTTAGGCATTCTAAACAATGCTTCCTTGAATATTCTTATGCATATATCCTGGTGCATACAAGATGTGTTTATTATGGTTATATATTTGAAAGCACAATTAATTAATGGGTTAGGGCATACACATTTCTTTAATATTATGAAATAATACACATGGATTTTAAACTGTTTATGACAATTTACATTCTCAACAGCAATGAGTTTCCAAAGTTAATGAGTAGTTTAACAAATGTATAAACCTGTATAACCCAAACCAATTTAAGGTATGAACTCTCATTATTACCTCAGAAAGTTCCGTCATATCTCTTCCCACTTAATATTTACCTTCACCTCCACAGAGGCATGGATGGCTGTGATTTTTCTTCACCATAGGTTGGTTGTGCCTGCTCTAAAAATTCATGTATGTGGAATCCTATGGTATATATTATTTTAAGTAAAGTTTGACTTTCTTTTATTTGGCATTTCAACTTGGAATTAGTCCAGGTTATTATGTGTATTAGAAGTTTGGTTATTTTTATTCTTGGGTAGTATTCCATTATGTGAATGTACAATTTTTTATTTGTTTATACATTCGCTTTTTGAGGGGCCTAGAGGCTATTTCCCCTATTGGTGCATTATGAATAAAGTTGTTATGAATATTTTTGATATGTACTTTGTTTTTTTTTTACATGTGCTGCATTACATTTTTTTAGATAGAAAAATCTGAGTGGAACTGTTGGGCCATAGTGGAGTGCATACTTATATTTAAAAAAGAGTGACCAGGCATTTGCATAGTGCTAGTTTCTCTTTACTTCTACCCTAATGTATGGAAGTTTGTATTTCTCCATGTTCTTGCCAACATTTGATGTTGTCAGTTTTCTAATCTGAGCCATTCCGGACTGATGTGTTGTGGTAATTCATTGTGGTTTGCATTTGCAATTCTTTGATGACCTATATTTTTATATTTTTTCTTTAATGATTATTGTGTTCTGTTTTATTTCTAAAAACCCTTGGAGTACCCCAAGTTAATAAAATATTTTCTTGTTTTCTTGAAATAATTTATTGTTTTATCTTTTTAATCTAGGTCTAGAATCCATCTCAAACTAACTTGTTTGTGTTGTATAAAACAGAATGAAAGGTCTCTCTCAGCCCTTCCATCTCCCCCTTTCTCTCCTTTAATTCTGTCCCCTCCCCTTCCCATCCATCTTCCTCCTCTCCCTCCTTCTCTTTTTCTTCTTCTCCTTCTCCCCCCTTCTTCTTTTTTCTTCTTCTCCCTCTCTCCTTTTCTTTCTTCTTCTTCTTCCCTGTGTGGATTATACACTTGTTTCAGACCCACTTTTAGAACAGACTTTTCTTTCCCAATGGGTTTCTTTACTTTAGTTCCTTCATCAAAAATCATATATAATCCTATTTCTGAGCTCTTAATTTCATTCCATGAACTACTGGTTTATTTTATGCTAATGTCATGCTGTCATGATTAGTATATGTCATAGTAACTTAGGCACTGTTATATTCCAACTTTACTATTTTATTAAAGATTGCTCTATCTATTATGTATTCTTGGAATTCCACATCAATTTTAGAATCAGCTGGTCAATTTCTCCAAAAATGTCTGCTCAGATGATGATTGAGATAAAATTGAATTCATATATATCAATTTATGGATAATTTATTTCTTACCAATATAAAGGCTTCAAATTCATGAATATGATATACAGTTGTTTGTATGTAAAATAATATAATAATTATAACTAATAATAAAGAATAAATTATGTATTTTAAGTACTCACAAGTGTAAACCTACTTTTGCCCCACACTGTATATCTATTATAATTAATGTATTTATTAATAAATAAACTGCATTTATTACTTGTTACTTAATTACCCTTGGCAAAGCATTGTAGTTTTAAATGCAGAATTCTTGTATCTTTTATTAAAGAGCAGAAATTTTCTTAAGACTAAAAATGATCTAAAGGCTTGGGGCATTAATAGAAGGATGATATTAATATCACTTTCAGACCAAATGTAAGAAGAAAGCTTCCATTTTAGAACCATACAAGGAGCCAGATTAATTCTCCCTAAGACACGGCAATGTTCAGAGGAGCATTTTAAAACGTGAAAGAGTGTGAAGAGCACAGATCCCGAGTTCATGGAATATAGTAGTAGAGTGTAAGATGAAGGCAGAGGTGGGGAGCTTGGGTTCAAGGAACAGAGGCACAGTGCTCTGGGATGATTATGTTAATTGTGATAGGGAGACCTTTGCTTTGGGAATGAGTAGTGTAATACATGTGTGAGTCTCAGTGGATTCAATGAAGATAATATCTTACAGGGGTGTCCAACCTTTTGGCATCTCTGGGCCACGCTGGAAGAAGAAGGGTTGTCTTGGGCCACATGTTAAATACACAAACACTAATGAAAACAAAAGAAAATCTCATAATGTTTTAAGTAAATTTACAATTTGGTGTTGGGCTGCATTCATAATCATCCTGGGCCACATGTGGGCCACGGGCTGCAGGCTGGACACTGCCATTCACTATTTAGATGTTTGTTTCAAACACAGGAGTTATCTGGTGTTTGTTTTATTTGGTTTCTGTGTAGGCAAGAGTTCTTCACTAGTACTACATGTGTGAGGAAAAGAGAAAGAGGCAATAGAGAATGATAAAAAACTAATTGTGACCAAAAAGATTTGGAGGTATGAACAAGTAGTTGTGACAGATCCAGCCTTCACCGTGTGGGCTGGTTTTTGATGTGGTATTGGGGCTCACTGTTGATCGATGCTCTGTTTTTCTGTATTCGGGTGGAAGCAGTTTCGGATTGAAAAGGTTAAAGGCTTGAGACAATGGTGTCAATTCAAGGGGAAGTTTTTTTTCCTTCTAAAGGGTGAAATATTGTGACCAAACAGTGTAAATACACCACTTTAACTCCAGCTTGTCTCCCAGAGAACTTTGCAAAAATAATTCAGCTGTTCTCTAATATTTTGACGTTTTTTAATGCAAAGGAATAGAGTTGAGTACATAATATCTTCAAAATATAAAAAGAAGGGAGTAAGACTTGGAATCATTTTCCTGAGAAACAGAAGCAAATGGAATCACCAGTTGTAGAAATCCCAACTTTCACCAGGTGCTGACGTTTTCTGCAGACCTCTTCAGCTCTGCTCAGCTTGACAAGGAAAGGACACTCTAAATTGCGTGTCATCCCCTAGGGGGTGACATTTGCATGGAATGTCAAGTTCCGGGAACTTGCTGTTAATTACTGCGCTTTCTCAGATATTTTTAATTTATTGTGAATTGGTAGATTTGTGTCAGTATCTTCTTTCTTTATATGATACAATATCATTTCTAACTTATTTCCATGCTGTAGCCCCCATCAGGTTTCAAAGTGACCTTTTGCAGCACTGGCAGATCTAAGGTTGTATCAATTATGAATTGCAATGTATTATCAATCATAATGTTACTCATCAGACTGCTTTTCTGCTCTGATCAAATGCGTCCTCAGAAGTTATAATCCTATATTTGAAAATATGGTATGAAGGGTTTTATTCTCCTATCAATGAACGCACATAAATTTTTATTTCTGCTAATATTAATGGGTAAGTTACATGTATGTGTCAAGTATATAATAAATCTAAAAAAGAATATTAGATAAAGATTTATCATTAAAAATTTTAAAGATGATTAAAAGGTACAATGCCCTAGCAGAGTTTTAATACATAAATTATTTAAAAAATCATACTTAAAGTTATTTACAGTTGAGAGAAAGACATTTTTAAATTTTATAAGTATTCCAGTTAAAGTCAGTATGATTCTTATCCAGTATCTCAAAATTAAAGTCAGTATCTCAAAATTAAAGTGAAACATTATTTTTATTCATTTACTCAGAGACCAAAAACTTGTTTTCTAAACAAAATTGATCAGTCCAACCAGATGAATGATTGAACAAATGTTGGGTTGGAAATCTATCTTATTATAAACAAAAGTAAGCAGAGGTAAATGTTACGTATTTTTTAAATTTATTTTGTAGTTTGCACAGCACTTTCCTTCTAATTCAGTGCTCCTCGAAGCGTGGCCTGTATCAGAATGTACTGTGGTACTCGACAGTGGGCAGGAGAACGGCCATCGCCGCCATCCCGGCTCTGCACGTGCCTCTAGGGATTCACAACACCTTTAAAGAACCACTGCTCTAAAGAGCTTCCATTTTGGTCTATCTCCTTCATTTCTTTAATTCAAAGAAACCCCATTTCTATTTGCTCCTCTGTCCCAATGATGTCAATTTATTATGCATTTTATCATCAGGGGGGTGTTAGAATTTAGGAAACAAGGAAACATCACCATTTCTCCTTGCTATGCTTTGTATATCCTGCAAGGGTTATGCTGAGGTCTCGAGAATGGAAATACCACCTGGAGCTCAGCCCCCACACTTCCTGTTGTCCAGCTCTGTTTTACAGCGACAAACTGCAAGACCACTTTGGTTATTGAACAGTTATCATGTAGATGAAGCTGGTAAAAATGTAACTTCTTTTCGAATTATGTAAAAAGATATTTGAGGTCTAATTTAAATTTCAAGTTAAATTTTTCTTAACTGATTTCTTATTTCCTATCTCCTGATAGCATTTCACCAAGAGAGAAGGTGGTTTTCCGCAGTCTTCCTTTAGAGGGTAATCTGTCATGACTGTTATGGGCATTAAAGTTTGAGGTAAGAAAAAAGTCTTCCTTCACATCTCCAAATGCTTAGAAAGACGTTGTGTTTGAAATGCACAGTTGTTATAGGCCTAAATTTATTCCCCAGCAGCCCTGGTTTTCCAAGCTGGCCCTCTGTCAGATATAAGCTCTGTTTTAACAGTCAGCTGTCTTACACCCATCCTCAACCGTCACAGCACGCAGTCTCTGAGATGCGGATCTGATATCTGACCCATGCATCACGGCCATGTTCCCGCATGGTTTTGTGTTACTCTCAGCTGCTGCTGAAGCCAACTCCCACTGCAGTTTTCGGGACTTCATTTACTAATTTCACATTGCACTGGGTAATACAAGACTGTTTTTTGGAATCCCTTGGTCCCCTTGTTGCCATCTCAAAATGACACCCAGTAAACAACTAGGAATCCCATTCAAATATAAAGTGAAAAAGAATGATGTTGTTGTTAGATTAAGAAACCTACATACCAGGCTCAGGATCTTTGCTGACTTTGATGGCTGCTCTTGCCTCAACCAGGATGATGTCAGTGTTCTGGGAATGGGGCCTGGAGAAGAGGTGCATCTGCCCCACTTGTTCATATGCATGCTGGTCATACTAAACTGGTAAAAGGCACTTTCCTGTGGCACAACAATGGCACTGGGGGAGCAGTGAGAGTGGTTGTTTTCATGTACATCTTGAAGGGCACTCTGCAGTTCCTCCTGGAATGTAGCTCTGATAACTCACTCAAGGCATAATTTCCAGTTTTGAATATGTTGCCTATTACTCTGTGATAGGCACTGACTGAATAATGCCAGGGTTTTCTTTTTTCCAGCATTGTCCTCTTCTAATGTTGTCACCATGGAAGTATATGAAATAAGACAGCCTTTCAGTGGCTAGCAAATCAGGGAAGGAAAAGCAGTGTTTTATTTCTTTTGTGTGTGGTAGCATAGGAGGTATCAAAAAATTGGGTAAAAATGAGAGAATATCATTTGAGGGGCACAAATCCAGCAGAAGTGAGAATATTGGAACAATTTGAGGGTGAAGTGCTTATAACATCATGCATTGAACCTGAAGGACAGAACAAGGATAGAAACAGGTGAAGGAATACCTATAAAAGGCAAGAGAAGAATGAGAACAGCTTTGAGGAATACATGCAAAAATGCGGTTGTTGGCTTAGTTTGTCAGCTAGAGTGGATACCTGTTTACTTTCCGTCCTGTGGGAGCAGACCTGTAGTCCAAAAAGTCAGGCTAATTTAGATTTTCAGCTTCGTCCCTTTCAGACATTTTTGCCATTGCTGATAACTTCAGTCTCCCTTTGTTTACTAAACCTTTGTCCTTGCAGATATTTTAGGTGAACCTCAAAGCAATTAGTTAATTTTTTTTTGTTCTACTTTTCTTCTCTTTGGCAAACTCCGATTGGTTATATTCAAAATATTAGTGATGAAAATCAATGTCCTTCCCTTATGACTTTCATCAGTAAATTTCAATCCCACATCTCCACACTCAAATTACAGAGGATATCCTGTATCTATTCTCTCTCTCTTTTTTTCCAGAGTAGCTTCTCTGATCCAATGCTTGTTTTTTTCTCCTTTTCATCTTTACTCTTTTTCCTCTTGAGTAAATTGTTTTTCTGCACATCTGTCAAATGTTCTGTCATATCTTCTTTAGTTCTTTACTGCCACGGAGTTTAGTGCTACCCATCTGAAGGACAAGGTTGACTCAGACAAGGCTGATGAAGAATCAGAGAAACAAGCTGCCACACCTCCATGGGCTTGTCTTTCTATCTCTTGTTTTCACTGCTTTTTATTCTTTTAAGCCTGAGTACAGCAGCACCCTTCTTGTTACTGCTCATAGGACAGGAACAGAATCACCCATTTAATTCAATTTAATTTCTTGGCTCATGGTTTTATATTAAAAGTTTATTTGTTCACTTCAGAAAAATAGCTTTTTTTAAGTGGCAAGCAAAATAAAAATTCTAAGCCAAACACAAATAACAGAGATGAATTTTGTTTGTATAACTTAATATATAACTTCAGTATAACTTAATAGTATGCTAGAATTGGAAAGTTTTTTAAAAGATTATTCTAGAAAGAACTTTCTGCTACGGAAGAATGAAAGTAAGTAAGCTAAGATCATGTAGATGATATGTCTAAGGTGGCTGGTATGAGAATCTATTGCTCCTCATTTGAAGTTCAATGTTTCAGAAAATGAACAACAAAAATAGAGTATAAAATATATATTCTAGTATTAAATTATAAACAAAGTTATTTGTGTAGATAAATTTAATGGACAAATTTCACTTATTAAAGGTAAGCATAAACATAATAAACAGTGAAATACCTGTGTTTCAAGAATGATTTTGAGCAATATTAACTGGAAATTAATTTCACTGAGCTTAGGTAAGAATATTGTCATAAAACCCAAGACTGACTAAGAAAATAATGATTAATGGCTATTTATTGAGCTGAGATGCTAGATATCTTGTAGAGAGAAGCTAGAATCAATGTAAGATAGGTTTTATTTAATATCTTCATTATACTTGAAAATTGCAGGAACTAAAATGACAAAGTATCCTCAAGAATTGATTCATGAGAAAAAGATTAAAATCACATAGTATTTATAGCTTTGCTAAAAATGACTTGTGGGTAATGATAGATATTTACAATGACTGAGATTAATTATTTAAGGGGATAAAACTAGATAAAAATAAACTAATTTGTTTCCCAATTGTTTTTAGTGTGCTAGAGCATAATGCATCTTCTTCAGCTCCAAATTGTGGAGAACATCACTACTTTAAAAATTGGAGATTGTAATAACAATAAGCATTCATGGAGTTATTTCCATACATTAGATGTTTGAAGCCACCTTACATGAATTAACTCAGTCCTCATGATAATCCTCAAATGGGTACTATCATCCTCAAGGACACGGAAGCACAGAATAGTAACATATAGTGATAGTAATAGGACATTTCAAAGGTGTCACACCTTGTATTTGGTAGAATCAGGACTTAAAATGCGGCAAATCTACTCCAGCATGGGGGATAGAGTAGTGTGTTATCTCAGATTATATTTCTAAATAACTATAAAGTACCTATAGGAATTATTTTGTGTCAGATATGGAAGATTTTATACATTCCATTTATATAATGTTGAGCACCAGGAATTGACAGCAAGGACATAGACTTGACAGAAAAATAACATTTCAGCTTGTATATTTCCTTCTCTTTCATTTTTGCCTCCAGTCTAATACATTTGGTTATTGACCCCTTATTGAATTTGTAGTCTTACTATACCTCTCCCTGGTAAAATTTCCTGTCAATTAATTGCCATGTTGTGCATGAAACATTAAGTCACATGGAGTGGGAAATACCAAATAATAAATAGCACTTTTATTTTAAAGACCCATAGTCAGTTTTCTCAAAGAAATAATCCCTGAACACAGAACCATTTTCTGTGGAGGGATATTTTTGAGTCATAAGCATATGGACTTTCTAAGCCTATGTATGCTTATAACTTTAATGGATAAAAATACTATCTGACTTTCATAAATAAACCCTTCCTATTTGGGGCGCATCTAGAATTGCTTAAACAAGTCAGGCGTGGAGCCAGTTCGGTTCCTTTTTAAGCCGCCTTGGTTATTTGATTTGATACACTTATGAACCACAAGTCCTGGGAGAATAGAGTTATGAAAATCTTATAGAATATTATTTTTAATTGAATGTGCCCTCTTAAAAGAGCATTTTAATTGAGATTTAATAACTCCATAAAAGATAAATCTAGTTGCCATGTAATAAACAGTAATTAATTAGTTAATATCAATTAAATACTAAAAATATTAATTTACATTTAACATCTAACTACTATAATTTGCTATAGCTATCTTATTAAATGCTAATTAAATTCCTAAATATTCTTACAAATTTAAAGCATTAATAATAAGAACATAAGTACATATTTACTGTATCTGCACTTCTGAGTTCATTACATGGAAATGAGATTTATCTTTTATAGTAATTAAATATGCTTACGCAAACCTCAGTAACTTTCCCTAACACATACCATAACTGTTTTATTAATTTAAAATTAAATGCTCATTTAAGGTTTTTAATCTACAGCTGCCTCAAACAATTTTCTACAGGCAGAGCAAAGGTTATTATATGTTTAATTAAACTTTATTTTTTTAAACTTTGGGCTGAAGCTTTAGAAATATGATTTTTAGTTTCTCACTATATCTAATATTAAGTTTTGAGAATTATATTTATTAACACTTTTATATATGTCATGTTTCTTCTTTGCCCTCTCTTTGTACCTTTGTTCTCCATCTACTAAGACCATAAATATGTTTTTTTGCCTGTTTAATTCAGGTTGGCAAAATTTTTTTCTTTCTTTTTCCTTCATTAAAGAGCAGAGCTTTTATTAACATCCTATTCAGGTGTCTCATATTTTCATTAATTACCACTCCATTGTTAGAGAATATCCCCATCAGGAAAATTAACACATAGAAAAAGAAAAGAGAAGAAAAGGGCCCTCTGACATTTGTAAGCAAAAGTGAGTCCAGTTGCAAATGTTGCAAAGGCTGTAAGCTCTGCCAAGGTTCCAGCTTCAGGATGATTTTTGAAAGACTAAGAGAAAATACAGCCCTTGCATGTATCAAATGATTTAGAATCTCAGTCCTTCCAGATATGATGGGGGACGTCATAAAGACGGGAGGCTGCTGAGCAGCCAGGAGAGCACATTAGCTATTAACCTTCCCCCAGCCGATCAACTTTATTTTGCAATCTTCCCTCAGAACCATTAGAATACCCTGAAGAAATAACTTTCCAATTAAAAAGGATCTCAGAGAACAAAGCCATTTTATCTCTGACTCCTGGTGTTCTTTATTCCAATAATTTAAATTGGAATTGATTTTTCAATTTAGCCGTTGACTTGCTATGGACACACAGCTGAAAAGGCCGAGTGGAATTGCATGGCTGAAATATTTGTCTTTGTGATGCACTTCTCATAAATTCACAGGAGCCCTTTTATTTTTAATGCATTTGCTTCTGCTGCCTTTGCCTTAGACAACAGCTTTTTAGCACAGCATGGGCAAACTGAGAAAACATGTCCACCGTGACCCGGGGCCTCATCCTCCAGTCCTCAAAGATCTGTCCAATTGTTACATCCTTTGGAAAATAAATAAATGCGATCTATCCAGAATGAGTGGGATTCTTGTAGCCCACATCTTTCTTTTCTAATTTACATTGGAGATTTAATTTCTGGAAAGAGGAAAATACCTGTTTTAGCATACTTTTCATCAAGAATATATTGTAATGAAGATGGAACTTTAGTGTAATTGCTTTAATTATTGGTAACAAAAAATAATGAATTTTCAATTAACACTTAATAATTATGAATTAAATACTCCAAATATTAAATTGTTCTTTATTACCCTTTTACATAGAAGTGCTAGAAATAGCAAATTATTAAATACTTGATTCGTAGTCAAAACTTTCTTGTCTGTTCATATTTCTGTTCATTTTTTTCCTGTGACCTTATTGAAATGCCATAGTCTTTGTCATGGTCTCCTTCCTGTTTCCTCACCCTGTCACTCCAGCAGGTGTCTCTGCTTTCCTTTGTCTTGTAGGCTCCAGTCCTGTTCTGAGATCGGTACTGATGTGAATAGCAGGTACAGGAGGAAATCCTGAGCACAAAACATTGTTTAATTTTTATCAAACACCATATTGCTTATTACTCATACCCCTGTGGTTTTTGCTATGCATTGTCTTTTACATAGTTGTCTGAATGCACAATCTTAGACCTGTCCTTGAATTTTTTTCTTTTCTTTTCTTTTTTTTTTTTTTTACAATATCAATAGCAAAGAGAACATGGAACCCGCTAGAATGTAAAGGCCACGATAGCACAACCCTTCTAGGTATTTGTCACCACGCTATTCTTTACGTCAAAATGGTGGTTGACACCTATTTGGTACTCAGGGTCTGAAGAATATCTCAGTTGTACTGTGTTTCCTCTCTGTGACTTTTCTTCCCTCCAACCAGTTATAAATTATTTCAGAGAGAGAAAATATTTATAGGAAATATAATAAATGCAGTTCTGTACTGACTGTTGTAACAGAATCTCTATTAGCTACCACTATAAAAAACATATTTTTATAGCAATATGATGTGGGTTTGGTATTCACCAGTGGGTACGGCATGGTTTATGCCACTTTTAAATTTACCATGATTAAATTAGCACATGGCCACTGTGATCACACGCCAATGAGGAGTATGAATCTCTTGCCAACAAACATCAAAATGCAGAAGAAATGTTTGTATAGCATTTATTCATTTAATACATTTATTGTGTCCTGTTACGTGTTTGGCACTGCTGTAATACTTGGGTACACCAGCAAACAAACTAAACGGAAACCCTTTTCTTTGTGGAGTTTACAGTTTAATGAGAGGAAACACTTGAAGAGAAGCATAATGTAATTTAAAAACTGATACAGTCAGTTAAGTAGTTCTAAGAGATGAAAGATGATGTTGTAGGTTAAAATGTGACTACATCAGTGTCAGGGGTTCCTGGGCAAGTGGGAACAGGGGGAGTGGCCACAGTTAAAAGAGGGCTGGTCAGAAAAAGGCCCTTTGAGAATGTATCTGAGCAAAGCCTTGGGCAAATGAGGGAGGGAGCCACGTGGGTAATGTAGGGCAAGAGCCTTCCAGGAAGAAGGAGCAGATTGCCAAGGGCTCTGACCAAGGAGTGTGCTTGGAAGGCTTGGCGGCAGCATGAAGCCAGTGTAGCTGGAGCGGAGTGAATGAGGCTGGGTGGAGTTTAGGCCAGAGAAACTGACACCAGAGCCTGGAGGACCTTGTAAAGCAACTGCAGGGACTTTGGCTTTTATCCTGGGAGAGAATGGGAGAACTGCTGCCAGCTGCCACTGTTCTGGCCCTACTCTGCATAAAGGAAGTATTCCCTGCAGCAACACCTGACTACATGCTGCCTTGACTTTTTTATGGGGGGGTTAGAGGTGTGAGGTGGGGTGAAGTACAGATTGAGAATTGCTCAAACGAAGAAGACTTGTATATTCATTCTGATCGTACGTTTTGCACAGATCACACCTTTTATTTTCCTGTTTCCTCTTGACATTAAGCACTTATTCTGCCCAATGTGTTTGTCACCCAGTGTTATGAGAGTCTGTTTCCAGACTTTTCTCACTGAAACATACATGACTTGAGAACAGCAATTGCTTCTGTCCATTTTTCTGTTTTCAGGGTCTGACACGGCATAAAGGCTCCATTAAGTATTTAAGGAAATGTTGAGCCTTAACTGAGATTAGCAGAAACAAAAAAAAAAAAGAAAGACAAATTGTGTAATCAAAGTGCTACAGGCTTATTTTTACTATAACTTGGGGTCCTCTGGCTTAAATTGCCATGCTGGATTTTTGCTGTTAAAGTTATTTAGTAAGAAAAGTTGTGGGAATTTTCCCAATGTAGACAAGGATTATACTGCAAATGCTGTTTAGGATTCTTTCAGAAAATCTATTAATTTAAGGTTTCTCTTATTTCTATAATTTCAGGAAATTTGTCTGATGTCTGTATACTTTCAAATTTACTCACACATATGTAGAGGGAATCTCTACTTGCCTGACTCTGAGAGAAGTCTCCATTCAGTCAATAACGGAGAGTGAATATGAAAATTTCTGCCTTTTAATGACGATTCTGTGAAAACTGCAATCTTTAGAATATCTCCTCACTATAGATCACAGGTGTGGAAAGCAAGGATAAGAATTTTTTTTTGCCTTCTGCACATTAATATTAGGAATGGAATAAATGCATGTGTGTGTATACACATGTACAAATATACACACAAACACACACACTTTGGAAAAATTCAGGCTTTGATTGACTTATACTGCAGCTCATTTCCCTGTGGGACACCCAATAATGTGCGTCTTCAGCGGGTGGGACGCTACTTGCTCACATGACAATAGCATAGCATATAGACCTATGAGGTGTCACAGGTTACAGTTTTTCATTGTATTTCATGAGACACATTTACTCTACACAAAATAGAGTTTTTAGAGAGTCATTTGAAAATTAAGTTTTCTGAATTTAAAAGAGGGTTAGTTAAGAGGAAACACATTTGGACCCTGCATTAACAGTTCCATACGTATTTTCAGTATATTAACCTGACCACCAGAAGTTCAGACAGAAGTAATATAAAGAGGTGGGATTTTGCCCTATATCCACTCTATACTACTCTAGATCATTATGGTCAACTGCAGACGCACTTAACTCTCTAGTGAGCCCTTGTCTAGATCCTTCACAGTGGAGGCTCTAATACTCTCCGTCCCTGGTTTCACAGTACTCGTTCACGTGAAGGTGTCCCCGGTGTGGAAAACCCCATCCCCTCTTCACTTTCCTAGGGACATTGCCCCAGCAACCCTTCCTTCCATCTCTCTCCTGGTCATGCAGTTCCTCTTTGTCAGATCATTCCAAGTAGGATGAAAATACTCTGAAATTTCAACCCTAAACCACACATCTCTCTTGATCCTGCAACTCCCTCTAGCTACTATCCTATTTCTCTGCTCTTATTTACATTAAAGTTCCTCAGAAAAGTTGTTTATAGTTTTCATAATTAATCTGCTTTGTCCTTTTTTTTTTCTTTTTAAACCCATTCCAGGCAAGCTTTTGTCCCACCACAACTACTCTACTGAAAATACTCTTGTCTGACCATCAATCAAACTGGGTTTGACCCAACTGATTGCTCCTTCCTCGTTCTTTCTGCCCCCTCCTCCCAGGGCTTCCCAGATGCCACACATTCCTGGTTCCTTCTCCCTCATGAACCACTCATCTCTGACCTTCTGACCTTGAACATTTGGAGGGACTCAGAGCTTTCCTCTCCTTCATTTCGATGTGTGTCCTTGGTGATCTCATTTTGTCTCCGACAACACACTGATGCTCCTGGCCTAGACTGCTCCCCTGAACTCTAGAATTGTATATTTATCTAATTGCCTACTTCCTAATGCTATGTAGTTTGCTAGAAGATATCTACATATTATCACAACCAAAATTTAACCCCTAATTTATCTTCCCAAATTGGGAAATAATAACTCCATACTCCTACTGTTCACACCAATAAACCTGAGTTGTCCTTGAGTTTTTTTTTTCTCTTCACCTCACAGTTAATCCAACAGGAAATCACGGGGCCTTTACCTTCAAAACATATGTAGAATCCATTTACCACCACCTTGAGCACTGCCAAGGGGCTCTCTGATGCAAGTTTGCAACCTTTCTCATCTTGACTACTGCAATGATCTTCTAATTGGACCACTGTTCATCCCCTGCACTCTATTACCTCTTCTCTATACACCAGCCAGAGTAGACCCTTCAATATGTAAAGCAGAACAGGCTGCTCCTCCATTCGTGACTGCCAAGGGCTTTTTATCTTATATAAAGGGTGTCAAACCCTTAAAATGCCCTCAAGTTACTCTTCATTACCTGTGGATAGCCTATATTAATATGGTGAGAAATATGAGGGGAATAGTGAGGGAGAAGCCCAAGCTTCCACAATGTGCATTTGACTGCCCTTCCTTGCTTTCCTTCTGCTACCCTGATCTTGCCTTTCTTTAAACAGGTTTGGAATGCATCTACCTCAGGGCCTGCATACTGGCTGTTCCCTCTGATTCACATGCATATCCCTCATCTGCCTTTATTCACTCCCTCATTTCCTCAAGGACTTTTAAGTATCTCTTTTCAATAAATACCTTCTCTGACTACCTTGTTCAAAGTGCACCTCTTTCTCCAAATCTACCTATCTACTTCCTTGCTTTACATTTTTCTTTGGTAACATTTATCACAGTTTCACACACCATTTCATAACTGTTTAGTTTACTTATTTCATAATTGTTTGTCTTTCCTCACTAAGTATGGAGTGCATAAGGGCAGAGACTTGTACTTGATTTCTTGGGGTGAATATTTGTTGAAAGAGTGCATGCTTAAATATCTATCTCTGATTTAAGAGTTTATCCACTGTTTGCAGATTATTCATATTTGTGGCTAAAATAACTGTTCAAAGTTTATTTCAAATAATGTTTTTGTGCTTTTAATTTTTTTTAGATTTCTTTTTACTTGTTCAGTAAATGTGTGCTGAAATTGACATGTTAATGTAGGAGTTATTTTTCTTCCTTTCTAATATTTTTAGTTGAACATACATCTGCATTCTCTTTCATAAATTTATTTGGATGTGGAGATTAGAGTTATATTTGGGGTTGGAACACAATATAAACTTTATATTAAACAGAAAACTAAATTTTGATAGCTGAGGCTTTTCTCTGGCAAATCATTGCTCACCAAACTCATGTAGACTCTATTGAAAAATATGTTCTATTAATTTAAATTAGTTATTACTTTTGAAACAGGGCTTTCTGTTTCTCAGTTTGTTTGGATGACTCTTCTCTAAAACAATGAACTGTCTGGGGCAGGAGATTTAAAGCATCTAAGGGTAAGTGTTGGGCTCTAACATAACAAATTCTTCTGAAATCCTTGCAGGCAAAATACCTCTATGTTTTAAACAATCGTAAAATTATTCACCTGAAAAACTGACAACATTGTTAATCTCCAAATAAAACTACAAGGAAAAATATTGCCTGGTGTTCCCTAATTTTTTGAGTTTTCAGTAATTAACAATGGGAGCCATTGCTTTAAATGCAGAGATACTTCACTGAAAAAGGTACCTAAGTGTTGAAGTCAACCATATTGAGAATGTAATTAGAAAATGGAACTGATATATTCTAAAATAAGATTACCCCATGTTTCCTTTTCAGACACAGGGTTGTAAACAAAGCTTGATAGTTAATAATGGGGAAAAGTACAGTGAAACTATCAGTCTTCATAATGTTGATGTAAATGGCTTATGGACAGAAGCAGGGAAATAGGAAAAGAAAAAATTTTGAAGGAAAGGTAAAAAATGTAACTTAAGGGAGATAGACATTTTATTTTGGAGAGAACAAGAAAAGTTTTTAAAGTACCAAAAATGGAAATTTCAGAAAAGCAGATCTTAATAAATCTATTACAGATTAGAAGATGGTGGGGATCATTTAAACACTCTAAATCTTATTTTTAGGTCATAAATATAGTGTAAAGATGATAAATAAATCAATACATAAGCACATCATTTAATGTTATGAAGAAAATTAAGGAAAAAATAACACTAGAAGACATTAAAAACTGAGTTTACACACGGAAATGGCAGAGTGGAGCGAAATAACTCACTTTTACTTTTCATTGCTATTTCTTCTGAACTTTTTGTTTTCTATGTGAATACTATAATTCTAACAAATATTTTTAAAATAAAGATAAAAATATGTGGAAAGCAAATCATTATGTAAATTCCACTCACAATATGAATAAAAAAATGTGCGTTGAGAAGTAGAACCAAGTGCAAACATACATTCAGAGCATGGACATGCCCTTCATGTATTGTTTTCCTGCTGAGGAACAGTTGCGAATATAAGTAAAGGTGACAATTTACCTTAATATTTAAATTTGTTTTAATTGTGAAGTTTGTCTTTTCCCCTCAGTTCTATGTGTAGAAAGGAAAAAACCCTACTTATTATTATGTTCACCGACTGCCAAGAAAAATATTGGACTTGGATCAGATATCTAGCAACGGAAAGCATTAGAGTTGCTCCAAAAAAAATAATGATTTGGAAGTATATTTTTAGTAGAAAAATAAGAATGATTTGAAAAACAAACATTAAAATAGCAAAGTTGAAAACAACAGCTGGATTGTTTGATCCTCAGTGAACTTTTCCATTGAAGTTTGGGTGAATGATGGAAAAGAGAAGAATAAAGCCGGGCTGGGGTATAAGATCAGAAGAGAAAGGAAGCTTTTATTTGCATGTTTCATCTGAGTGAACTTGAAGACTATTATGACATTTCCTACAGGTACTTAAAAGTAAAGCTGAGTTTAGAAGTAAAAGAGGAAATTCAGTGAATAAAACTCTTTGTGTAAAGCTTGTACTTTTACTTTTCTTAAAAATGAAAATTTTGAAATATCTGATGTTCTTTCCAAATAATTTTAACACACTTAAAAAATCATCAAATAAGCATGAAATGGCTGCTCCAATTCCACAGAGGCCTACTTGTCTACTTTAAAATGTTGGCTCTCCAAAATGTTTATTTTACTCTAGTAATAACCCACTGCTGCCCTGAACTCCACGGAAGTGTCAAGTGAATAGAAGGGGAACAGAGTGATTTGTTTAAGACGTGGAGGAGTGTAAGGGGAAAGACAGATTATCAACATGTGTACATTATAAACATGGGTGAGTTAATGCAGCTAAAGATTTCCTCTCAGAGAATAACCTGAAATATCCTGACATCTTGGAGAACATGTAGTCATCTTCCAGTTAAAATGACATGCCTACTTCATATTTCCTGAATACCTCCCCATTCAGCTGCTCTTTTTTTCTGTATGTATCAAGACTTTGGATAGAATTCTTGTTGCCAACTCTTGATGTCTCGTGGGCAATACAAGTGGATCTAAGGTGGCATGCCCTGAAACCCTTCAGTTTATGTTGTCAATTAGATTATTGTTCCAATCACTTCTCTTCCTTTTTGGAAGTGTTTCATAAGTCACACTCTGCCATGGAACTTTGCCTTGCTTAACTCAAAGCAGAAAGTGCTTGCCTACCCCTCTGGCATTGGGCTTGGTCATATGACTTGCCTTGGCTAATAGAATGTGAACAGACCTGAAGCCAAAATCAAGACCAGTAGAGCTCAGGTGAATATAACAGGTCCAGCCAAGTCCAGTTAAGCCTGGTGGAGTCCAGCCAAATGCAATAGCAGCCATCCAATTTCCTAAAAAGCATAGCCCCAATGTGACATGAGCAAGAAACAAATGTTGGCTGTTATAAACCACTGAAAACTTGGGGTTGTTTGTCAGTACAGCAAATGCTGACTATTTCACATTGCTACTTCTGTATATGTTCATACTTGATACTGGAAAATAAGGTTTTAAAAAATTTTGCAAAGGAATAGAAATCAGTAGAGAGGCATACTGATTTTTAAAATTGTCAGAAGTATCGCTTTCAGTTTTCATTCAAATATCCGTTAACCCAAGCCTGATCTCACTGGTTTCTTTCCTAAAATTATTCTTTGAGAATCTGATGGGAAACTATAATTCTAATTAAAAGTGAACCTGCCTGATACTGTGTAAATTAAAAGTAAACATCAAGTTATACAATCTTGGGCATGAGGTGGATATGATTTCACAAACTATTAGTCATCAAGCTATGTCTTCTAGTCTTGAAGTACTCCACATATACTGGGAACCTACTTCTTAGGCACTTGTGTTTCTTTTCCTTTGCCCAGAGAATCTTTCCATGGTTTAGTTTACTAACCATGAACTGCTTATGGGAATGAGAGCTTTTATTCTTCGTTAGTAAGTTATAAAACCCAATCACTTCTAGTCTTTACAAAACAAACATTTACCAGATCACATAGTTGGGAAAGCCAATCTCTTTGTTCTCCCCTCCTCTCCCCTCCCTTCCCTTCTCCTCCTGTCCCCTCCCTCTCTTTTTCTCCCCACAATCTCAGCTTTCCTTATCTCTGCTTCTATTAGCATGCTGGCCTCATTCTTCCTTGCCAAATTAAGGCTATCCCCATTAAATATGAAGGATGGCTGCAGATCCTCAAACCCACAGGTACAGGTTCACATTCCAAAATTAATAGTACTCTGTGCTAGCTTTGGAGAAAAGCCCTGGGATGATCTCTGATTAGCTCAACCTTGGTAACTTGACCCAGGGAAACCTCTGATTGGCTCCGTTTGAATCCTTTGTCCGTGAATGTGACCCACTGTTGTATGCCTAGATTGACTGCCCCAGTAAGAACACACATGGAAGAATTAAAGATTTCCACAAATGAACCAGAAAGAAATAAAAACAGACTCCAAAGTAGGCAAAACTTTAAATCACTCCTCTCTAGTATATACCCATCATTGTATATTTAAGCAGCTCATATCTGAGAGGGAGAAAAACAAATCTTATATATTTTTTTCCTTTTTCTTTCTTTGATCATCCATGACTCTGGCCCCTGGAAATCATGACTTTACCCATGCCCAAGCTTCTTTATTTACTAAACGGCTTTCTCCAGCAAAAACTATCTTCAGTTTGAAGTGACAAGAATAGTTTCAAACTAGTTTCTGGATTTACAAAATTATAACAGTGTGAGATTGTAGCTTGTATGTAAACAGCACATTCTCATAGAATCCTAGGAACTAACTTCAAAAGATACAGACTCCATCCCTCAGGCATCCCAGCTCCGGGAGATTTGCTGGCCTTCAATTGTGGAGCCAGGATGATGTAAAGCCAGGATGGTGCACATTGGACCATTTTCACTTATCAGGAGAGACTGTGTTCATCTGCACATAGAGAACTTTTCAGACTCCCTTGATCTCTTTGTTCTGCTTCCCCTCTCTCTCCTTATAAAAACCTCTGTCTCGCTGAGATTTTTAAAAAGATTTTATTGATTTATTTAGAGGGAGAGGAAGGGAGGGAGAGAGAAGGAGAGAAATATCAATGTGCGGTTGCATCTTGGGTGCCCCCTACTGAGGACTTGGCCTGCAACCCAGGCATGTGCCTTGACTGGGAATTGAACCATTTGGTTTGCAGGCTGGCACTCAATCCACTGAGCCTCACCAGCCAGGGTTGCACTGAGATGTTAAGATGGCTTGTGAGATGATAGTCTCCCACCTTCCAGGTTAGCAGCACCTGCAATAAAATAGTTTTCCTTAACATCTGAATTTGTCTCTTGACTCTTGGCTTTAAAGTGTCAGGCAGCAGAACTGCATTCAGTTACAATCTAACAGAGAAAATGTTCATAATAATAATAGTTTTTAGATTTCTTATATAAGAATACTATTTTAAAATAAGTATTATAAGTGTTTGAAAATTGCAAGATCCTGGAGCATTGGATTAAGAGGTATTCGGCATGTACCAAGAAGAAAGAGTAAAAGTAGGGGGAAAATAGTAAGAGCTTGCAATGAGGCAGTGGAATCAGCTTACAGACTTTATCCTTTTATATATAAGCCTTTCCTCTGACTCCCCAAGTCATTAAAATCAGGAAATGACTGGAATCTGTGAACTTTGTGCAGGAAAAAATATAGAAAGAATGGGTTCCACATCTAAATGGAGGCTCAGCTAAGTTGGTGCACAGGGCAGTTGGGAGATCCTCAAGGGAAGTGCCGGCCACTGCAGCTCTCAGAATGGTGTGGTGAACTCTGGATTCTCCCAGGCCGTAAATGCCGGAGTTTATCAAATCAAACCTAAATCCTTGAGGAGCAACAATGCTATAACTGACTTACGGGATAATAGTTTCTAGCATTAATATCCCTATGAACTAATCAGGAAATTATCTTAATTCTTTTCATTCCATAATTAAAAAGTATTTTTAACTGCCATTTTCTAGCACCCTTCAAAGTAGGAATACTCCTCTGCCCCAAGTATTGGTTGAATGGCAAAAGAATGCTCTTTGTACGCATCATGCTGTTTTTGTTACAGAGTATGTGGTCTGGTCTTCTCTACTATGTGCAATGCAGTGTTTAACTTAGCTTGAAACAGCAATTTATTTGCTCATGTTTCTATTGGTCAGCACCTGGGGCTGGATTCAACTCATATATTCAGGTCCCACCTAGAGTGGAGGAGATGTGTGGGCCCTCTCTCTCTATTCTCTCTGATTCCGACATACTAGCCCAGGCCTTCCATTTATTTGATTTAAAAAATATATATTTTAATCATGACAGAAGAGTTCCCAGCAATAAGAGAAGGCAAAGCCCAACGCACAAGTACTTTTTAAGTCTCTGACTGTATAATAATTATAATATCTCAGTGATCAAAACAAGTCCCATGCCCAAGCCCAAAATCAATATTGGAGGTCGACACACTACACACTGGAAGACATGAACATAACAATCAATCATAGAAACCTTATTGTTACCAACTATGAAAAGTTTTGAGTCTATGCTACAAGTCTAGTGTCTTTAATGAAGCCTGTCCTTGAGGATCAGTGTGTGAGTGTACGCATGTGTGTGAATTCTTTCCTGTTGTCACATAATGGAAGAAAGTAAACCCTCTCGTAGCAGGCTCTTGTTATGTTTTGATATGAAATGAAAGTTGCCTCTATAAAGTTATTATTTTTCAAAAAATTACCACAGTAATATTGTTTCACAATATTCACAGTTAAAATGCCTACCTATTTTTCTCAGCCTTTGAGTACTTTAAATATGTAGGGAAAAGTTCCATGAGAGCATTAAATGCACATGCTTTGTGCCTAGCACATAGCTTAGTGCATGTTAGATGCTAAATATTAGCTTGACTAAATGAATGGGTGAACTCATTAACTAAGTTAAAGATGAATTATTGAATAGATAGAAAGAAATCATCTTACCTGGTAAAGTATGTTAAATAAAACATAAGTAGTTTGGCTTACATGTTTTAGTGTAATAGAATAAAACTGGTTTCCTTCTCTATACACAGCTTGAGTCATGCATTACACTTGAAATTGTATTTGACATGAATACTTTGTATGGTTGCAAAATAAACTTTTCTGTCCCCATGTCTTCCTAGCATACACTGGCTCCACTCGAAGTCACAGCATGCCCATAGCTGCACTACCATCGTTTTCAAATCGACGTGCCAATCCAGCCCTGGTGTTTGAGCTCCTGAACTTCCTACTAGAAATCTCTGTTTGAAAATCTCTAGGCAGGGCAAATTTAAAACTTTCAGAAGAAAACTTATCTTTTTTTTTCTGTAATGCTGTTTTTTTTCTCAATATTTTCCATCTTGAAGCCAAAATTATGTTTATGTAGTTGCCCAAACCATATAACTAGGACCTCAATTTCTCTGTCATCATTGCCCACATTTAATCAGTCCTCCTAACTGATGCCTATCACATTTATTCCCTGCTGTTTATCCTCATGGTCATTATCTTGGTTAGACATGGTATGATCTCAATAGCTGAAAAACAAAGTGAAACAGACAAACAACCCCTCTACACACTTAACCCATCCTTCCTTATCTAGTCAGTCCTACCATCAGAGGTCTGTCAAATTGATATTTCTAAACTTATTATCTGATTATATTTTCCCCCTTGTAAATGTATTTAGTCATCATAACCCTTCTAGAAATAAGCCCACAATTAAATGTTATTATAGAGGCACTGTATTATCTGAAAAAAAACCCATAGATTCCATCAATACCTTTTCTTCTAGGAAAACAGCATATACATATAATAGCAATATTCATATAATAGCAATACAGGGTAGGTTTTCCACATATGCCTCAGGTATTGGTAATTTTGTTGCTTCTGCCAGAAGCATTCTACTCAACTCTACTTGTCCACCACTCATTCCTTAAGTATGATTAAGGCTAGTGTTGCCCTCACCGACACTGCCCCTCCGCCCACTTAGATCCTCCATTGTTTATATTGCTGCAGGAAATTTCCCACAGCTTCTTAGGACTCATTTCATTGTGTCATGATTGCTTGTTCATATGTTTGTTTCCATGATTTCTTACTGATATTATAAAGTGTATCGATTGCTGTACCAGTCGGAGTTCTACCAGAACAACAGAGTCACTAGGAAATATATATGTTATAAATTTTATGACAAGGAAGTAGCTTGCACAATTGTGAAAACTACCTAAGCAAGTCCAAGATCTGTAGGGCCATATCCTAAGAAGGGCAGGCTGGGACCCTCAAACACTGGCTGGAGCTGCTGGATTTTCTTCAGTCCGAATGCCTGCACTCTGCTCTTAAGGCTTGTCAACTGATTGAATAAGGTCCAGCCAGATTAACTAGGATAATCTCACTTAAAATTACAATCACAATCATAATTACTGATTAGCAACTGAATATGGAGTTTAATTACAACTACAAACTGCCTTTACAGCAACACCTAGAATAGAGTTTAACTGAGCTCACAGTTGCCTGGAGCCTTGACAAGCTGACATACCAAAAGACCATCACAATTACTAATATAACTTTAAACAGTCTGCATTATTTTAGAATAAGAAGAATGAAACCAGGGAGAAGGACTACTTTTTGATTTAGAATTGATTATATCTTAATGTAAAAATGATTAACAATTATATAATTGATTATTTTGAAATTTTAAAGCAGTCCAATTTAGAAGAGCATTGAATCGTATTCAGTAAGACTACAGTAAATAATATTTTACCAAGCATGGAGTTCATTAGAATTGTTTAAATTAGTGGAATGTGTAGAGCAGAGATTTTCAACATTTCTCATCTCATGGCACACATAAACCCATTACTAAAATTCTGCAACAAACTAAAATATATGTTTTTTGCTTATCTAACATAAATTGCATATAATTTTGATTCATTCATACTTAATGGCTATTGTTGTGTTGGCTGTTCTTATTTTTTCATTTGATAATCTAAGGGAAATGAAGTCAGTGCCCCTGACTAAATATGCAGGTACTGCATGTTTTAAATATTCTTGTGGCACACCAGTGCGAAGCAGCACAGCAGTTGAAAATCATTGGTATAGAGAGGTATGTATCCAAGAAAATATGAAATATTGTTTGGTATGCTAGAGAAATAAACATAGAATTTAAATGCAGGATATAGGAAACAAACATATAGACTTTTATGCATTTTTTAAAACAATTTTCTTTGGATAAATCACTAAAAACATATTGACTATGTGAATTAATTGCAAAATACTATCAAGATGATGACAAAAGATATATATCGGCATTCCTAAATAGGCCTTTAATAACATAAGCCCTTATATGTACTTCTTTTAGTAGTCATGTATAAAAAGAAAATTTTTTTAAGGAATAAATATTTATAGTCTGCCTTAAAACAATGTATATTTAATATGCAAAGTTTTTCACAGTGTAAAATTAGTTTTGCAAAGCTAAGAATGAATCCTGGATCATAACTTTAGGCATCAGAATGAATAAATAGAAATATATCAGGCCTGATATGATTTGAAAATTCAAATAATTATTATTAGCTGATATTCAAATTATTATTTTTCAAAAGAGTGAAATCTTAAAATCAAATTTGACATACATTTGAGTGCTTACAAAGTCTACAGTTTTATACTGTATTCATATATTTTATAGTACATGAATACATGTATAAATATGTATAATAATAGTGAAATACATAACTTTACATGGGTTAATATTTATCACTGCAATAATTCATTATATAAATGATGTTCTGACCAATATCAAAAAGTGTGAAAATAACTTAAAAAATTACCCCCTGAAAGAAGTTTACAGCCTACATTTTTAAAAGTTAATGTACATTTTCAGGGCATTCACAGGTAGAGGAAGGCAATAGATACAGTCCCCTAGTCTAGCACATCCATACTCATAACATCTATTTGCTTTGCTTTGTCAAAACATATGACAAATCATTAAAGTGTTTTAATAAATGTCTGGTTTTCCTGCTCATTCATCTTATAAATATTAATTAGCCATGGATCAGGCAATTAAAGTTTAATCAATTTGCACTAATTAGCACCACATACTTGCATAAAAAGATAAAACCAACTCTTGCATCTGGCTGTTATTTGCAGTTTTTGTCAAGTGCTGATGAGTTTAATCTTGAAGGGAAGATTAAGAAGAAAAGAAAAAATAAATTAAGAAAGTAGTGTTAATTTTATTAATTTTTTACTCAAAGAACTAGTCATGAGTATCATGGAGATAATGTCAGCAATATTACCTGCTTTTTTTATTACCAAAACCTGATTCACCCACTTTTTCCTCATAACCCGAAAAGAGAGGGCTCTGTCCTGTACTTGTGGCACTGCTATATGCATTTTATTTAAGTTTCACCATGAATTCAAACCTCATGCATTTCTATGCTTTATGACTTAAAAACTTTTAAAATGAGTGGTTTCATAGCCATAGACATTAAGGATCAACTTTCTTCCTTTGGAATAAATGTGAATGGTCTCTGTTGAAGGAAAGATTATAAAGATGTAGCCATACAAATGAAATTGAAATGTTCATCACTAGAAATTATGTGCAACTGTTATGATAAGAGACATTTCTGAAAGACTTAAAATTTGCATTCTGATCTTTTGTGGGTATTTCGTAGCTGAATACATTTTTGTCCCTTCTAGACTTTAAGAGACTAACTCCTGCTCCTCTGTCTTTGACGTCTGAATTTGATTAAATAAATTACGCTGCCAATCTAGTACGGAGACATTGTACAGTGCATTTGCATTACTATTTTGTGTTTTAATAACCAGAGAAAATAAAGTGTTCCATTACAGCCTATTCATATAATTGACAAGGATTATAGGGAATGGAACTAGTCTTTAATCACTGATGGAAATTTATCTTAGGCTTGGCAGGTAAAACTACATGTTTTAAGATGATTTAGCATTGTACTAAAAAATAGAGTGTGATTCATAAAAAAGCTATGCACCATTTACATGGGATTTTTTATTCAGTTTATGCAAGAATAGACCAGTGAATGGTTATTGATATTTTTCAAATAAAGTATGTATGATTCATTAAACTCCCTATTCCCCTGTGAACAAGCCACTGCTCTGTTAAGTACTCTTTGCGTACATATCCCATAAAGAAAGCAAAGGCAGAAAAAGGGGGTGTCATACCTCAATGCCTTCTTTTTTTAAAAAAAAAGTGTCTAAAGATGAGATCACCTACAGTAATAGATAGTTTTTTAAACTACCATCTGGATTTCAATACATATGATTATTCACCCTAATGTTGAAAACATGAATATGTTCTTTGTTAATAGAGAGCATGCATGTTTGTATAGAGATGTATACCTGTTTATACTTTCAAAATAAAACTATGAATCAAATTCTGAGGCTCTAGAATCTGTATACTATGAATGAAATAGTGTATAAAAAGTACTCTTTAAAATCTAAATCACTATAAAATAACAGAAATTTGTGGAGCAAGGAAAGAAGTTATCACTGCTATGCTTCATTAGACTCCTCATGATTGTCTTCCTTATCTTCTTAGATGAACAACATTTAAAGTCTAGCCTTATATTTGTAGGTAGAAGAAAGCCAGCATACTATAGTGGTGAGATTCGAGTATAGATCTGTGTTCTGTCTTCTTCAAGGCTATAAGCTTTAGGCAATACTTTTAATCTCTAGTTCTCTATCTTCCTTCATACAAAATAGGAGATCATTCTGTTTTGTTTAACAAGTTATTTATTGACTGCGTTTTGTTCAAGAATTGGGTTCATGAACAAAATGCGTTTTGTTATCTAAACCAGATAACCAAAACACATATCACTTGAGAAGTGATAAAATGAGCCAGGTACATTACATCTAGAGAGCAAAAAGCATAATTTTCTTCAATGTTTAAAAATATACATTATGGAAGAGGATTCCAAACCTACTCTGTTTGGTTTCAGGAAGTAGAAAACATGTATACAAACTTCAGGAAGATAAACATTTACTGCATTTACTTCCCTAGAAAATGACCCTCAGGTCCAAATGTATGCCTTTTAAATGGTTCGTCCCGAAAGGAAATGAATCCTGTTGATCCTTTGCGAAGATACTTTGTGGGAGATGTTGCTGTTGCCAAAGAAATGGAAAATACAACATAAAGATATAAAAGACAGTATATTTGAATGATATCCTCCCTTCATAGAATATATTTATAAATTGTCTAAGTTTTTACATAAAGAATGCAGATTTAATTTCCCTATTTATATAAGAGTAACACAAATTCCCACTGTCATTACTAAACTGGACTCCCAAAATTTCATGCTTCCCCTTACAAACTGGGAACCTAATACTGATGAGTTCTGTCTTTCTTAAGCAATCTTCAAATAGCTGGGATAAGTCAGTATTAAAAAAGAAAATGAAAAAGAAAAAAGGCACAGTTTACTGATATTTCAATAGCTTAAAGATATTCTTAGGTTCCAAATATTTTTAGAAGAATAAATCCATGTAAAAATAATGTTGGCTTTAATTTTTCTTCTCAGACCTTCTCATTCCATTGTACATTTTTGAAAGAATATAACTGAGAAATAATTGAATCTTCAGATCTATTTTAGCTCACCCAATAGAATTTCCTCACTCTGTTTATACTATTCATTGGAGGAATGAAGATTATTAAGAATAGCTGAATGCATCTCTTCTTCAGACAATTAGAAATATCATTGTTTATTATCTGAATAAATAGAGTATTCAGGCATAAATTATATAATCAGATGTATTTAAAGAAGGAAAATAAAGGATTATATTCAAACTGAAATAAAAATTATGTATTTCTTTGAATTATTGGATATTCATCCTATTCTCCAATAATATAATATTATAGGTATTATATACTATAACTAATTAGTGAAAGTATAAAACAATTTATTAAATAAATGATGTCCATAGCTTCAAGAAGAAATATTTCTCTTATAGCTTTGTATAAAATTGAATGTTATAATAATTATTTTTATCTCAGTCAAATTAGATGCACATACATTTTTTTTAAAGTTTTATCAACAGTTCATTTATTTATTAAAGCATTAATAATTATATAAAGTTCTACTTATCTAAGATAATTAAATCTTACCTTTAAGATGTAAAGAGGAGCCCTGGCTGGCATAGCTCAGTGGATTGAGTGCGGGCTGTGAACCAAAGTGTCGCAGGTTCGATTCCCAGCCAGGGTACATGCCCGAGTTGCAGGCCATAACCCCCAGCAACTGCACATTGATGTTTCTCTCTCTCTCTCTGTCTCCCTCCCTTCCCTCTCTAAAAATAAATAAATAAAATCTTAAAAAAAGACATAAAGAGGAATAAATATTCAGTAAAGAAAAACAGAATTTTTAAGAAATGTTAAATAAGGTACCTGTGTTCTCCATCTGGTAAAACAGAGAGATTAGGACAGACTATGATGTAATTAACTCAAATAGAAGGGGTGTTGAGAAAGAAAGTAGGAAGAATGGGCAGAAATATAAATGCATTCTCTTCAGGTGATTTTTTACTGAACTTAATTTCATGTTAATAAAATGTCATGATTTTTACTCTTTAAGTTATGTAGTAACTAGTTTGTTTTTAATGAAGAAATATATTTTGATAATTTTTTCCATGTCACTTTGTTTTGAGTAATTGCAGGCATTTGTAAAGCTTTGACTAGAAGAATGTCTTAAGCACACACACACTCACAGAATTCTATTACACTGAAAATCATTTGTCCAGACAAACAAACATTTATCTGAAAGAATATCAATTGCACCAAATAGCTGTGCTTATTTTCTGGAATTTAATGGTATTCTATCCCTGGAAAAACATGTGTATTTTACTCTTTCATGACACAATTCATGAAATTTTCTTTATAATTCCCTTTGATTATTAGAAATCCAATGACTAAGAAATCCCTTTGGTCCCTTGTAACTTTTTCTCATATTTATATATTGTACCCATCATGTGTACTCTTCATGTACTCTGTGAATATTTTGCATTTCTTTAAAATGTTTTCCAATGACAAAACATAACTAATTACAACACTCTACAAAATAGATCTTGGAGAGTCATGGAATAGTTGGATGTTACACTCACCTCCTTCCAAGACCAAACTAGAATTACAGCTAAAATATAGAACAAACAACCTGAATAATCAACTGAGGACTTCTGAAGAGAAGAACCAAGGAATTACAGAAGAAGCCATATCAAGACTGGTAGGAAGACTGGGGAGACATGAAAAGCCTGACCCCACTCCCACTGGCAGTGGCTGAGATTCTAGAGGGATACCTCAGCTGCAATGATTCACATCACATAAACAAAATGAAGGATAAAGATCACATGATCATATCAATAGATGCAGAAAAAGCATTTTGTAAAATCCAGCACACATTTATGATAAAAACACTCAGCAAAGTGGGAAAAGAGGGATCATACCTCAATATAATAAAAGCCATATATAAAAAACCCACAGCCAACATCTTACTCAATGTACAAAAACTAAGTGCTTCCCTTAAGATTGGGAGCAAGACAGGGATTTTGCTTTCCCCACTCTTATTCAACATAGTCGTGAAAGTCTTAACCACAGCAAAAAGAAGAAATTGAAGGCATCCAAATTGAAAAGGAGGAGGTAAAACTGTCCTCATCTCCAGATAACATGATTCTGTATATGGAGAACACTAAAGTTTCATCAAAAAAGTAGTAGAGCTGTGAAATGAATTCAGTAAGTATCAGGATACAAAATATATATTCAGAAATCAGTTGCATTTACATACACCAATAATGAACTATCAGAAATGGAAAAGAAAAAAAATCTTATCAGAACTGCATAAAAAAAACTAAGAATAAATTCAATGAAAGACATGAAAGAATTGTACTTGGGTAATTATAGGATAATGAAAAAAGAAACTTAAGATACCAATATGATACACTACTATTTTCATTAAAAGGGAGAATTAATAACCATATTACCCATAATTAATGTCCATATTACCCGAAGTAATCTATAGATTCAACACAATTTCTATCAAGTACCAAAGGCATATTTGACATAACTGGAACAAATATTACAAAAATTTATATGGAATTATAAAAAACCCAGAAGTACCACAGTAATCTTGAGAAAGAAGAATGAAGTTGGAGAAGTCATGCTTCCTAATATCAAACTATACTACAAGGCCATAGTAATCAAAACAGCATGTTACTGGAAATACATAAATAAATAAAACAGACATAGATCAATGGAATAGAATAGAGAGCCCAGAAATAAAACCACACATTTATGGTCAATTAATATTTGACAATGAGGCAAGAAAATACAATGTGGTAAAGGCAGTCTATTTAAGAAATTACGTTGGGAAAATTGGATAGATATGTCAAAAAAAAAAAAACTATACCACCTTCTTACAGCATAATCAAGGAAAAATTCAATGGATTAAAGACCTAAAACCATAAAAACCCTAGAAGAAAACATATGCAGTAAAATCTCAGACATTTCTTAAAGCCAAATTTTTTTGACATATTTCCTCTGGTAAGACAAAAGAAAAATAAACAAATGGGACTACATTAAACTAAAAAGTTTTTGCACAGCAAAGGAAACAATCAACAAAATGGAAATTCAACCCACTGAAGGAGAAAATATGTTTTCCACTGATACATCTGATAAAGGGTTAATATCCAAAATTTATAAAGATTTATACAACTCAACACCAAAAAGAAAAAGAAAAACAAAAACCCAAACTATCCAATTAAAACATGGGCAAAGGACATGAATAGACACTTTTTTAAAGAGGATATACAGATTGCCAATAGATATGTGAAAAGATGCTCAACCTCACTAATCATCAGAGAGATGCAAATTAAAACCATCATGGGCTATCACCTCACACCTGTCAGAATGGCGATCATCAATAAATCACAATCAACAAGTGTTGGCGAGGATGTGGAGAAAAGATAACCCTCATGCACTGTTTGTAGAAATTCAGACACTGTGGAAAGCAGTATGGAGTTTCCTCAAAGATTACAGATGCAAATGCCTTATGACCTAATAACACTAATTTGGAGGAATATATGCACCCCTTGTTTATTTCAGCATTATTTATAACAGCCAAGATTTGAGAGCAGGCCAAGTGCCCACCAGTAGGTAAGTGGATGAAAAGCTGTGGGACATTTACATAGTGGAATACTACTTGTCTATAAACAAACAAACAAACAAGAAAATCTTACCTTTTGCAATACCATGGATGGACCTGAAAAGTACTAAGCTAAATAAGCCAGTACAAAGTTAAATAAGCCAGTCAGAGAAAGACAGGCATCATATGATTTCACTTGTATGTGGAATCTAATGAACAAAATAAACTAACGCAAAATAGAAAGACTCATAGATAGAACAGACTGAAGCTGTGAGAATGGAGGGGAGTGGGGAGCTGGTTGAAGAAGGTGAAGGGATTAAGTTAAAGAAAACACTCATAGACACGGACAACAGTTTGGTGACTACCAGAGGAAACGGGAGGTAGAGGAAGGTAGGAGAGGGTGAAGCAGGGATAAATGGCGATGAAAGGAGAAATGAATTGGGGTGGTAAACACCCAATACAATATACAGATGATGAATTATAGAATTGTACAATAGAGCCCTATATGATTTTATTAACCAATGTCACCCCAATAAATTCAATAAAAATAAATAAATAAAAATTAAAAAGAGCAAAAAGAAAACAAATAAATACTGTACTATGCCAAGAACTCCACTAAAACTCCTGTGCTAGAAATGAGTGTGATGCTTTTCCATCATTGTTGCATGAGACTACCACTATTTAAGAGCAATTGTAATGTCAGGTTGTAATGATTAAGTCCGACTGGAGCCAGACATTATAGTAAGTCTTAAACCAACCCTGTTTTCTTCCCCCATATTGTGGTGACTAGAAAGAGTCCTTTTAAAAGGGGACTATTTTTTTACATTAAACAAAAATCAAGAATATCAGAGTAAAATCCATTTAATAGAAGTGTAACAGGACTTTCTTTTTTTGCTTTTCAAGAAATAGATATAGTACTTTTTGGTTATTGACCATCAAACTAAAAGTGTACAAATTATTTACTTCATATTAAAAACCTGATGGTAGACTACAGGATATGCTTCAATTCTGATGTTGGCAAGAGTTCTGTTTAGTGACATCTCCAGTTCTCTTTCAGACACCTGTCTCCTCATGAAGTCCCACTTCGTCCTCAAGTAACTGGGGTCTTCCTGTTACTTTCTCTTCTTAATACCTCATCTTGAAGCATTTTCCAGTGTGCCTCTCCAGTTTTCACCAAACTCAAATCAAGATGTATGCCTTTATTTCCTTTTTCCCTGAGATCAGTCTGTGTACTACCAGATCATGTTTCAGGTAGAACTGGCTTTTTCTTTACTACTAGACAGTTGGGGAAATGTACTCTTTTCCTAAAGGGAAAAAAAAAACATTAATTTTGTCCCGAAATCTGAAAGGGCATGTGAGGGTTGCTAGTCTCAGTTCCATGATGCCTGAAGACTAACCTGGGGTAGTCCAAAGAGCTGGTATGGATCAATTAGGAATATTCACCTGGGTCCTAAATTCAGTTGTCTCAGCTGGAATGTCTTAGAAGGCTTTACTCACAGTCTGAAATCTCAGTGTTTCTTTGTAACCTCTGTTTCCATGAGACTAGGTTTGTCTTCTGAGTATGGAGGTCTCAAGATAGTCCAACATGGTAGCTGTCTATCAAAAGGAACACTCAGAAGTTGTCAGCCCTCTGATTAGTATAGGGCAGGAACACACACATCATTACCGCCACCTGTTCCACTGGACTAAACATGAACATGGCCAGCCCATACTCTGCATCTGATAGTGACAATAGTGAAGAAATTTAAGCTACCTGGGCCACAAATTATTTACATTCCTCCTGCTTTCCAAACTCACTCAGCCTCTTCCATAACATCCTAAATTCTCATCCTATTATGTCATCAAATTTTAATTTGGTAACTTATTATCTCAGTAGATCTAAGTGTGGATGTAATCCCTTGGGTATGACTTCTCATGGCCTGAAAACTGGGAAATAAAGCTATCTTCCACACATAACATGAAATTATAAGGTTTAGATGGGAAAACTTCAGTAGACATTCCCATTTATAAAGGGGGGCAGTGGGGTCCACACATCTGTTACGAGTGCATAACATTCCTAAAAGCTGGTGATGTCTATATTGCTGGTTTCTTGATTAAGGTATATAGCCTTGTTCCCTGGAAATATTTTATATTTTTGACAGTGGTATTAGTTCAGGTTGCAATAACAAAGTACCATAGACTGTTGATTTATAAACAGAACTTTATTTTTCACAGTTCTGGAAGTTGATAATTTGAGATTCAGGTGCCAGCATGGCCCAGTTCTGGTAAGAGTCTCTTCCCAGTTTTAGACTGTTGAATTCTCCTTGTATTCACCTGCTGAATTCTCCTGCTCAATCCACCTGGCCTCTTATTAGGCCACTAATCCCACTTAGGAGGGCTCTACCCTCATGATATAATTACATTTCAAAGGCTTCAGACCTACATACCATCACATTGCTTATTAGTTTTCTACATGTGAATGGGGGTACATATATGGAGTCTATAATAGCAGTATTTTAAATAGAATTAGTTTTTCCTACTTTTTGATGCTAGTATATAAAAATTCAACTTATAATTAACCATATAACTTACAACCTTGCTAAATTAATTTATTAGTTCTAAAAACTGTCTTTAGATTCATTAATGGTTTCATATTAAATATAAGTGATGAGTGTGGCTATTCTAGCAATGATTATAAATTTATGAGAAAAGCACACATTATTTTATTTGAAGTAGCACGTCAGCTATAGGTTTATCAATAAACACTCTGAACAAAAGGGAGGAAATTCTCTTTTATTCTCATTTGCTGAAAGCTTTATAAAAAAATTGGTGCTAAAATTTGTCATTTTCTTTTTCTGCACCAATAAAAATGAATTTGTGTTTTTTTCTTCATTCTGTAAATGTGCTAAATTATATTGTTTGATTTTTGACTAGTACATCAAAATTGTAATCCTGGAATAAACCCTATTTGGTCATGGTGCATCATCCCTTTTATATATTTTTGTATTCAGTTTGATAATATTTTTTCAGAAGTTTTATGGCTATGTTCATGTGGAATATTAGTCTGTATATTTTTATTTATTTTTTGTAGTGTCCTTGTTGGGTTTTGTTTTTAGGTTTATGACAGCATATATATGAATTTGGGAAGTAGCCTCCTTCTTTACTGTGAAAGAGTTGCAAGATTGATGTTATTTCTTTCTGCCATGAATATTTAATAGAATTTAGTTATAAAGCCATCCAGGCCTACAGATTATTTGTGTGTGCATGTGTATTAATCCAATTCTTCAATAGAAGTAGGAAGATTCATATTGTCTGATTCATTTTTATCAGTTTTGACATTTCTCAAAGGTTATGCACATTTCTTCTAAGCTGTTAAAATTATTGGCCTTAATCTATTCACACTATTCTGTTATTATCATTTTTATGATTTTTACATCTGTAGTGGTAATCTGTCTTTCAATATTAGTATTATTGGTTTTGCTCTTTTCCACTTGATTATTCTAGTTAGTAATTTAACAATTTTTAAACCTTTTTAAAGATCCAGTTCATAGCATTGTTGATATTCTCTATATTTATATCATTTTTGCTGAACTCTGCTTTTACTATTTTAGTTTCTTCTACTTACTGTGACTTTATTTTGACTCTAATTTTTTTTGTTTTTAAGCTTTTTAAGGTAGTATTAGATTATTGACCTCAGCTCTTTCTCCTGTTTTAATATTGTCATTTCAAGCTATATATTTCCCTTTGGATTCTGTTTTAGCTGCAGCCCACAATTTTTTATATATTTTCTATTTATTGTAGTTTAGTTTTTATTTTCTATTTTTCATGTAATTTTTTTAAACTTCTACATTATGTAGAAATGTTGTTAAATTTCCCAAAAGGAATTTTGAGATGAGCTTTTACATAGCTTCTTGGTATTGGTATCTAATTTAGTTCCATCACAGTCAGAGAATATACTCTGTAAAATGCCAGTAATTTGAAATTTACCACAGCTTGTTTTAAGGTTCAGCACAGGGTTTCACTGGTGAATGAACCATGTGCACATAGTTACTTGAAAATGTTCTGTTATTTTGTAGTTGTTCATTATTGAGTGGTGTTCCATAAACTAGTTCAAGAATCTTAACAGTATGGTTTAGATAAATTATGTATTTGCTGATTCTTTATCTAGGCATTCTGTCAATTACTGAGAGAGGACTTTTAAAATATCCTGTTACAATTTTGAAATTATCTAATCCATAAGTTTTTTGTTTCATGTATTTTTAAGTTATGCCACTAGGCATATTTGAGGTCGTGGGGTAACCCATGTAAACTGACCTTTATATTTTTATATATATTTTTAAATCTCTGGAAATAATTAATTGAAATATATTTTCTGATATTAATATAGCCACCATAGACTTTCACATTTTACTGTTTACAATGTCTATATGTATTCTACTTATTTCCAATTTATGTGTAACTTTTTGACTGAAATGTCTCTTGCACACAGCATTAGTTGTGTCTTACTGGTTTTAATCTCTCGCATAATCTTTGCTTTTTATTTGGTGTTTATATGGGAACATAAAAAGCAGATTGCTGTAGAGTTGGATTTAGACCTACCATTTTATTGCCATTTTGTCTTTGTCTTCTCTGATTTTTGTTTCTGTGTTTTTCAATTCTGGCTTTAGCTGTATTACTTCAATAGCTTTAGAATTCCTTTTAATTTTTCTATTTACTTTTAAGTCAAGTGTTAAGAATAATTCTCTATTTAGAATGTTGTAGTGAGAACAACTTCAAAAGGGTGTTTTAACTTGAGAAAGAAGGGCGGAATTTTTAAAGAGCTTTAGCATAGTGGTCAGCTGATGTTTCACAAGTTTGGGAAATAACTCTGGAAAGATAGTTCTCAAAATAGGAGGAATAATTCCTGTGGCTTAGCAGGCCTTCGCTGGGCAATTTAGGATTATCAAAAAGGACAGGAAGAACCGTTACAAATACCAAGGCCATGTGGAGGCCATATTGGACAATTTTTAGTATGCCAGAGTCTCTTGCATTACTCTACTTTATCACTCGATCTAGTTCAACTTTTTTCGTATTCCTATTTCCACTTTAAATATTTTACCCATTTATCAATTTACTTTGTGTTATTTGCCTCTCCCTTTCAAATCTTCAAACAGAGTTGCTGTCTACCCAGTTCTCCTTGCTGTCTCCAGGGTCTACAACATTGCCTGGAACTTAATAGGAACTCCAGAAATATCATTTGAATAAAAGTTTTGGAAGGGGGGAATTACAGGGTTTTTTTGAAAACCAATACACAACTTAAAATGGATTTGAGGCAAATTGGGTCCTATGCAATTTTTCTTTAAATGGCAAAACAAAGTTTAAAAATTAAGTTTACCAATTTAAAAAATATTCCTGGTATGGAACCCATAGTAAAAAAACAAAAAGTGTATGATTGCTTAGATAATACATCCATTTTGCAACAGTGTAATTTTTTAATTTTTTTTCAATTACAGTTTACACTTAATATTATTCTGTATTAGTTTGGGTGTGCAGCATAGTGGTTAGCTGTTAAGTACATAATGTTGACTGTGTTAGTTCATGCAAGGTTATAACTCCATTCTTCAACAACACACTGACAGTTCCTCAGGAAAATTACTATAAAAAAGGAATAACCCAGATGTATTCTGCTTTGGTTAACTCCATCTAAGTTTAGATGTGCAGAAGGCCTTACATATATACAGAGGGAACTCCATGAAACATGTTACTTAATCAATTTTCTAATATAAGGTTTCAGGAAAATTATAATAAGATAAGGGAAGAAAACAGAGGAATGAAGTAGTAATTACTATACATGCATTTTTTTTAACAGTAGGGGGAAATCTTTTTTAAAGATGTCATTTATTTATTTATTTTTAGAGAGGTGAAGGGAGGGAGAAAGAGGGGGAGAGAAAACATCAATGTGGGATTACCTCCCACATGCCCCCAATTGGGGACCTGGCCTGAAATCAGGCATGTGCCCTGACTGGGAATCAAACCAGTAACCCTTTGGTTTGCAGGCCAGCACTCAATCCACTGAGCCACACCAGCCAGGGCAGTAAGAGGAAATCTTCTACAGATAAGTTGCAAGGAAAAGGTAAATAAATAATGTATACAAGAAATTTAACACATTCTGTCCAATGTCTTCATTTTCCTGTCATTATTTTTATAAACTCTTCCTAGTTTACTTAACCATCACCATTAACATCTGCCTCTCTGATCAGAATGAAAGACTGAATAATCTTTGCTACCACTCTCATATCTACCATCATGCACAGTAACTAGAGCTTTAACATTCAGATAGATCCTTGCTTTTAACAACCCTCCAGTTCCCTCAAGCTATAAGAAGTTATAACTTGAGTCTAAGTCTATTCATCTTTCTAAAAAGGAGACAATGGTTTACCAAAAAGATAGCAAACAAGTGAGGAGAGCAAAATGACATGAATTTTCAACATACAGTCATTATGCACCTCATCCTAAATATATTTGGTTTATTTCTAAGAAGGCTGGACATTTATTTGAAAACATCTGAAATTGATGTCTAATATAATTAGGTTTTAATTTCATAAGAAAATGAAAATGTAATAAAATTGAGATAGCTAATTCAAAATATGTAACTAATGTCCTATTTTAGCAATTTTAAGAAGTAAATATATTGCAAAACAAATGTACTTAAGTAAAGTGCAATTTTTTAAAACATTTTGCTCCAGATAAAAAGTTCTATAATAAGCTTTCAATCATTCCAGTTTTGTTCAGCAAAGGTCTTTACTTTATAATATTTTTTAGGTTTGATTAACCAACTCGAAAGATTTCTGAATAATTAAAACCTTTTTCTAACACATTTTTCCTTAAGTGGTATTTCTGCTTGTTTACTGGGCTTGATGTCAGTTTGTGACCTGCCTGCCACACCTCCCCTTGACTGCACACCATTTGAAAACGCTGTGAGATGGCGATGACCACTGGGCTCCAGAGAGTGGTCAGTGTGGTGAGCATCCCTGACTCGCCTTTTCAATTCTCTTCACTCTCCCACAATTCAACAGATTTTAGTCTTGTTTGCAGTTGGCCTCACTCTTTTAATTTTTTGTAAGCTATGATTTTTTTTAACTCTCCACTGAACACTGAAACTAGTTAACCTTAAAATGTAGGGATAAATTTCATGAATCTTACTCATGCAAATTTCCTTGATATATATATATATTGCCTGGAATAGTAATATCAGTAAGTTCTATGAGAAATAACATTTTACACTTATTTCTTTTTTTCTGGTACTACTCTATGATTCTTTTAAATAATACCTACAAGTTTCTGGATGAGAAACTCTTAAGTCCTTCCCAAAGCAGTTTAGCATAAGAAATTTATAAGACAGATTCTATCGTATCAAAGCTTTCACTATTTCCTTCTGCAACATCTTTAATCTTTCCTAAATCTTCTGATTAAATGCCACTGTTCTAAATTGTTTTCCAAAGCATTGAGATCCTCCTTTATAGTGTATCTCTAACCACAACAAGCTAATAGTTGCTCAAATAATATAAGTGATAAGTATAATTTCAATGTTTTCCTGTTCAATGTTAGATTATCTACATACCAAATTACTGTAATTTTATTAGCTAACTGACAAACTAGAAATAGCATCCTAAAATTATATGAAATAGAAATAACATTTTAAAATTATATTCAAAGTAGATTTTTAAAAATTAATTAGTCTCACAGTTTCTTTAAAAACTGAAAGAACTAATTAAAATGTTACTATATCACACACATACTCTCCCTCAACAAGCACACACAATATAATCCATTACTTACAATACTAAATAGGTCATTGACCCAAATTGTCAGGCTTATGATAATAACCAGATAGATCATTTTAAATAAAAAATGATGACTATGTTTTGATCAGTCCATTTATTCACAGTAAAGGAAACATTCCACCCCTATTGTGGTAAAAATTTTGTTGAAAGTTATATTGTCTATTAGGCATATTCTAATGCATTTAAAATCAAAAGTAGTTTATTGCCTATTTAAGATGCCAAAATAGCTCAGTAGGGTGTGACCTTTCTTGCATTCTTTCTGTAACACCCAATATGGGTCATTTAACCAGCAATTAGCTCACGCACATATGCATTGCATCTGCCAACAACTGCCCCAAGGAATCTTATCATTTTAGAGAATGTATTGTCCTGTTTGTGGGTCCCAAAGGTCTCTTTGTCATAAGAATTCTTTTGAGCCATCTGTACTCAGCCTATCTGTGAGAACCGTGGAATTTCATTAATCAGGTATGCACAAATTGTTAGGTTGGCAAGACAGGCAAAACCAAGAGTTTCACAGCAGGTGTGTATCAAAAAAAAATCTAAGCAATAACAATAATACTTCCAATTAACAGTGTCTCTGCTTTCTAGGTCCAATAATTTGTTGACTTTAGGCTTGATTCACACTGTTTATAATGACTTTCTTTGTATAACACACTCAAATGTTAACTAATTTAACAAGTCCTGAATTTTCTTTTTTTTTTTCTTTTTAAGAGTAAGGCCTGAAACATTGGGTTCGGAGTAAAATGACTTGCAACAAGAAAAAATGTTACGAGGCTATTTTGAAACAACAACAAACCGTTCCCGTAAGCTTTGACACAGAAGAGAGACTTCAGAGCAGGGATTATGCATTTGCTAGTCACTTTCCATGTGCTCTTTCATCTGCCCCTCAGAAAACCTATACAAATTGGGTATTCTATTACAGAGGAGAAAAGATTACTCCAGATTACTCTAATCAGTGAGACCCTATAGGGATGGATGTTCTGTTACCTGCATCCCAGGTCCTTGGGAACTCCCAAGAGAGAAATCAAGTGTTCAACTCAGAAGGAGTGTTCAGGTGAGGGATGTGTACAAGCTTATGCTGGAGGGAGATAACACCCAAAGGGAGGAAGCAGCCGCTGCTCTCCGAACAAAGCCAGAGTGCAGTTTTAAAGAATTTTAGTGGGGAAAGATTGGAGATGTTGTATAAGTATGCTGTTTAAGCATGTAGAGGCAGGACCTCTGGCACTTGTGCAGTACAACTACATGTTTCTTCATGTGTCCCATGTCTCATTAGCATGAAATCTTCACCTAGGAGTGTGTTTTTTACTATTATAGCAGGGTAAGGGCTAGAAGCTGTGATTCTGGGGCTTACCTGTGCATGCATAACCGCAGGGACAGTCCCCTTGCTGCATAAAGGGGTCTCTGATTGGGTGCGGGGTTTAAGGGGAAACCCAAGGAAATTACTGTCTTATCATAGAGGCTCAGGCTGTCCCAACTCCAGTGAACAGCTTGCCGGCCTGCTACATGTTCACCCACTGATGGACATATTCTAAGCTGGGTCTCAGTTTCCAGGTGGGCAGCTGGACCTGGAGTGGGAGGAGCCAGGACTCTTATGGAGCCATTAGAAGCGGAGCAGAGTTGTCAGACCAGGTCTATCTTGCTTCAAAGGCAATCATTCTAATATACTACCTTCTGATCAACTAAAAATCAAAGGATCAATTTAGTGGTCTTTTAGACTTCCAACAAATTATAAAACCAAGTGCTTTGGTAGAATGTATATGTGTAATATATATTCTCAGTCTTCAGTATAGTGTGTGTATATATAATACATATAATATATTGACAGATTTTTTGAGTTGTTTGTTTCTCTGTGTGTGTGTATACATAAATATGCACAATGAAAAGGAGCGAAATAAGGAAACATTTCCTAAACTACATTCCTTCCGTTGAATCTGGAGGCAGGAGCCACAGTGACCAAGAGATCAGAAAACCTTCCTTTCCCCATCTTCTATCCTCTAAGAATTTAAGTTGGGATGGCTGTGGAGTCATCCCAATATTCCCAAATATACAACTATATTTGGAGTTATTATTTGTTCAACTGTATGAATGCCTTGAGGTATAAGATGTCCAAACTAACATCTAAATTATATTAGAAACATGAGAGTTTTAAGGAAATATTTGATATGGTTTGGTGCTATAGGCTGAATATTTGTATCACCCAAAATTCACATGTTGAGACCTAGTCCCCAAAGTCTTGGATTTGGAGATGGGGACTTTGGGAGGTGATTAGGTCATGAGGATGGAGCCTTCATGTTGGCGATTATGATTCCTATAAAAAATGCCTCAGGGAGTTCCCTCATCCCCTCCGCCATGTGAAGGCAATGAAAAGACCACTAACTGTCCATGAACCAGAAGTGGACTCTCACCACACTCTGAATCTGCCAGTGCCTTTATCTTGGACTTCCCAGCCTCCAGAACTATAAAAAAATAAATTTCTGTTGTTATGTCATAAGGTCTATTACATTGTTATAGCAGCTTAAATAAAGTATTTGAAAATCATCTACTAATCAACAATTTAGTTAGAATTTACTAATGCATTATTATGACATTTTGTTTCAATAAGTGAAAATTTCTATAGGCTTTGCTTTATTTGAACAAAACTCTAACCCAAAAGGGAAATATTCTGTAGGAATAGCTCAAAGAAATTCTGCAGACTACATACAATTTTATGATTGTGTAATTTAAGTAGATAATTTGAAAAATAACAAAAGAGCCCTGGCTGGTGTGGGTCAGTGGATTGAGTGCCAGCCTGAAAACTAAGGGGTCATCGTTTTGATTCGCAGGCAGGGCACATGCCTGGGTTGCAGGCCAGGTCCCCAGTAGGGGGCGCCTGAGAGGCAACCCCACATTGATATTTCTCTCCTTCTCTTTCTCCCTCCTTTACCCTCTCTCTAAAAATAATAAATATTTTTTTAGGAAATGAAAAATAACAAAAGAGATAATTTGGGTTTTAAAATGGCAGAAGAAAACTTTCAATCTGAATCTCTTAGCAAACGAGAATTTTCATTATGCCAACTAGGCAACATTTGTGTGGTAGGCAGAGCAATGACCCCCTCACCCCTGGCCCCAAAATATGCACGTCCTTATCACCAGAAATTGTGAATATGCTAGGTTTCATGGCAAAAGGGAATTAAAGTTGCAGACAGAATTAAGATTGTTAATCGGCAGACCATAAATAGGGAGATTATCCTGGGTTATCCATTGAAGCCCAATGGACTCCCAAGGGCCCTTAAAAGTAGAAAAGGAAACAGAAGAGTGTCTGAGTGATGCAGTGTGGAAAACTTCAACAGGCTGTTGCTAACTTTGAAGAAGAAAGGGGACCACAAGTCAAAGAACATGAGTGGCTTCCAGAAGCTGCAAAACAAAACACATTGTCCCCATAACCTCCAGAAAGGAGCAAAACCCTGTTGACACCTTGATTTTATCACAGTGAGACCCCTTTCAGATTTATGTCCTCTAGAACTGTAAGATTTGCATTGGTTCCAGACACTCACTAAGTTTGTGACAATTTGTCATAGCAGCAATAGGAAGCTAACACACTGAGTAATGGTCTAAACTACTGCACAATATAGCTGCTAAACATGCGTTCTTTGGCTAGAGATAAAGCAATTTAGTGTGAGTTTGGAAATCTTACAGGAAGATCAATTTATACTTTTCCTTTTTAATTTCTAGTTTCTAAATTTTAGAGATGGGCATTTTGCTGCAGGGTAGGCATGAAACTTGACCCATGTTTATATCAATGTCTGTTTATACCTGTATATATATACTTTTAGGAACTCTCAAATGAATCGAGATTATAGATTTTCGCAATTTACAGTGTGTTTGAAAAGGCTAACTCTCTACTCCATCAACTTACCACCTGACACACCAGTCATTAAGCCGTGTCCATACATTATTTATTCATTAAATGTACAATCAGCTTTTGGTATGATTCACTCTCAACTTTGCAAATCAAAACCTACTATCTCTTCTTACAGGCTGCATTGAGTGCTGCAACCTCAGAGCCGCAGAGCAATGCATGCCATTTAATTGTGTCTCTAAAATCTTTGTGAACTAAATGAGTGGAGGTAACCACTGCTTGGTAAACTTAAGCATTCTGTTAAGGCATGTTTTGTTAAGACACCACCCGAGTGCTAATGATTATCTGCTCTTTGGCTGTCCTCAACTTATTTCAGAAATGCTCCAGCGTGCACAAAGGTTCCCATTTTCCCCTTTAATTACTGTAAGTGCTGCTCAGGTACTGACTGTCGCAATGTCTCAAAGGTTCCTGTGAGGGAGTTCTTACAGTGTTCACCCGTCACTTTCTGAGCATCCTCATCTAAAACACAGCCATGAGTTGGTCTGACATCTGGGCTGACATCTTGTTGTACTCACACCTACTTCCTCCCTAATTTAAGATTCTTACTTAAAAAAACAGCAACAACATAATCAGTTTCTCATCTTGTTATATTTCGGTTGAGCTTAGCCCACTGGGTCTCTAAAACATAGCCATACAAAGTAAAATAAAGTTATAAACACAGTTTAGGTGCAAAGTACCCCTGTTTCTTTAGCCTCACATGTATTCATGATTTCCTATGAGTATCCTTTAAAAATATTTATGATGTTATAAAAAACCTTTAACATAGAGACTGATACAAAGTAGACACTTAATAAATGTTAATTTCCTTGCTGTTTCCTATGAAGAACCATGCGATACTTTCTACAGGGGAAAATTGCCTAGATTAATGTGAAGAATATAATATTTTGAATATTTAAATCCATAAACCCAAGGAGACAGCTATTTAACATGATTTTGTAATGGATGTGTAGTTAAAACACACTGAACAAAGTATATACAGAGCAGTGCAGGAATGTCAACACATAATATCCTGAGCTTTTTAGTCCCATTGTAGAAATCTTCATAATTATGGAGATTGGGGAGATTATCCTTAATGCTAATTGTCTTTTGTGCAATTAAAAGATAGCTTTGGCTCTAAATTATAATCTCAAATTTGCATTTGATGCTAACAATTAAATTAGCAAAATTTCTGTAATCAGTATTTAACATCTACTTTTCTTTAAAAAAGAAAATAATACAAAATTTTTGAGGGCTTGGTTTTCTTTCCTTTAACCTGAAATCAAAATATAATGGATTTATAGAAGCAGTTCCAAAATAAAAGATTTGAAAGTTTTATTTAATTTCAATCTATTAAATCTGTTCTCTTTTGTAGCTCAAGTCATTTGACTTAAAAAACAGCTTACAGTAAAAAAGATATTCATATATATAGCATTTGATATTTAATCTGGTGTGATTAGGCCTACTTTAGTGAAGATAGAACACTTATACCTTTGACATTATATGTGTGTTTCAAAGTTTGGTGATTTGTAAATATGATTAAAACTTTCCCATTATTTTCAACAACTTTCTAAATGTGCTTCAAATTTGCTTTGGACTAATCACAGAGGGAAAAATAGTAAATTTTAGCGTATAAAATTGGGGACAATACCATAAACAAGTTATCAACATTAACATCACCGCTGAAAGGAAAAGTCGACATCACGTGGCTCTAAATGTGATACTTTCGGAGAAGAATACTTTATCACTTGTGTGGTTTTCCTGAACCCCAGCCCCCTGAATCTAGGCATGAGGAAATATTACACCTTCTATGAAGATGTAATTGTCTGTAATATTCAAAGTGTCAAGGTCATGAAAGTTGCATTAAAACTGAGGAATTCTTCCAGAGTGAATGAAACCAGGGACATGACAACTAAAGGCTGAGATGCTGAATCTGATCTTAAGTCAGGAGAAAAAAATAGCTCTAAAGGATACCATGTGGGCAAGCTGATTACATTAATCTGAATACGGAATAAAGGTTAGATAATATCATTGTATTAATGCGATATTTTCTAATTTTGAAAATTATACAATGGTCATGTAAAAATGTCCTTGATTTCAGGAAATATACATGGGAGAATTTAAGGCTGTAGTATATCATGAGTCCAACTTAATCAAATAGTAATAAAAAATTAGCCCTGGCTGGCGTAGCTCAGTGGATTGAGCGCGGACTGGGAACGAAGGTGTCCCAGGTTCGATTCCCAGCCAGGGTACATGCCTGGGTTGCAGGCCATAACCCCCAGCAACCGCACATTGATGTTTCCCTCTCTGTCTATCTCCCTCCCTTCCCCTCTAAAAATAAACAAATACAATCTTTAAAAAAAATTATAGTGCATATATTACAGATAAGCAAAAAAATGGTAACAAAACAATCAGGGTAAATTTTAAACAATTAGATCTGGGTAGAGAGGGCATAAACTCTTTGTACTATTTTTGAAATGTTTTTCTTAATTTAAAACTATATCAAAATTTTTAAATGATCAAACAAAAGTGACTGGGAAATAAATGTATGTTATTTACCCTAATAAGGTAAAGGTAAGTGTATATATTTAAATTAGAAAGTGATTTCAATATTTAACAAACCTACTTCATTTGTTAGAAAAAATATGTAGTCTGAAAGATACGTTCCAAATACATTGAAGCAAATAAAATACTTCTACTATATATTCTTAAATCAGTGATAATTTGGGGGAAAGCATTATTGTTTCTGATTGTTTCTTTTTGTTTTTCTTATATCAAAGATCAAGGAAATAGCTCTCTTCTAAAACAGTTACAAGTCAAGGTGAATTCAAACCAGATGTTCTGAGGGTTTAATTCCACTCCAAAATTTCTGATACACACTGTAGAAAATGTGTAAGATGTCATGACTAGCCATGATTTCCCATTTGAAAGTGGACATTCCTGGACCAGTCTCCAAGTTAAATGTTTATTTTTTTTTAGCAGTTTTATAGTGAAGTTTGGTTGAAAGACTTGGCACAGTAGCCTTCAGTTTGATTTTGAGCCTGACAGAAATGCTGGCCTCAGTGTGTGTACGTATGTAATTTAGTCGCTGTGCTACTGGAAGTCTATGGAAGATTAATGAATGGTGAGGCTCAGTGGCAGTTGTGAGGGATGCAGGAGAGAGAAAACCAGCTACCATCTGTTCAGAATGCCTTATGTAGTGCTTTTAAGGAAAACAGTTATCAGCAGGAAATGAAGGCAAACAATGGCTTTAAATATGGATGTTTTGGTTGCAAATAAATATGCAATTGTACTTCTATTATTTCAACAAATAAATATGCATTTATTATCTTGTGATTATACTGTTTATTCAAATCAATTCTTCTAAAAGCAGAAAAATTACTAATAATTTAATACTCTTGCTGATATTTACTATCAGCTAGAGTCTTTGGAGATAATATATGTATTAAACCCCCCCAAAAGCTGTGAAAATCATCTTTTTTCCTTAGCATTAATCTTTTCCTTAGAATTACATCCACCACAGCCTCATACCACTTATGCAATATCCACCAAATACATTTCCATGGATTCATTTTCCCAACCTTGCCTTTAAGTCTTTCAGAATCAGCCTTTTAGAACTGAAATGATATCAGTTATGTATGCTCCCTCAGTAAACTCTATAGCAGCACTTTTCAAACTTTAACTGAAGACAAATCTTTAAAAATGCAGATTTGATTCAGTAAGTCTGGGCTTGAACCAGACTGCAAGGTGAGGCCAGTGCTGTTGGTCCGTGGTTACACTCTGATTACAAAGGCAGAAATAGTTTGTGCGTCTTTTGCAGTAAAGAATGCTAAAAGGGGTTAGTCATAAGATGCTCAAAATGTGTGCACGTGCTTGAATGTTTATATTTCTTTGGCTCAGTCTTTGCAAAAGCTTCTATTAACCCAGCCAACAAATAATGATAGTAATAATATTAATAATAAAAACTCTTTATTGTCTTATCAAATGTCATTAGAGTGTGTACTGAACCAGTGTTGAGTCTTTCATAAACTGCTTATGTTAGAAAATTATAAAATACGTACATAACAATTTATACACCTTTATCTGAATTAAAAAAATATAAATGTTAATCCTTTTGCCTATTTTGATCCAAGACCAAGGTATTGTATTTTTCTATAAGTCTTCCAATTGGATTCCATTGTCATCTTTCAGGCAAAAAAGGTACCTATAACTAATTCATCACTTTGGATTTCCAGTTTCTATTTCTTTCAAGTGAAGTAATAACTGAAGTCCACCTGCAAAGTACTATAATGAGATTTACAGTGACTTCCAATTTTTTACAATTAGTTTGTCTACACCTAATGTAAATGCAATTGTTTAGGATATTAAACTTCATTGTGGTTAATCCAGGGCACTGAAAACAACTTCCATGAAATAAAAAGTTATTTTTTTCCTCTTATTTGTTGTTGTTTACATAATGATTAATTAAATTATAATTTCAAGGACAAATGCAGTCAACATATTAAGCTCATTACCCAACATCAGTGGTAGAACTATGCATGTAAACTAGGGAAGGACTGGCGGGAAAAGGGGCCATTGTGCCCTTAGTGCCCATCAGTTTGTTTCACAGACCATACTGAGAATCGTAACAAATCAGGAGAGTGGAGGCTGATGAAGAAAGCTACTAATCTTAAAGAAAAGTCAATGCCTTAACTGCAACACTTAGAAAGAATTTTAAGGGACTTAATTCACAACCTCCATAATTATATGTCATAGTCTAATCTGACACTTTCCAATTCTTTTGTACATTGGGCAAATCTTTCCTGCTACATTGAGTCACACTTTCTTCTTGATCACTCTCGCCACTTCCAGTTTTTTTTTGAATGTTTGTGTATTGACCTAGGCATTTTAAATCCTCCCCTTTTCATACCTTACTTCTCGAGTTTACCTCTAATTCTCCTACTTCTGAATCAGAGTATCGGGGGGAAAAGGCAAACAGGAATTGGGGCAATATAAAATTATTTCCTTGGTAATAAATTATTTGTCTTGTAAATGTTTGCTGAAATTATTACTGGATCCATTAACCTGTGAGCCAAGATAGTAGTGCATTAATTCATTAAGGTACTTGTGTCTCAGCAGAATGAATTAAAGTGACTCTTGCTTGCTACTAGAGAATGCCCTCTATGATAAGGATCCTTCAAATGATACAAAGTGAAAATGTCAAAATGCAGCACAAGGAAACAAACACACATGAGCTCATTACCTAGGACCAAAAAGCTGGCAAAGGACTTTCATCTCTAAATAGTAGTGTAAAGACCTTAGTGTCACCAATTGACAATAAGAACATGAAATACAAGCAAAATATAACTAAATATTTCACTTTCTAAAACTATAATTTTATAATTCTTTATGATTTTCATCAGAGAATATAAACAAGAGAGCAAAAATTTTTAATAAATATATATGATAATTAAAATTTTAATAAAACTATGCTAAGAAAAAATTGTCAAAAATGTTTGAATATTTAGGAAAAACACATTTTTCTGAAGTAGCTTAAATCACTAGTTATGCAAGAAGTTTGATTATAGTTCCTGTACTCAGTTTTTAATTCATAATCTTATAATTTTGTGGAAAAATTGATTGGGTTGGAATCTGAAGACTTTAATACTAATATACATTCATTTGTTTACTGACTATATAAAATCAAATAAATCATTTAATATTTAAAAATTTATATTTACTGTCTCTTCCATGATGCTAATATGAGTTCAAAATGAATACTTTCAGAATAAAACCTAACTCTCTTAAGTACAAAATACTTAAAAACTAAAATAGGCAAAGTGTATATAAAATTTTATATAAAAATTAATGAATTATTTGTGTATTATTAAACAAAAATTTATATTCAAATTAGAAAATGTAAAGCAAATTTTTCTAACCATTTATCTTTCCTTGGTGAATAGCAAGTTATTTTTTGTTTTTAGCACTAGATGTTTTATTCACTTTATCTTTGCTAATGATTTGAGGCAATTAAAAGGAAGCTTTTTCAGGTCCAGAAATTAGACATTCATAGTAGTTAACAGCATATAATTGTGTATCTCTGACTTCTGGTGTACACATACACACACACATGCACACTCATAAAAACACAGAGAGAGCTACCAACTTAAATGCCTATAAATGGATAATATTTCACCTTATTTATTATTGGTTTGATCTCCTTTAAAGAAATCATGCATTATTTACAGGACACCTGTATTAGCAAAACTAATTCAATGTGATATTCAGGTTAATTACTTTATTCTTCTGGGGTTTTTGACCTGATTTCTATTTCAGTAGGCAAAACACAGTAAAAATTGGGATTAGTAAAGCTCTTCATGCCTGTAAATTAATTTCCAATGTAAATAGATACAGCACATTGTAAAAAAACAAAAGCAAAGACTACCCTAAGAGAGTGACTATTCTTTAATATAGACACAACATTAAATTTAAAAAACCAACCAAAACATCTCCCAGAGTTAATATACTTCCTGCACAATTTTTGTTTACCACCTTTGTTATGTAAATTGCACTGATCTAGATATAAAATTTTAATTGAAGTCTAAGCAAAGAAGATTAGAATGAGTGGTTATAGTTATCCTTACCTAACTTTTCAACAATAAAAGTTATTGCACAACAGTTGAATAAAACAAATCCAAAACATTATAAAATTATAATAAAGCACGTAGGGTCCACAAACAGCTTAGCAAGCTCCTCCTGCTTAATTAACCCTGTTCTAAAATAAGGCACAAGGCAAAACTGATCTGGTACTCTCCCGCCCCTTTCAAATGCCAGGTTATCTCGGTCTGTTCTTCTGAACGCTGTACATTTGACCAAAGTCATCCAGTGTTGAGTGGTACTTGCTTAAAAATGTAAAACTGTGTATAATTTTGCCAAGTTACCCAACACTATTCTTTAAAGCAAAAAAGATGCAAGTCAAAAACCCCCCCAAAATATGCAAGTAGTGAGCAAAAATCCCTGCTGCCCCCTTCACACATACATGTCTCTGCCTTCAAAGATGTTTTATCCTCACGGCTGGACCTTACAAATCTGTGTCCTTACATGGGAATGTGTAGTTAAGGTTATGGTGATTAACCTTGAGGTGAGAAGATTAACCTTATTTATCCAGGTGAGCCCCCTCTAATCATAGGAACCCTTAAAACTGGAAAACCTTTTCCAGGTGTGGTCAGAGAGCAAGAGGTGGCAGTAGGAGGAGGATTCGGCTTCCACCACGTGCAGTTGTTGGTTCTGAGGTGGCAAGGGCCAACAACCCGAATGAGTGAGGAAGTGGATCCTCCTCTCGAGTGTTCAAAAAAGGATGCAGCTGTGCCAATACCTTTACTTAGAGAGTTTGAGTCTGTGTTGGGATTTTGACCTATTGAGAAGAGAATAATTTTAAGTTGTAAGCGACTGAGTTTACAGTAATTTATTATGGCTGCAAATGAAACCTAATACAATTCAAAATTATGTGCCTGAATTTAATTGCCATATCTCTTTAGTCTACTTCATTGTGCAAGTTGTTCAGTCTTCTACTGACTTTCATGACCTGCTAATTTCCTTTCATATGGGTTTGTCTTAAACATCCACATGATTAGGTACAGGTAATGTGTGTTTGTCAGAATACTACAGAAGTGATATGGTGGTTCTTCTTAATGTATTTTATCAGCTGAAGAGTGATTTTGATTTTTTTCATTATGATTATATTCACTGTGACCATTTGAATATTTTGCTGTCTCTTGGCTTTTTGAACTGCAAAGTTACTATTTTTTTTGTTAGTCATGGCATTTTTGTAGGGAGTATTTTGAACTTTGAATGATTATATTTGTCAGCAAATTTTCAATTTGTTCATTTATTTACTTATTGTGAGTGTGGACTTTTTGTTTTGTCTTTAATTCGAAGGTTACAATCATTACCAGTATTGACTTAAAACATATTTCCTCGGTGGATGTTCTCATCACTGTTCTTGGTTTCTGACTTGGGTCTTTGGCTGTGAGGACACTCTGGTCATACCACTTGCGAACCGGCACCCTAGACCACGCCCCTCTCACCCCTCTCGGGCTCGTGTTCCTCGCCGGGCTGACCCTTCACGGGGATACTCACTTTTCTCTAATGTGGTCTGACTTTATATTTTTACAGTTTTTAAACCTAGGTTGAAACTTTTTTCTTCTTCATGAAACCCGATAATGTGGATATAAAAATGTATCAATTATCGGAGCATGGTTTCATGATAGCATGGGGTCAATTGTGAAGTGTCGTTAATAAAAACGAGATTATTAGTTACTCAGTTTTGTATGAGGAGTTACTCATACTTTTTGTTCATTTATTCTGTAGGGCTACAGTGGAGAATTTCAAATTTTATATTGTAATTAGAACATCGAACTAGGAAGGTTTATAATTTTGTATCCAGGAAAACTCAGTTAGATAATGTACTGTGAGTTTTAATTGATCTAATTAATTTACTTAAAATGCTAACATAGAACACAAAAAAGCAGTAGAGCCAATGAGTTAAAATGAAAAACATTTTAAATGCTAAGTCAGAAAGCCTGGTTTCAAATATTTATTTTCTAATTTGTTTTGGACAAACTATTTTAACTGTTTCCTCATTTGTAAATTGAAAAATAAAATTCAATGCCTTGTTAACTTTATAATCAGTGGGAAAAGAATGATCTTTGAAGTCAGACAATTTTGGACTTGAATCTTTGTTTTGATATCAATAATTATGTGACTTTTGAAAAATTGTTGAATTTATCTGCTCTTTCATTTTGGTCATCAGAAAGTTGGATATTTTACTGACTATTTCATAGATCCAAAGTAGAAATGAAATGAGACAGTGCATATTAACCTTAGGCTGTGACTGTTAGGTGTTTATAGTGTCTAATACTTAGTAGAATCAACAATTGGGTCAAAAAGAGATTTTATATATAAAACTATGTTGTGGATTACAGAGTGCTGCATGTATGTCATTTAATTGCTCGTCTTTTATAATGATGTCCTAGCACTTTATATTTCTCCTTTTTGGTATTACCACAGTATAATAATTTATTTTCCAGTTATTTTTAAGTCTTTATTTTCTAAATGTAAGAAAGAAAAAAATACTTTTGCACTCTGCCATGATATCCTCATACCCACTTGTATATTTTATTGTCATTATTTGTGTTCATTTGTGTCTCTTTCTACTAAAGAATGAACTATTTTCAAGTATTGAAAATACTGCCATGTTTGGCTCCTGAATATGTGTCTACAGATGATAAGTGAAGAGATTTAAAAAAGCATGAAATTCATATACATTAATAAGAGCAGAGAACAATACTAAGTTACTTTCTCATCCATTTTTTGTAGTTCAAATATGCTTGTCCTGGAATTGTCTATTGAAACTTTAGATTATTGGTGTTTTTAAAATTTGTTTGAATGTAAGCAAATGTACTTTATAAGAATTTCAAACTAGTTTTGAATATGATAGGGTCTTCAATTTCCATTTGAAAAACTGAATGTACTTTCATTAACCAAAATAAAAACAGAAAATTTAAAATTAATGTTGTTCCTTAACAACTATAATGTATTGAGACTCTAATATGTGAATGTTTGGGAACAGATGGAGCAACTGTGTAAAATTGAAAACTATAGGAAAAAAGAGGCTTAAAAAAGGGTTTGTAATTTTCATTTATGATTTTTATTTAATTCTTCAATATAGTTAAAATTCTCAAATCTTAACAATTGTTTTATTACTGTTAGAAGTGTTTATATTTTCTCTTGTTTTTAAATATTCCCACACCAAGTTGTAAATATCTTCAGAGTTTTTATTAGGTATTTTAAAATCTGGAAATGTCATATTCTGCCCCTGTCAAATTCTTGATCAGGGGCTTGCTACAAGACTGACTAACCTGCTATCAATAGGAAGGTTGAGGAAAGTACAAAAATACAGCTGGAAGGAGAATTTAGATTAGCTAATGAGTGCAGGAGGTAAAGCACTACATCATACATTATACAAAGAACAGCACTAAAACGATCTTATGGTCATTGATAGGCTTTATTTGGCCAGTGGAGCCTCTTTAAACGGACTTTGGAGTCTACTTAATAATCATGATAGTTAGCCAAGCTTGAAGTTTAAATACTAATTCCAAGCAACAGGTACAAGAGGGAAGAAGGCAAAAAATCCCTGAGTGTCTAACAGTACAGGACGGCAGGTAGCTTCTTAGGGACACTGGGCTAGGGATAAGTCAAGGCCGTTATCCCCCTCTCCCTCTTCATCTTTCTACCAAGACTGGAGAGTTAAGTAATTTACCAGTAATCTAAACTACCCATCTGTGGCGGTGGTATTTTATTTTATATTCTAATTACCTGAACATTATCAACTTTCCCCAAAGACTAGTACTAGAAATTTTACTATTAGTTTTATCTTAGCTTGACTTATTAGTACACGAGATATGTTACGGAAAACAGTAATGTTTTAAGCTGTTTTTAGGCAATTGAACTTTAAAACAAATACTTTTAAAATACTTCCAAGGCTGAAAACGTTAATAGTAAAGAAAATGAGAGTATTAGGTTTTCAGCAATACTTTTACCTGCTGTTTTTAATTTCTTCCAAAAAATTCTTCAGGTTCTTAAAAAAGATGAAACCGTTAATATTGCTCACCTGCTTAATACTCTTCTATGACTCTTCATTAAACAAAATAAAACACACTCTCCCCACAATGTAGCCGTCTGGATTCTGTCTGCTCTTCTGTTTGCATTTAGCCATTTCTCACATACTCTATGGTAAATGGAGCCAGTTTCAGTAAATTGCTTACGGCTTCTCCCTATGCATTTTATGTGATTTTTTTTTCCTGCTGAAAAAGACCAATTTACTTACCCTTTGAGCAAATACCCATGGAAAAATCCTCAACTCATATGCCAACACCTCTGTGAATTCTCGCTGGCTCAGGCAGAATTAGGTGATTTCTTCCTTGCGGCTCCCATGTCTCTTATGGTATTGCCATGGTTCTGTATATGTTCATCTCTACCATTGGTCTGTCAGTTTCTCAAAAGGAGAGATTATGTTCTGTGCCCCCATGATTCTCTAGGGCCTGGATGTAACAGGCATTTTATAAATTATCAGTGAAGAATAATTGAGGGAAAAACAGGAAGAGAAATATTACTAAGATGTCAAACAAATTCAAAACAGATGAATGAGGATGTTCTAAGCATGGAAATTCATTTACTTGACAACATATTTAGGGACAGCTAATTTACCTTTCCTTGCCACATATGAAGAGTAGAATTGAAGTGATCCCATTACGTTCAGTACGCCCTAGCAGTTACAGTAAATTGCCATCACTTATACATGTGATGTGTTTGAACAAATTAGCCCTCTCTTTAATGCTCTGCCACACCTTTATCCCTAAAGCTCAGTCCACCCCTTAACAATTGAAGAACACTTGAGTGATTTTGTTTTCTTGCATATTTCAAAATCTACCATTCATAATTTATTCTTTTCTTCCCTGCACACATGGAATGTCATCCATAATGCTTTTAATCAACTTCTTTTGTAGTTAGCACTAAAATGGTGCTGACATTACTGTAAATAATTAATATAATTTTGCACAAGCACTATGAAAATGTTGAGTTCATGTATACACATTTTGTTATCTTCTGCAGATTTTGACAGAAATATTTTATTTTTATGGTAACACAGCAGACAAGTACTGGAACAAAAATGACCTTTTCATAGCATAAGGTCTTCAAATCCTCTACTGTGGTTCAGTTTGCATACCAGAGCTGCTGAGTTTCTAATGCAAACTATCACAGTGTGTGGTCCCTGCTACTGTAAACACAAGTTCTTTCTCACTGTAATCTCCTGTCCTCAGCACTGATGATAATGATTCTTTGTCAGCTCAAAACTGTCAACAGTGTTCTCCAAGGACTGCAATCACAGCTAAAAAAAAAAATAGAGAGCTAGTCACATGGAATTAAAGGTGAACTAGTGCTCTCAAATACACAAGACAAAAGGAAAACAAATGTTTCTCTTCTCACAAGAAAAAATAAACTGTGTAGGTTTAGTTTTGTAATACCACCTTACTCTTCTTACTCATGAAATTCAATATGTTATAATGAAATGCTTGATGGACATCACTTTTTAAAAATTTTACTACAACATTCTAAATATAAGTCACTGACAGTTATTCTTCTGTTTAATCCTCCTTAACACAGTTCCCTTTTCATAAAAAGTGATAAACTACACAAACACTCAGCTGCCTGATTACCCAAATATCTCTACTAATTTGCCAAGGTTAGCAGAAATGGAGCGGAGAGTATATTGTTGGCTATGCATGAATGAAGGGTGTGGAAACAGCACAAGACTGTGTGTTTCACACTCCATAAACAAAATGGTGAAACACACACGCTAGAAAGGAAGAATACTGATCTAATCTAAATTCAGGCAACATCAGTAGCCTTGATCTCTATTGGGTTAAATCACTGTCTCTTCAAGGAATGACCAAATCATTAACCTAACAAACCAGTTGATGAAAACACATATATATGAATACTGAGCAAGCAAAATTTCTGATACTGTGGAAAATAACTCCATATAATTGAGCAGAACAATAATGACTGAAGTAGCTCTAAAGTTTTATCCTTTCATCTGTGTCCATTCAAACCCAAAGTGTCTTGATTATCTATGAACTGAACAAAGTGCTAAGTATTGAAATAGCAAAATAAAGAGCAATTTCTGATACCCTGAAGCTTATGGTTTAGTGGGAAGAGCCAGCTATATAGACAAATCAATAAAACGGAACATTATTAGCACTTATATTGGAAGGATAACCTAGATCATAACAAATGCCCCTCAAATCACAGTGGTTTCTAATAACTAAGGCTGCTCTTGGTTCTCCTCTCTGTCATTTCCACTACAGAGCTCAAGCTAAAGGAAAACCCCACCTGTGGAGTATTTCTGACTTTACATTTTCTGCCTGGCAGGGACGCATGTCAATTTCAGACATGCTTTACTGGCCACACCAAATAACATGGCCAAGACTGACACAACCTGGTATAAAAGTATAATGTGCCTTTGCAAGAAGCAATAAAAAAATGGGAATAATTATGGGAATAAAAGAGAAGCAGACTGTGATTTTGGGAAATGGTGTGCAAATCAGTGCTACTTCTGGAGGAATCTGATGTAGGGAGGGCTTCATGGAGGAGGTGACAATTGAAGCAGGTCTTGAACAGTGATAATCTGTCAAATATTTCTTTCACTCACATCATTAAAGGGGGAAAAGGGAATTCTCTACAGAGATTCAGAAGAAGGCTTGGGATATAAAGGAGAATGACATGCTTGGGTAAGAGTGAGATGTCTAAGACCAGAAATGTAATGTTTTGCAGAAGGGAAAGACGGTGACTTGAATATATATTATAGTTGGCTTTGAGCGGTCAAAGGTGATATTTAAACAAGAAAGGAATATGAATTTCAAGCAGATTCCTCTGTTCTCCTAGGGACATGTGAACTAACTGGCAGTGAGAAAACACCCCTAAGAAGATGTAGGCCTGAAATAGGGGAAAAACACTAAGGATGGGAAACAATGAACTATTTCTTCTTGGATAGTTTTAATTTTTTCAAACACAGTTAACATGTGGGACCTTAGCTAGTTGGCCATTGAAATTGAGATGAAAATGATTAAATACAAGAGAGAAGAGATATTTATGGACTTTATAACCATCTTTAAGTGTTACGATATTAAAACATTGTTATTTGCCATTATAAATTAATTTTTAAAAATTGTGATAACTATATAACAAAATTACCATTGTAACCATTTTTCAGTGTATAGTTCAGTGGCATTAAGTACATTCACATTCACATTGTTGTGCAACCATCATCAACATTCATTCATAGAGCTTTTTCATCTTGCAAAACTGAAAATCTATTCCTTTATATGGCATTTCCCCATGAGCCTGGTCCCTAACAGCCACCATTGTACTTTCTGTACCTGTGAATTTGACTATCATAAGAAGCTCATATAAGTATAAATATACTTTAGTATGCCTCTCTGATTATAATAACTGAACTCATAAAGTTATTATGGAATTTGCTGTCTCAGTGGTTCCATGGTCTGACTAGCTTGGGGATTCACTGGAAGAACTCATGTGACTCCACATAAGGTTGTACTCTATTTATTATAGACTCATAGTTATTATAGAAAAGATGCAGTACAGGAATGTCCAGCAAAAGACACATAGACAAAGGTTGGAGTGGTTGAACACAAGCTTTCCTGTTCTTCCTCCACAGACGGATCTGTTTCTCCACCAACAAACCACAAGGACTTGTGCTGGCTTGTACTCACCCAAGAAAGACCACTTACTCTTTGAGTGCAAATTTCTTAAAGGGAGCTGCTCACACACCTGCCATGTGACCAGCCATGGTGCGGACCCCAATATAGGCATGGGATGTGCAACCCTGAATCTTCCTGTGAACTCCGAACTTGCTAACAACCTGGTCCATCTTGATGGACCACTTTGGTGTATAAAATAGCATTATCCTCCAGTGACAGTAGGAACATTCCAGTTACTTAGTCCTCAGAGTTTTTCCTAGTATAATAATCACCATGGCTACAGGGATAAGTGAGAACACAGTAAATCAAGCCTTCCATCTTAACTTGTCCTCACGTGTACCTATTTTATTTTAAATATTTGCAAACATTCAACAGCTGGCTAACAAATTCCTAATTTTTCATTTTAGTATAGACATCTAGTTAAAAAAAATAAACATAAAACATTAAAAATAGATTTTGATGTATATTGAATCTTTAGAAAAATCTGAGTTCCCAGCCTTACAAGCAGCGTGCACTAGATAGTCAATAGGACTTCTACCAGCAGTTAAAGACACAAACTTGTCTCCTCATTTATTAGCTATTCTAATAAAAAATCTTATTGTAGAAATAAATGTTCCCTGCAGAATTGAGAGAATTGTGAAGGGGTAAGGAGCACATAAAGGAAAATTATGGATGCAAAAGAGTAAGTAAGGAGTATTGGCACAATATTCCTTGGAGCCTCAAATTTCAAAATCATGCCATTAACTCTTTCCACATTATTATACATACATTACTATATACAAACATTGTTTTTCTTCCCCCAACCAGCCTGCCTTTTAACGTCTCCCTACAATACCTCATTAAGGTATTATACACCTCCAATTTTAGCAAACTGATATGTAACTCACTCACAGGTTTTTAGAGGGAATTGAAGTAGAAAACAGATTTTCACTTTGTTCCATTTTTGTAGACAATTTTTAGTTTAATTCTTGCTGATAAGAAAATATATCTTTATGATTTCAATATTCAAAAATTTATGCAGACTTGTTTTGTGGCCAAGTGTTCTGTCCATCCAGGAGAAATTTTCATACACAATTAAAATAATTTGTATTCTTCAGTCTTTGGGTAAATTATTTTTAAAATTCAACTTTTTATAATTTACTAATTTGGTTAATAAGGTTATTCAAGTCTTCTATATCCTTGATGATTTATTTTTGTCTTGTGTTTTTTGTAAACTATTTAGAGAGGGGATTTGAACTCACTGAGGATCATCGATGAATTTTTTTTTGTCTTTTCTTTCAATTCTGTCAGATTTTGCTTTAAATATTTTGGGCTTAGCTGTTAGGTACATAAACATTTGCATCTTCCTCATGGGTTTATTCTTTTATCTTTATGAAATGTCACTCTTTGTAGTAATATCTCCTTTTTTAAAAAAAATTTACTTATTTATTTTTAGACAGAGGGGAAGGGAGGGAGAAAGAGAAGGAGAGAAACGTGTGGTTGCCTTTTGTGCTCCCTGCAGTGGGGAACCTGGCCTGCAGTCCAGGCATGTGGTCTGACTGGGAATCGAGCCAGTGACCCTCTGCTTTGTAGCCCAGCGCTCAGTCCACTGAGCCACACCAGCCAGAGCAATATTTCTTGTCTTAATGTTTATTTTATCTCATTAATATAGTCACTCAGGCTCTTCTATGCATCTATGGATGTTCTTTTGCTCTTTCTCTCTATCAATCTGTATACACACACACACACACATATATATACACACATATGTACACACATATATACACACATACATATATATCTCCATATATATAGGGTCTGTCCAGAAAGTATCTAGCCATCTAACATGAAAAGTAGAGACATTTACTGAAAAAGACACAAGATACAAGAAACACTGTACATAGGACAATGGTGCCTCAGTCCCTTTCAAAGTAGGCACCTTGGGACCTCACACAATTCTCCCAAGCACCATCAGTTGCCCTGTCATATTTCCCTGAATCATATCAATGATCTGAAATATCTTCCCTTTAAAAGGGAAAGTGATTTTTAGTTTTTGGAAAAGCCAGAAGTCACAGGGCACTAAATTTGTGTTGTAGGGGTCTGAGTCACCTGGGTAAATTGATATTTCATCAATAAACTCTGCACAAGACATGATGCATAAGTGAGCAAGTTGTCATAATGAAGCTGCCGATCACCACTTGCCCATAGCTGCAGCATTCTGAATCATCTGAATACTTTCCACAGAGGAGCGTTCAAGCTTAATGCAAAATTTGAAGCTGATTCATTGTTTTACTTACTCAGTCATTTTGATTGTACATGGCCACACAGTACACAAGTTCACTCAACAGCATCTACTGCCCCCACTGACTAGTACAGTGAAATTGTCACTGTTCACACATGCGCATTTTAGTCCACTCTCCTTGGCTGCCAGGTGACATCGATGTTGCACAAACTGTTCTTGTTATATTAGCAATGGCTGGACTTTTTCCAGACAGAATTCATGTATATTTTGCCATCCTTTCACTTTTAACTTTTGTGTACTTGTGAATCTATGGTGTATATTTTGCAAACATCATATAGTTGAGTCTTGGATCTTTGTCCAGTCTGTAAATATCTGCCTTTTTAGCTAATTCACATCTACCATTTCAGTGTTTCTTAATTTTTATTACTTGGCATCTTCTTTACTACCTTATTTTGTATTAAATAAATATTTATATTGTAACAATGTATTCTTCTCGATCTTTTTAACTATATAATTTTGATTTATTTTCTTAGTGGTTGCTTTAGAGAGTATGATATGCATATTAAATTATCATAACCTGTTTTAGAATAATATTAAATTATTTCTGATAAAACATAGAACCTTGGCTCCAATGTAGCTGCATCCCCATCCCAGTACTATAATTGAAATCTCAGGTCTTTATAGTTTAGAATAAATGTCATCAAAGGCCACTAAAATGTTTTGAGCAAGAAAGAGAGAAGTTCAGGGAGAGAGGCTCAGATATGCCTTTCCTGAGCACATCCATAGAAAACCATATTTACAAGAACCTTGCCCACATGAAAGAACAAGAATCTATGAATGAATGGGGATGGTTCCACTCATAGGAGTTAGTCCCTCCTATGACAAAGTCTTTGTGTCCATAGCCTTTTTTTTGTAGCTCAGTCTGTGAGACTATGAATCAGGTTATGCTACATCTTGAGCTGAGTCTCCATCCTTCTGCTCATCAGAGAGGTTAGTAGCCACATCTTAGTGCCCAAGCAAGTGTTGACTGCTCTGTTTTGTCAGTCTATGCCTAGTACTTGCCCTGAACTCTCTTCTTTGTCAGTATTTTTACCCAGTGCAAAAACTGAACTAAATGTTGCCCTTGCAACAAAATCTTTTTCAGCCTTAAAGGTAATCCATTTTAATGACAAATTGCTTCTCCAGAAAAAAGAATTCTTTCTCGTATATAAATATAATAACATTTCAAGAAAGGTACAATTTTTGAGTGGCAATGTGCTACCACAAAAATATTCATTGTACTCTCGATGCTAGACATATGACTTCAAATATGTCTTCCTCTTTTATTTTTCAACAAAATCAGAGTATGTGTGATAGATTCTGCATTGCTCTTTTTATAAAGGAACTTGGCAGAGGCTGGCTGAGTCATGGATTCTCCTCACAGGAAGAACCTCCTGTGAGGTTTAAGGAACACCAGAACTTTGAGGTAGAGGGGAATTAGGGTCAGCTAACTCAAGTTGACCTGTGTGTAGGACAATAATAAAAAATCTAAAATTCAGAAGCACAATACTATTGGTACAAATTGGTATTTGTCAGAAATATTGCATAGAAGACAGAGAAAGAGGGGCAGGAATTCTGGATCCAGAACTGTTTTCCTTAAATGTGATGTGACTTCGGCTGACTTTCCTAGCTCTCAGTGTGTTTAGGCAGATCCTCCTTAGGGACAATTCAGGATTCTGAAATGCTGTATAATTTGAATTATTTAGTTTGATTTATTAAATAGAGTAAATTTAGATTGACTTATTCTGCCAAATTCATATTTAAGAATTTAATGATTTTACCAGCTAAAGGCAGAAAACCTCCTTCCGCCAGAATTCTGTTACCTGTAGAAGTAAGCCATGGTGTGATCATGTAATCTGCTGAGATGAACAGGAACACTGTATTAACGTATTTTGGTTCTTATTTTGGACACTAAATTGATTTTAGAGAAAGTTAAAAAGAAAAAAATGGAATAAAAGGCAAAACCATACACACTGGGATATAGAATATTGTAATTGCTTCAACAGCAAGATACACAAAAATGATGCCAACTCTGATCTTCCTTCTTTAACCTACCTCCTTCAAATGGGAAAATATGTTAAGCAAAATCTTTGAATCTTAACCCATAAGGAATAGGAATGGTTCAGGGGAAGAAATTATTAGACTATTTGATTACCTTTGAGGAGATGGAGTGTTCAGTCTTCCTGGGAATTCTCCCTGAGTCAGTTGACTTCGAACATTCTTTCCTGTGCATGGTGTGAGTTTCTAGATGTGTCAGTATGAGGACAATTACTTTACAGGCACAGTGCATAAGCACGTTGGGTAGTTAAAGTTTTTAATTTGAAAAATAAATTAACATTATATCACATAATTTATGGGAAATGTGCAATATATTTTATTGACTACACGTAGAACTTGGAAATATGATTTATATGAATTTGCTATTTCAGCGTGATGAATTGATTGTCACAGTGAGGATTATGGAATTAGCTGGAAGAACAGATGATTAACCACCACAGCCTTTTGGCTAGTGAAGTTTTACCTTCTGATTTTTGAACATTAATAAATCATACTTCAGCATATGGGACTATTTTGGCAATAGAGCCACTATCAATTTAATCATCTCCAACCAGAAAGCAGCATGCAAGTTGCAAGTGCTGCAGACACGAAAACCAGTTACTAAGAACAATTGAGTATTATTCTCATAGTCACATTAATTACAGCTGAAACAAACCTTGAAGAGCTAAGAAAACACAGCGCAACTTATTTACTATTTACTAGGGAGAAATAAAGAAATCAATATAGCCATTAATTGCACAAATAGCAATAAATACTTTGGCTGCTGTCCAGGAAGTGTACCAACGGAGAGAATTTTTTGTGCTGCCGGTTTCATTCCACAGATCAGAGTCTCAGTAAAGCGGGCAGTGGACTGCTGTTCAATAAACTAAATTTAATGTTACTCAATTATGATCATCGCACTCAGATATAATACTAATAGGAATGTCAGCCATGATTACATTTTCAGATTTATGTAAAATAATTCAAATGCTATTTGCTATCCCTCAGCTACACGGTTCATCCAGTTGTTTATGCAATTGGTCGATATTGATTGTACACAGCAAGTAGCATAGTACAGGCCCAATGGCAAGTATATATAACATCCCTCGTGCCAGCCGCCAGGGTGCTGTGCCAAGCACCAGGGGCAGCTTGCCAAGTCATCAAGCAGACAGCACACCTCTGCAAAGCTGCCTTGTTGTTGTTTGTTTTTTTCCACAATATTTTTTTGAATTGCTCACATGTGCCATGAATAATTATTGCCAACATTACCCAGCATGAAGCAGAAATGAAGGCAAGGAAATGTCTTTCTTAGAGAATTCTTTTTAGAGCTAAATGAATCTAGTGAAGATATCACTCTAAGATCATTATATATTGTTATGTATGGCTCGGGCTGTGTCATTTAGCAAAGTATTACTCAGTGGGCTGAGCAGCTGGTATATATGATTTTGTATACCACCTGCAAAAAAGATGCCAAACCGTATAATCAACCACCTGGCCAAGAGAGTAGGGTAGCTAAACACTACTTTGTTGTTGCTCCCACATTTTCAGGAAGTTTGAGAACATACGCAGACACAGGCAGAATGAATATTGTACAAGATAAGGTTTGTTAAAGCTTTTCTGTTCAATAAAGCATATAGTGCCTGCTGTTCAGAGTACTGTTGAGCAGATTTGCTTTATTTCTAATGAAGGTGTTTGGGCATTTTCCTGGCACAAATGGAGTAAAATTATGTACTTAAAACAGCGTTTTAGAATAACAACATACAGAAAACCACCACTTCAATTGCACTGCAACAGATTGGAAAGATGAAAATAGAAATAAACTGAAACTCAATTATGAATTAGTGTCATTATTACGGATGAATTATTTATTTAGGAGAATCTGGCCTCGCCTTAAACAACCTGTATATCTAGCAACTACCAGTGAATCTTTCTGTCTTAAACACGTGTTTATTATAATGACCTCTACACCATTACTTGTGGGGAAAATATTTTATAGGTGGCCTCTTTACTTATTTGGCTTTAAGTGAATATGAGAATAATTTGATTGGAAGCTAATCTTTATATCGCCAAGTTCCCAGTGTCAGCAATGTCAGTCTCATTATCCCACCTTTTCACTGGCTCAGCTTTCTGTGGCCATGCACCTTTCGAAATCCTAGTCCCGCATTGGGAGATTACTGGAGGAAGAATTTGTCACTAGATGAGGGTATTCAGAGTGAAACAAAAGGATTTGCAGCTTCCAGACCAAGGTCTCTTGCTCTCATTATCTCTGTGAGTATGAGTTTAAGCTCATTCGACTCTCCCTTTTGTTTCTTTTTATACAGAAAGACTGATCTGGGACTTGTCGACTCAATCCCAGCTCCTTAGGTAAAACATGCTAGAATTTTGAACACTTAGAAGTTCTGCTTTGTAATACTGGTTTTTTATTTACCCATATCTTTGTTTTAGGTGGTTTCGTTATATCCTGCCCATTTGTTTTCCATCTTAGCTTGAAGAGAAGATTCTCACAAAGAAGCTTTTACAATTTTCAGTGCTTGATAATACCTGAAGGTATTTTGCCAAGCACTTCAAATGTGCATTTTTACTTTGGTTTTCTCTGGGAAAAAATAATATAAAGGAGAAGAAATAATATAAAATGTTTAAAGCCTATTAGAAAATGTACTATGTATATTAAATTAAATAACTTGGAGAAGGACAACATGATTTTTTATTCATTGGAAGTTACTCTGGACATGAAGAACCTAAATCTAAAATAAAATTCCTTAGCATAGCTATATAATATGAATGTATCAAATAATGTTCTTACACTTTTTTTCAACTTTGACATCATAATGTTTAATTTTATGTGTCAACTTGGCTATGCTATTGGCTGCCCAGATATTCGGTTAAACATTATCTCTGGTGTTTCTGAATGAAATTAACATGTATATTGGCTCATTGTGTGAAGCAGATTGGATCCTCTTCAGTGTGGGTGGCCATTATCCAACCCTTAAGGGGCTGGACAGAACAAAAGGGGAAGAAAAGGAGAATTCACTCTCTGTGTGTGCCTGTTTGAGCTGAGACATTAGTCTTCTCTGCCCCAGAACTGGAACTATATGACCAGCTCTCCTGGTTCTCAGGGATTCAGATCAGACTGAATTAATACTACCAGCTCTTCTGGGTCTCCCACTGCTCACTGCAGACTATGGTACTTCCAGCATGTGAGCCAAATTCTTAAAACAAACAAACAAACAAACAAACAAACAAACAAATAAACAATCACACACACACATATACATATGTATATGTACATATGTACACACACATGAAGCTATACATGCATATATGTGTGTATATACATAAAATGGATGAATAATTTTTCACCTTTCTTCACCCTTTGTTTTGTTATATACACTATTATTTTATTTTGTAACTTCTCTATGCTTTGAAAGCGTAAGAACATTTTCCACTTTAAACATTTTAGATTGGTTCTGAACATGTTATGCTTGAGTAAATCATATTAAATTCAGAACCAGTATTATATTTGGCCTTATTTAACAAGATACTATAATCCCTGTGTCACTTAAACTTTGGTAAAGCACAATTTACTAAGTTTCTAAGACAATAAAATCCATATAATTTTGCATAGACAAATTTTGCATTTGTCTTTATCCTGAGAATACTGTGCCTCTATTGTTTTCTGTCCCATCATCTTATTTTTCATATTCCTATTTCCTTTTGTCCTGTTTCTTTTTCTAGCAAAACAGAATCTTCCAACAAATTTAGTTTGCTATATATTAGGGTAGCAAGCACTCTTGTTACTTTATACCTGCAAATTCTTTACTTTGCTTTTCACTTCAGTCATGTTTTATTAGAATTTTAAGTTCAAAATTCGTTTCTCTTGTTGTCTTCAAACATTCAAGACACACCTTCTCTGGCTTGCAGAATCCAGTGCTGTGAGCACTGTTTTAGGTTAATCTGATTTCCTTCCATTGTGGGATGAATGTGTTTATGTTTACATCTTTTCTTTTATTTGCTCTGATTAAGTAGTCTGTGAAGATCCAAGTCTTCCAAAAATGTACACAGGAATATATTTCAATGATTTTATTTATTATTTTTTTGGTCTGTGGTAGCTTTCTCTGCTTCTGAACTCTTATGCACAATTGTTAAACGACTAAAAGTTAATCTTGTTATTAACACTTTTCTCATATTTGCTCTCTTTTTTCTTCAGCAATTTATATTAAGGTATCTTTCAGTTTATTGTTCACAACAGTACCTGACCTTTTAGATTTATCTGTGCTATTGTTCTATCTTTATGCTTTTTCTACATAATTTTAATTTTTAGAGATCCTTTATTACTATAGTTATTTCTTTCCTTAAATTTTTCTCTCCCATCTGTCCTTTCCTTCCTTCCTCTCTATTATATTCCCTTCTGTTTTCCTTCCTTTCTTTCCTCTTTCCTTATTTTTTTTCCTTTCAAATACTTAGTAGATCATTTTGGTTTTCTAAAGCTAATGTGTTTTATTTAAGTTTTTGTTTGTTGTCTGACATTATTTTTCCAAAAGTCAGTTTGTATAGTTTATTGTTTTTCCCTTCTATATTAGGTCTTGGATTTCTTTATCTAGTAATCCTTGTTTCTTAGTTAGTCTTTGTAAATGAACATCCATGATGATTTGTATTGATTGGTAATATAGCATTCTTTTTTGTTGTTGTTTTTGCAAGTTTATTAATTCAAAAGAGCTTATTTGACTGGAAAAAAAGTGATTAATGACTTTAGGCTGTTTTTAGCTGTATGGGACACACAAAGTGAGATACAAGTCAATTTGAAGTTCAGTTAATGTTGTCTTGGTCAGACACTAGCAATATTCTAGAGAGTGGTCCTTTGCTAGCCTATGTTCCGGAGCAAGGATGCCATATCCACAACACTTAGCCAAACAACATGCCCATAATTCAGAAATAAACTTTCACCACATTAAGCTACTGAAATTCTGATATACACTTTACCTATAATCCATTTTCCAAATATTGGATAGAGTGATATTTTTAAAATATATACAATCATATCACTCTCTTGATTTAATTGTTCCAAGAAGTATGAATATGCCATATAAAAATAGTAAGAGAATGGGAGAGATGACAGAATTATTTAACATATGCAAAATGTATTTGGTAGAGACAGGAAGGAAGAAAATATAAATGCTAATTACAGGCATGATTTGGGTTATTCATGAAGTTGTAGTTAGTGACTAAATCTTAAGTCCTAAAGAATCTGAGCTATTGGATATAAATTTTTCCACTGGATACAGACAGGCTAACTCTCTATCCTGGACAGACTTCTCCTCGCCAAGTGTGCAAGAGCAGCACATTTTCCCTCTGACTATTAGCTTCAATCCTCTCAGTCAAAAAGCACTGCCTTTTTTGACTGTTTTCCCAGTTGGCTTAATGGCAGCTTCAACTTTCATTCAACAAAATGACTTTTGCATTTCCTGGTCAAAAAGCACCTCTCCTGCACCAAAAAGTCAACCCTCTACTGACAATTTGACTCAAAGTCAAAATGAGCTGCAGAAACTTTCGATGGCAGTCATTAGTATTTGTGAGGAGTGTTCCTGGGCTCCTAGAACTTACATGTGTTCTGGCTAAGCACGAAACAGCTCCAAATTCTCATGAAAAATTCAGAGCTTGTACTCCATGCTGCAAGCCAGCAATGCCTCTTCTGAAATCAGCCCCCATCTGGAACTATGAGTCTTTAATAGGCTGTTCTGCCATTGTATAGGACCCCTGACTTCTAGTGATGGGGTGCCTTGTAAAGCCAGTAAATCCCTTAGGCATCAGCCATTGATTTATCTTATTTACTCAAAAATCAAATTGTAGGTCAAAATTTATAAGGTCTGAGAAACCATGGTGAAAAATAAGTTATCCTCTAAGTGTATGATTGGAGTTTCTGGTTGATGCATGGTAGGTAGTCAGTGATGGCAATTTGATACATACAAGTGTTACTTGCTCTTTCAAGTGAAAACAAATTGCTTCTGCTGTTCTGTGTTCACTGGAAAAGATAAAAATGTATTTGGTGTAGCAGTATAAACATTGCAGTGGCCAAGGTCTCTATTGCCTTTCTTCACACTACATCTGAAATGGAAGCTGCATTTGAAGGTACCACCTGTTGAAGGTAACCATTGTCACTCTCTAAAGCCCAGCTGTCTACCCCAAAGGCCAAATGGTTGAGTTCCTTGGGAATGAAATATCAAATACACCTTCCGAGTCTTTCAGATTTCAGATGGTGGCATTAACGTCTGCTCTTCTTTAAAGGTTACAGTGTGATTTTTGTTTACCATTTTTGTATGGAAGGAGATTTTCATAGGCTGACACTTATCTGTTCTTACCAGAGAATGCTATTCTGGAGAGACAATGGTGAGTTTCTGCCTGCTCTTGAGTATATCTGTTCCAGCTGAACAACACAGGACTTGTAAAAATGACCACAGAATACACTCACAGGAGAACACTGAGTGTACCATAAGACAGAGCAACATAAACTTCAGTGATCATAGGGTCTGACTCTGATATGGGTCCCATAGTGGTGTCTTGGTCCCCTACAAATTAATATTATCAAAGAGCAAATTTGTCATGTGACAGAGAAATATTGACATTTCCCCTCCTCTGGGAGCATAAGTACATGTGTGCTTGCACATTCCTTTTAGGAAGTATAGAATGTGTTGTGTATTAATAATATGTCATTGTAACATTGTCATAGATTCACAGTCTTCCCTTTATTCAATGAGAGTTTTATTATCTGACTCAGGTTGAGGAATGTGTGAGGGACTGTGATTCCTTACCAGAGGATTTTTACTCACACCTGCGTTATTTTGGACACTTTTGAGCTACTGATCTCCTTTAGTTCAAGGAGGCCTATAAGCAATTAGTTACTGTCAAAGGTCATAAGTGAAGTAAGCCAGGCAGTGAAAGACAAATACCATATGATCTCACCTATAAGTCGAACCTAATCAACCAAACAAACAAGCAAGCAAAATAGAACCAGAGACATGGAAATAAGGAACAAACTGACAGTAACCACAGGGGAGGGGGAGGAGGATAACTGGGAAAAAAGGGGAAGGGTCACCAAGGAACATGTATAAAGAACTCATAAAGCCAAAGGGGTGAAGGATTGAGGGTGTGGGAAATTGGTGGCTGGAGAATGAAGACAACTGTACTTGAACAATAATAAAAAATAAGATCAGTGAGTATTAATTCCGAATGCCACGCATACCCAGTTTTCATTATGATTACCATGTCCAACTTACTTCTTTTTTTAAATCCTCACCTGAGGATATGTTTATTGATTTTAAAGAAGGGGGGGTAGTGAGAGAGACAGGGGGAGAAAAAGAGAGAGAGAGAGAGATGTGAGGGAGAAGCATTGATTGGTTTTCTTCTGTGGATATCTCTACTGGGGACTGGACCCGCAGCCTAGTCACAGGTATCTGACTCTCAACTTTTTTTGGTTTATGGAACGACACTCCAGACAACTGAGCCAACTGGCCAGGGCCCACCTTCTTTCTTTTAATTATGTGTTAGGTTCTCTGGAACCTAGCAGCTTCCATCTCTGTTCAAATCAGGGAGTCTATTTCAATGGCATTACTTCTCACAATAATTGCTAGTCTGGAAAGTATAAATACACTCACTTAATCAATATATTTTCAATTTCCATAGTGAATGGATTATCATCTTGACTTTCTCTTGAGACATCTAATAAATTTAATCCAGCATCTCCTTATCTTTTTTTTTTGTTTTTTTGTTCTTGACTTAAAAAAATATTGAATTTATTTGGGTTACATTGGTTGATGAAATTGGTAGATGATTTATTTGGGTGACACTGGTAGATAATAGTTCATGTGTACTATTCTATAATTCATCATCTGCATATTGTGTTGAGTGTTTACCACTCCAAGTCAAGTCTCTTTCCATTACAGTTATCCTCAGTTTACCCTCTTCTACCTCGCCATGCCCCTTTCTCCTCTGTGGTAATCACTATACTGTTTTTTGTGTCTACAATTTTTTTTTCTTTGCTTAATCCCTTCACCTTTTATACCCAAGACATCTAAGCCCCTCCCCTATGACAGCTGTCAGTCTGTTCCATATATCCATGCCTCTGTTTCTATTTTCTTTATCAATTTAATTTGTTAATTAGATTATACATATAAGTGAAATACCATATCATATGGTATTTGCTTTTCTCTGACTGGCTTATTTCACTTGGCATAATAATCTCCAGGTCCATCCATGCTGTCCTAAAAGTTAAGATTGACTTCTTTTTCATAGCCAAGTAGTATTCCATCATGTAAATATACCACAGCATTTTTATCCACTCATCTACTGATGGGCACTTGGGCTGCTTCCAAATAATGGCTATTTAAAATAATACTGCAGTGAATATAGGCGTGCATATATTCTTTTGAATTGGTGTTTTGAATTTATTCAGATAAATACCCAGAAGTGGAATCACTGTGTCATAAGGCAGTTCCATTTTTAATTTTTTAAAGTAACTCCATACTGTTTTCCACAGTGGATGCACCAATCTGCATTCCTACCAGCAGTGCACATGGGTTCCCTTTTCTCTACATCCTCACCAGCACTTGTTTGTTGATTTATTAATGATAGTCATTCTCACAGGTCTGAAGTGGTATCTCATTGTGATTCTAATTATAATTTTTCTGATGATTAGTGATGTTGAGCATCTTTTCACATGTCCACTGGCTATCTGTAAGTCCTCTTTGCAGGAGTTTCTATTCAGGTTCTTTACCCATTTTTTAAATTGAATTGTCTGAATTTTGTGTGTCTATGTGTTGAATTTTATTAGTTCTTTATAAATTTTGAATATTAACCCTTTATCAGTAGTATTATCAGCAAATATATTCTCCCATTTGGTGAGTTGTCCTTTCATTCTGTTCATGGTTTCCTTTGCTGTACAAAAACTGTTTAATTTGATGTAGTACTATTTGATTATTTTTTCTTTGCTTCCCATGACCAAGAAGATATATCAGAAAAAATATTGCTTCAAAAAATGTCTGATATTCTACTATTTTCTTCTAGAATATTTATGCTTTTGAGTCTAAAATGTAAGTCTTTGATCCATTTTGAGTTTCTTCTTGTGTGTGCTGTAAGAAGGTGGTCTAGTTCCATTCTTTTACATGCACCTATCCAACGTTCCCAACACCATTTATTGAATGCAGCATCTTTACCTCATCCTATTTTCTTGCCTTCCTTGTCAAATATTAATTGTCCCTAAAGATATGAGTTTATTTCTGAATTTTCTATTCTGTTCCATTAATCTTTATGTCTGTTTTTATTCTAGTGCAATGCTGTTCTGACTACTATTGCCTTGTAGTATAGTTTGATACCCAGTAATTTGATTCCTCCACCTTTGTTCTTTCTCAAGATTGCTGTGGCTATTCATGGGCTTTTGTGGTTCTGTGTAAATATTTAGATTATTTGTTTTAGTTCTGTGAAATCAGTTTCATTTTTATACACCAGCACTGGAAACCAAGAAAATAATCCCAATTACATTTAAAAAATACCTAGAAATTTGATGAAGTCCCATTTGTTTATTCTTTCCTTCATGTCCCTTGCTCTAGGGGACATATTGGTGAAAATATTGCTGCGTGAAATATCTGAACTTTTCTGTCTATGTTCTCCTCTAGGACTTCTATGGTATTGCAATTTATATTTAAGTCTTTTATCCATCTTGAGTTTATTTTTGTGTATGGTGTAAGTTGGTAGTCGAGTTTGACTTTTTTGCATGTAGCTGTCCAGTTCTCCCAATACCATTTGCACTAAGTGAAATAAGCCAGGTGGTAGAAGACAAATACCATATGATCCCACCTATAAGTGGAACCTAAACAGCAAAACAAACAAGGGAGCAAAATAGAAACAGACACATGGAAATAAAGAGCAAACTGACAGTAACCAGAAGGGAGGGGGTAGAGGGGTAATGGAGCAAAGAAGGGGAAGGGTCATCAAGGGACATGTATGAAGGACCCATGGACAACGATACCGGGGTGGGATACAAAGTGGGAGGTAGGGGTGGGTAGGACATGAAAGAGTAATGAGGGGAAATGGGGACAACTGTAATTGCACTACAACAAATAAATAAGTTTTAAACACCCCCCCTAAAAAAAGGAATTTTACCTGGCAAAAAGCAGCACTGCAACCACTTTTTCTAAGATACAGAACAACCCTGACTTGAAAAAAATAATATGTAGAAATAAATTTAACCAAAGATGTAAAATACCTGTACTCAGAAAATTATAGGACATTGAAGAAAGGAATTGATCAGCATCCTCTTCTCTTAAATTGTTTGGAATCCTTTAGCTATCTCAACTTATTGCAACCCATCACAATTGAATCCAGGTTTTAGTCAAATACATGAGCTTCTTTCATTTGCTCAGCCTGCTTTAATCTAAAACTGTCTTTCTGTCTAATACTATAGCCACTTGCCAAAATGAGTCTGATGAACATTAGAATAGGTACTAGTATGACAAAGGAACTGAATGTGTATTTTAATTTAAATTAAATTTCAAAACAAACTGACATTTTCTGTTAAAAACAACTTTATTATTTAGGGAGGATTACATTTTACTTTAACTGTTGAATTATTTAAGACATGGTTTCATACTAATATGCATTTTGTTATTTCGTTTCTAGTATTGTGCAGAAACACATCACTGATCAAGTTAGTGTCAACAGATTTAGTTGAAAGATTTTTTTTTCCCTACCTGTTGATATAATATTGTAAGTTTATCTGAATACTTTATACAAGTAATATCTATGTAATTCATAGTTGTTAAATAAATTGTTTATAGTATTTAAAATAAAAAGAAGTGCATTATTATTTTAATTAGATAATTAAATAATTTTCTAAATAATATCTAAAGACAAATATATAAATTTTAAATTCAGACATACTGATGTAGAATTAAGCAGACATGTAGAAACGAGTATCACAAACAGAGCTGTAAAGGAAAAAAAAGTACTGGAAAAAATAAGTTGCAAATTTCATTACAAATTACAGTTTGATGTGGTAAACCAAAATGAGAAAACTGTCAGTCTTGTAAAGAAATAAAATAAAAAAAATAACAGAATAATGTGATCAGTGTTAAGAAATATATTTAGAAAATGCGTAGTTCATTTGATAAAAAAGTATTTTCTCAACATTCAAAATAATCAATAAAGTTATTTACCTGAAATCAGAACTAAATATCTAACAAAAATGTTTTAAAAGCTTTTAACACAGTACGAATGAAAATTTACTCAGATATAAAATGGTTTGTATAGTTGCTCTAAAAAATTTAGATGAACAGATAAGAAATTATGTAAGTCTTAAATGTTTTGAAGATAATTAGAAACTTAGGAAAAAAAGACTATAGTATGAAATATTATTAAAAATATTAGAAATCAAAATTAGAAAATTTCATGCTTTTATTTAACTTAAGAAAAGTGATAAGATAAAAGAGATAATAATGTATTATCTCAAAGAATCCCTAATTTATTAAAAAAGATAAACTTTTGGCATAAAAAATAAAAATTATGAATATATACATATTCATATACATATATTTGAATATTTCATACACTACATATGGCTAAATATATATATATAAAGTAGTATATATACAAAAGTAGTTTCACATCAGATTGCACTCTACCTTGTTTGATCAAAACATAGGTTTATGGTAATTTTGTAACAAGAGACTAATGTTTTCCTAATACTTCATTCTGTTGTATGTACTTATTGGAAATATCTTCACTCAGTTTTCAGAAGCTCACTTTATGAAAAGTACCATGGACATAATTATTAAAATTATTGATTTATATATAAATGAATAAATAAATATTTATATATGAATATATAAATATGCATATGTAAAATATATATGAAGGGCACCCAAAAAACAGGATTTATTTATAAAAAATTGTGTATTTATTTTTAACATGTGTAAACTTCAGTCACCTTCAAAGTACTCTCCATTTGGTGCAATACACCTATTAAGACTTTTTTTTCACTGCTCCAAACAGTTTTGGAACTTGTCAATTTTGATGTCTTTTAGTGCTTCTGTCATTTTTTGTTTTTTGCCTCTTCCACATCAGCAAAATGTTTCCCTTTGATGACTTTTTTCATCCAGGGAAACAAACAAAAAGTCACCCGGGTCGGGTCAAGATCAGTGAACAGGGAGGGTGGGGCATGGGGGTCATGCCATTTTTGGTCAAAAACTGCTTAACGCTCAGCACAGTGTGCGCATTTGCACTTGAAAATCACCCGTCATGAAATGGGCAAACATGTTGAAAGAGTTGTCAAAAAAATTGCTGAGGCCAAATGTAGCCTCTTATAACAATGCCCACTGGTACACTGGCACAGATGGGTCCCTAGAACATTCACCTAGCTGGGAAGACTTGTACTACAAAGGACACCCCCTCCAGGAGAGAATTCCTTTTTTGGGGGGTCCCCTCCTTGCATATACGTAAACACTCTCAATCATTGTTATTTTATGAAATTAAGAGAGAAATAGAAATCAATTCATTTAACAATGCTGTGTACTTCACCAATCCATGGAAGATATTTTCACAAAGATTTATTGTACTGTTGTTCCAGTGCAAGAGTTGTTGGAACAGAAGGAAGCTTGGTAAATATTCAATAATCAAAGACAAAATGGCAGTGTGATTTAATTTTTCACTGATGCTGCATTGCTCGTGAACAAGCTAAATTTAAAAATCCAAGGAAATGGGGAGCTGATTTGTGCCTTAGCTAGAGAAGTGTTCAAATTTATGTTGAAATTGAAACTTTTATTGTACAAATCAACTATGATGTTATTTTACATGAGAATTATTGAATTTACTTAACTTGGATAGACAGGATTTTTAAATTACATGCTTTTGTTTCAAAGTAAAAACAACTTTTGTAATAATGTAAACCAGTTTTATTAAAGTTGATATAAATATGAATAGAAAATGATATTTGATTCTGTTATTCAAAACTTTCATTATGTTTGAAAAATCTTACAGATATAGATCTGCTCTCTCAACTGTAAGTTTTATTATATTTAAACACATAAAATGTTTTCACATGGAAACTTAGCATCTGAGTGGAGATATGCTTTACATGTAAAATCATGCTGGATTTGGAAGAAGTAGGAAAAACCTAAAATATATGCTTCATATTTTATATTGAGTTTATTTAGAAATGATACTATTTTAGATTGAATTAATAAAATATATTAGTAAAATGCATTTTACCTATTGTTTTTTACCTTGGATGTGGCTACAAGAAAATTAAAATTACATACATTTTTATTGGACAGATGAAGATCTGAGATATATATTCATATCAATAAGTTCAATCTAAAATCATGTTCTATCATTTTTGGTCTTGCATTCTGGAAATTACTAACACAATATTTTGAGACTTTTGCCACTGTACATGAACATAATTCTGCACTTTTTTTCATGGGGTGTAAGTATCTGTTAAGTGTATGACATGCTGGAATCTGAGTCTAGTGAAGGGCATATAGGCCCTGACAGGTGGAAGAGGTAGGTGAGCATGAGGTAATGCCCCTCCAGGAGCTGTAAGAAAAAGCTGATTCTGCTGGCAAGTGAGGCTCAGAGGGAGTTAGAGGGTAAAATAAATCAAATAAATCCTTTCAAACATTATTATGCCCAATATTGCTAATATGACCAATCCTTTCCCAGTGTATACTCCAATTTGCACATATGATACCCAGAGATGCTATAAATTAAACATATGCTACAATTTCTCAACCCAGAGCATTTGGCTCTGATTTTCTTTCACGACAGTCATAGAAACCTTCTTTCTACCACACTTTTATTCCAGAACTTAAGACTTAAAGCTTTGCATGTTATAGCAGCTTTCAACTCTCCAGTGCATAAAATAGTCCTTCACTCTTAAAGTTTTATATTCCTAACTCTCGTAGTACAGTGGTATGGCAGTATGAATTTGTATGGGAGATCAAGAGAGAAAATTTAGGTAACTCATTGCAATCTGCATGTGCAGATTACTGGCATTCCACTTGGAATTAAGTTACTACACTACTGTCAAGACCAATGAGGCATCAAGCCCAGATTCCCATCACTAGAGTTGCGTTATAATTACTATATCATGTGAATTTCAGTGACAGAAACTACTCTAGATAGTTTTACAGGAGAGATGTTCATTAGAGGGGATGAGATATTTGAAATTGTTTGGTGCAATAGTATAGAATCCAGAAATGACAGCCAGAAAAAATGTCTCTGAACTGACTTCCCGAGGGAGCACATCTGAATCTGGGAGATCAAGAAGCAATGATGACAACTTCAGGCTTTTGTATTACATTGTCACTGTCATGACCACAACTAGAAAATTAATATCTGCCTGATGTTCTCTGAGCCATCTGCAATATCTGTTTAACCACTTTACAGCAACAGGAGACTTAGAACCAGATAAGTAGATGGGCGAGCTGATGCCGCAGAAATGCAGGTGCAGTATTATCAAAAAAGAAAAAAGTAAAATAAAGAGCATTATTATAAATAAAGTTACTAAATCATATTAGAAACACTTATTTTGACAGGAGGATACTAAAACTCTAATTTTTTGTATCTACTGATATATCCTTAAAATACTTAGCACAAAAAGAGATATGTCACAGGGAAACATAGACAAATGCACCATTAGAATGGATAATTTTAGTATACCTCTCTTAGTAATTGGTAGATCAAGCAGACAAAATAATTCTATAAGGCTATATATAATTTAAACTATATAATATATAATAATTATATATATTTAATTCTGGAAAGAAATAATAAGAGGGATACTATAAGGTATTATGAGATATATGTAAGAGGGAGACATTATCTCTATCTTTCAACACTGTTTGCTGTACACAAATGTTTTAAAAGATAATCCTGGACAAAGAGCAGTCAGCACCCTGCTTGCACTATGTAAAGAAATGAAAAAAAAACATGCAGAATTATCTTCTAACAATGACCACACTGGAAGCTTGTAGTTTCAGGTTACTCACTAATTGTTTTAAAGAATATTATCAAATGTAACTTATGTTTCTTTGAAATCCTGAAAGACTTACCACAAGTATTCTCTCTGTCCTAAGAAGCATTCAAATGCACCAAGTAGTCTTTTACCTTTGAGGGCATATTGTATCATTTGTTTAGAAGACAATTTGCCTTCACCCT